>NC_090449.1:860470986-860770986 GCF_031143425.1 Pleurodeles waltl
AATTTTCCCACATTTCTGTGTGGGATCACCGCACCGGGACAAATTTCCTACCACCCAACATTCCCCTCAGTCTCCCGGTAAAAATTGAGACCTCACTTATGTAGGTGGGCCAAGTGCATGTGACAGGGAAGAGCCAAAAACTTGTCGAAATTGAGGGGGAACCAAAGCGGGTCCAAAAGGGCAGTTTGAAAAAAAAAATGTTTAGGCTGACAAGTGCAGCAGAATTTTTATCGGTATGGATGAGACAATGTTGGGTGGTAGGAATTTTGTGGATTCCTGCAGATTCCGGAAGGTTCCATCACAAAACTGTGGCTCAATTCAGGCCTCTTCGTGAGAAAAGTACTGCTTAGTTGGAGTGCCCTCCTGGCAAACACCCACAGCTCACTCGAAAGTCTCAATGTCTTAAAGCAATGCACCAGTGTCTCTCCTCTGTGGCAGACACTACAAACAATGTGCTCTTCATTGATCAAGGGCACAAATCATCTCGTGCAGAGGCAAGCACCATTAATTGGGAAATAGCTCAAGCTCAGCAGCACTTTCAGACTCCAACACTCATTATTTAGTGTCAGAGGACGCTCAAACTGCTCTTTCATGGGCACCACAATATAGTGCCTTTTTCCAAACTTGAAATCTCCGGTGCACTGCCCTTCTTCCGTTGGAGCAAAGAAAAGGGGGTGTGTGGCCAAAACTCAGGCCAAGGGGCTCAAGGGATTGCACACTGTCAGAGGTTACCAGCACATGACAGGTAGAGAAATGAAACCTCAAAACAGCTCTGCCATCAACAACAGGAATCCTTCTCTTTAGCTCTTTTACACTGAAACTTTGGTTTTGTGATGTCCAACGCCGACTGATGGAGCAAGTACGATACCATGCGCTGGCGATCGCTGTCCAGCTTTGCTACTTCCTGGGTGCTGAGACTGTAGGGCCAAGACGTCCGTCTTTCATCTGTAGCTGTCACTGATGGGAATTAGGCTTAAATCAATGTCCTGCAGGTTATTATGACTTGATACCTGCAGAATCTAGTGACGTAGGAAGTGTGCCACAGCTGTTAGTTTCCTTCAATTTAGTACAAAAACAGTTCATGGTTTTTAACAAGGGGACTGCAAGAAGGTGGTCCGCAATCTTCAAAGGAGTAGCCATACACCATGGGCATAAAATACAAAGACAAAGGCAGAAGGGCAAAACAGGGTCTGTAGCATCTTTAATTGGGTTCTCTCCATTATTCTCTGCCATCTATAGCTACATGAGAATTCTATCTGAATGGATTTCCTCACACAGTGGCATTGTCTAATGGGGTAAACACATATTTGCCTCAATGATTAAGTCTAGGTGTTCCTCCTTACCTTAGAACATCTCAATAGAGAAATCACATGATACCGATTATCAGGGACATGTAGAAACCTTCCTTTAAAAACTGTGCATCAGGTGCACTATGCAATACACAGGCTAATAGTCAAATGTGCAAACAAAAAGACAAGAACTAGAGGGTCCTGATATTTGCATGATTAGGACACATCTGATCCCACCAAAAAATTAAAGTAGCAGGAACAGAAGGGAACCGAAAACCAAATTAAAATAGACATTGAAAATTCGTCATGTTCAAAAAGGTAAACATAAGATATCTCCTATTGAGATGGAAAACTTGTCTTACTATAATATTGAGTCAGTTAACCAGTCTATCGCTACCCTGACAGTCAGGCTGGAAAACATTGAAGCAGGCAAATTCTTGAAAACCAGTCTGGTCATACCAAAGGGAATTATACATAACATGGGGGTCCCTGGTACATCACTGCAGTCTGGAAATGTGAACCTGAACAATACATCAATAATAATAAAAGGGCTGACTGGTGAAAGGAATTCGAAAAAGAGAAATGGGACTAGGACATAGCTAAAATCTCAACTAAGCATGATGCGACATTGGTCAGGGGAAGTAACAAAAGAAAAAATCTATAGGAAGAACAAAAAAAATTATTTGGGTGATAGTCAGGCATGTGACACAACACCGAGAGTACGGATGATACACAAAGGCCAAAGTTACACAAATTTTAACTCTACCGTTGGCGACTACAACATATACGGTACTCCTAGCTAATGTTTCAGTTCCTTCTTCAGGAAAAAATGAAAACCTGGTTTTCTTTTAAGGAACGAAAGCCATATGCTACTTGGGAAACACAACATCATTAACTAATGTAATATAGAAATTAGGCCACCTTGAGTCACAGATCTATAATTTCATCCTTAGGTCCAATCAAGGATACATAAATGTAGGGCTGCCTGTTCCTTTAAGGGAAGGGGCAGTAACGTGACTAACTGCAGGTGACACACTTTGATCCTGTATATCTCTTTTTATTTTCCTTCAATATGATTATAGCCAAATAGACATTCACTGGTGAAGTGTTGTCTTTTATGTTCACAGCATGAAATATCATTATCTGTGGAATTTAGTAACCAGAACAAGTTCAACCAACTGTTGCGTAGCGATGGGCATCGTCATGACCATCCCCTCACAACACAGGGGAGCTTGTAATAGTATCAAAAGCAGCAACAAACATGCAAAAAACAAATAAAAAAAATAATAAAAACGCACAAAACGTCAAGCCATCAGATATACTTGCTGTGTATCAAGCACAAAAAGCATAGACAAAACAATAGCATGTGTGAACAAGCGGTGACACACAACACCATGTCATGTACTTTATGCACTGTAAACCTGCAGCCCAAAACCCAATATTTGGGCCTGTTTAATTTGTCAGGTTTAAAATCCTTACCCTCCTTTTGACAGTAGATCACCAGGCAATGGAAATCTGCTGTCAAATATAACTTTACTGTTTCTCTTCTAACATACAGGACCAGCAAGAACAATTCATGATAGGACCAAATACATGAAAATAAATTTCCATTACTTAACTGTTACCCTCTTGTCAGTTACTTCGCAACATCAAGCCACCTTAGTTTTACCTTTCTAAAAGTAAAAATTGTTACACTGACACTCCATATTAATTTGGCACCTACAATTTCCACTGTGAAAAATAAGTCTTAATTAGCAAATCGTTCTCATTAAGGCATGTAGCCTTCAAAATTTGAGAAAAGGGCTGCATCTTATTTTCTGTCTAAGACTTAATGCAACACTTCGTTTTCTGTCAAATAAAAGCAACTAGCAGGCATCATTTTATTTTTTAGAGCGGAGACACAAATGTATCAGTTCTGCAGAGCATTTAACATGATGTTGGGACTTTCGAAGAAACCCCTTTTTTTTATATTTTCCCTTTGGAATTAAGTTCTTTAATTGTATTGATGTTCTTCTGGAGAAACCAGAAATCCCACTTTTAGAGGCCTGTAGGGTCATTCTGCATTTTACAGAGACAAGGCCCTAATTTAAAAGGTCACAAGTGTCAACACGACAGCCTCCTCCATTGTTTATGGGAAAACTAAAGATAGCATCTCAGCAGCATGACTTGAGCCAGCCTCTGTAGCTCTCCTAGCTTCTGCCACTCTGAATCTGTCAAAGACAGTAGGCCTTTCTATTTTCCTTCTAACCTGCAATAATTCACTCTATTTAAAAAAAATATTTTTTCCTTTTTAGGCGCTAAAAAAAACTATCTCTATTTCCAGATTATTAAACTACATTTACTGTGAATAATTCACAAACCTTAATAACACACATACCAGTTGTTAGAATAAATGCTTGTTGCAATCCCATGCAATGGTACATATTTCATCAACCTCGAATGAATGAACGTCTCAGTAGGCCCAGCTGAAGTTAGAACCTTCAACCTTGATATTAAAACAAGCCTTTGTACTGGCACATTGACTCATTGAATCATAAGAAGGCACAACCTGCAAATATATATCAAACCTAAATGTATGCATTTACTGAAGCCTGAGACACTTTAAAAAGTACTCTGAATGAAAGAAAATGCAGTTTAAACAGTGCTTTTGCCCAAAATCGACTTTGATATTTTAGGCATTAAAATATCAATATCCTACAATTTTCTTGCATAATATGCATTACCAGAATGTCTATTACACAATCCATGAGTCAGCCATTGAAAATATTAACTTATACTTTATAGAAATTAGCTTGTTTGCTCCTGCGCCAAGGGAAAATTGCACATACAAATGTCATTTTAGCGGTGCAACATAACTTAAATTAAATTTTAATGTTAGGAGGTCATAGTATAGGTATTAAGCTTTATAAATATTAAAAAACGATTTTGAAAGGCACTTATTTTTTAAATAATTTTTCCATCATTA
The DNA here is from genome assembly GCF_031143425.1 of Pleurodeles waltl. Taxonomy (NCBI): domain Eukaryota; kingdom Metazoa; phylum Chordata; class Amphibia; order Caudata; family Salamandridae; genus Pleurodeles; species Pleurodeles waltl. The sequence goes on from NC_090449.1 coordinate 860,475,241, forward strand.
ATAATTTTCTTTAAAAAAAAATAAAAACCCAATTATTCTTTTTTTTGTGATAATTCCACATATAAAAGCAAGCTGCATCCCTTGTCTATTATTTGGGATACATTAACTCACAAGCCTAAGCGCATAAGCCTAACTTGAAATGCGTCACATTTTTGCGCCACTTTCATTTAAAAGGAAGGTTATGCAAAATTCCACCCATGTTTAACTGGGAAAGTGCTGGCTGAATTGAAAATAGATAATTTCGTTTTTTTTTTGGGGGGGGCCCTATTTATATCTATTGAATGTGTTTTCTAATTTATTAAGCATTTAACAGCAGTTTTGTATATGTGCACAATTGCTCATTCTATAAATTAAAGAGCAACATATAGCTATGTTAGCACATCACATGGTTCATTTCTGGATTTTTTCTAAGTTTCTACTTAATATTAATTAACCAACATTTTACTTAACAAACTGTAAACATCAAGAAGACCCAAAAACACACATTGAGCTCATTTCAGATATAAACAGAAAACACTCAGTACACACAATACAGCGCGCTTTAGCCATTTTTCATAAATAGCGCTGTCGCAATTTACTTACAGAACCGTTTGCAGATCCTAGTTGTAAGTCATATTTACAAGAAAAAAAAAAAAACTTTTCTCAATTATTTCCAAGAATAGCGGACCCATACTTTATTAAACGTGATGGGGCCCACTCCGTGCTTCACATATAGTTCATAGGTTGGAGTTCCAATCGGAGGAACCGGACATGAGTCCTCCAACCGGGAGTCCCTTTTACAACCAAGACAAAACAAATTTCCAAGTCTGCTAAGACCAGGCATCTTCGCTCACTAGTCTAGCTTCAAACTTCAAAGGATTATCGTTTACGATAGTCTCGTGAATACACGAGTCCTTCGGCTTTGGTACTTGCAAGTTCCAAATCAAAGTGATCCCAAAGGGATACCAAACCAAATGTCCAATTAAGGACCAAACCAAGTGTCCAACTAAGGACCAAACCAAGTGTCCAACTAAGGACTGGGAGACGCTCCACTTATACTTAACTGAAAATATCAATGACGTCACCAGAAGACTCGTCTTATCGTTTCGCTCTACCAAAAATCAAGTGTCCAAATCAGGGCGATAGCCAGGGCAGCAGTCCTTCATAGCCGTCGGGAAGCGGGGAACCTCGCAACAAAGACTTTCAGACCACGTCGACATGCAGGGGTCGATGAAGTGGCGGCCTTCCTCCAGAATTTTCACACGAAGCTCCCCACGGACCTCAGGCTTGGACCGGTACCGCTGGTATCGCCCCACGTTTGGGCGCCAACTGAGGTACTGGGTTTTTCAGAACCGGTACTGATCCGGTAACCCAGCGGTGCCAGGGTACACCCAAAGACCTCGGGTACTTTCCTGATTCAGACTACAGAAACTCAGAGTCTTCTAGGTGAAGTCAAAGATCGAATTTATTGGCTGCAACCAATTGACAAGTGTCCTAGAAGTACAACAGCACGATTTGTATGTTCTCAGGAGACTGTGTTTCAATGCAAAGTCAGGTTTCCTTATATACAGTTTTTTAAGCTTCAGGCAAACATTCTTGACATTTTGGTTGGTCATTCACATGTTTTCACTACAAAGGAAAAAACAGTGTCATGATGAAGCCTCATATTTCATGTCATCCAACCCATAATAAATTACCCGGCAAGGCCTAGTATTTTACATCAGATAAGTGTGGACCCCCAATAAAAACGGGCACCTCCCCCTCGTAAAGTAAGAAGAAGAAAAGAGCAGGTGCAGGTGTGAGCAAGATTAGGCAGGGTGTGTGAGCGATAATAAGGGTTTTATGGCATGGTGTGCCTTGATGCTATCTGATTCGGCACTGGGAGAGGGACTGACCAAACAGGTTTGGCCTGAGGCAATGGTTCCAGCTTGCCCAGGTCAGAGAAAAGTCAATCAAGGTGTACGTGTCCTTGGAATCAAATCTGACTGTATTATAAGCCTATGTGAGGGCAACTTTTAAAATGGCTGCCGTGTATAAAATGGGAGCCACGAGTGCAGGACGAAAATGGCGATTTCGAGGTGAAAACGCTGCTGGAATTGAGCGAAAATGCTCATGCTTAGTGTACTAGTCATTATCGGTCTTTTGATACTAAAATCGTACTGCTGTGGCAAAGTAAATTACATGGGTCCAGAATTTTTAGAACCACAAAAATCAAACCCAAAATAATCAAATGTCCTCTTGTTGGCTGTGGGATAAGATGTTTTAGTGTGCAGGGGAGAGCTGAAAGACCTACCCCCTTTAGTTGGGGGTAGGGGCATAAACAGGCCCATACTGGTTGATAGCCAGCACCCCGCAATTTTATTTTTTAATTCCCTGGCATCTAATAGACTTTCTGCCCCCCGGGGTGTGGATCGGGGGTAATTGCCCAATTTGGCCCCATTTATTTGGGGTGGGGGTATGGTCATACCCCCACCCTCTTATTTAAAAAAAAACAAATCTTCCCTGGTCTCCGGTGGCCTTTCTGCCCCCTTTGGTGGCAGATAGGCCTTCCAAAAATAGGCCGATCAGCCCCCAAGGGGGGCAGATATGGCCAACAGTAATGTGGCCTCATTGGGAGCAACCCTTGCCAAAGGGGCTTCCCCCCCAAAAAAAACACACTCATACACACACACACCAATCCCTGGTGTCTATTGGTTTCTGCCCCCGTGGGGGCAGATTGACCTAACAAAAGAAGTCCGATCTCCCACCAAGGGGGGCAGAAATGGCCTAAATACACTTTGCCCCCAGGGGAGCGACCCCTGCCTGAGGGGTTGCTCCCCATACATAAAAAAATAAAGCAAATAAAAAATATATATATCCCTGGTGTCTAGAGGTTTCTGCCCCCTCTGGGTGCAGATTGGCCTAATTATATTAGGCCGATCTGCCTCCCTGCCTCCAGGGGGATGCAGAATAGGCCTAAAAATATTTCCCCACCCCCCCGGGGAGCTCCCATTATACCTAAGCATTAAAAAATAAAAATTCCCTGGTGTCTAGTGTCTAATGGTCTAAAAATAATTTGCCCCCCCCCGGAAGCTCCCCACATATAAAAAAATGAATAAACAAAAGAAAATTATCTCTGGTGTCTAGGAAGATCGGCTTAATTATATTGGTTATGCTTATGCGTAAGTATGATTTAAAAAAATCCCTGGTGTGAATGGGCTAAAAATAATTTGGCTCCCCACATATAAAAAAAATAAAATAAACAAATGTAAGGTTTTCTACCCTGGAAGATCAGCTTAATTATATTAGGCCGAATGTGCTACAAATGTTTAGGCCTCCTCGGGAGCGGTCCTTGCCCAAGGGGCCACTCCCCTTATTGAAATCTACAAAAAAATAAAAAAGCCCTGGTGTCTAGTGGCCATTTATGCTGCCCGATCGCATCGCAATCGAGCAGAAGAAATACTTTGAGAGACATGAAAGGAAAGGTCTTTCCTTTCCTTTCCTTTCCTTTCATGTCTCCCCCGCCCCACCTCCCGGTCAGAAGAGAAATGCTTTTGCATTTCCCTTCCGGGATCACGATATCCGAGGTGACCTCTGATGAGGTCAGCGTGCGATTTGCGTGCTGACGTCATCAGACGTCACTGCAGGGGTGAGGGGAGGTTGGTGGTGGAAGGGGAAGCGATTCCCCTTCCATCCCAGACTGGGGGGTGTGAGCCGGGTGCAGGATGAGCTGGTCTCGTCCCAGGCACACGGGAACCGTGTGCCAGGATGAGACCAGTTTGCCCCAGGCACCCAGGGGGTTAATGTTAATGTTTGTTTTTATAAAGCAAGCAAATACCATGGGGCATCCTGGGGCTGAGGAGTCATTGAGCTTACAGTGCTAGAAGTAGAGGAGGAGAAATTAACAGGGTGGTTTTATGAATGAGTAGTAAAAAGCCAGGTTTTAGGTATTTCCTGGGCCTAACCAGGGTGGTAGGTGATTTTATATAAAGGGGGAGGCTATTCCAAAGTTTAGCGGGCCTGCCAGTGAAACTCTTGCCTCCCATGTTGGCCAGTTTAAACCGGAGAATCCTGCAATTTTTTGCTGAAACAGAATGCAGCGTTCTGGCAGGGTTATACCATGTAGGACCTTGTGGGTGATACAGAGGGCTTTGAAGGAGATACATTTTTTTGTGGGCAGACAGTGTAGTTTATAGGGTTTGGGATGCTGTCTGGGTCTTTGGAATCCCTAGTATCACCAGACCGGCTGCATTCTGCAGAGTCTTCAGCTTTCTTAGCAGTCTGTATTTCATGTTAAGGCAAAGAGCATTGCAGTAATCGATTCTTGGCAAGACCAGGGTAACAACTACTGTTTTCTGGAGTTCAAGGGGGATGAATGGAAGACATTTTTTTACTGTTCTGAAGGTGTTGAAAGAGAATAAAGTGAGCGCATTCACCTGTGCTCTGAAAGTCAGTTTGTCATCCAATAAGATACCCCAGTTTCTGATCTTCTTGACAGGGGTCAGGGTTGTCCCCAGATTCTGTGGACACCAGGTGGAGGACCAGAAGGCAAGATCGATTTCAGGCAGTTTTGCTTCACCCATATCCCCACTTCCTCCATGCACTTGTGAAATCTAACTGCTGTTTCCTGCAAATAAAAAGGAGAATGAAATGATGATTTGTGTATCATGAGCATATGACACCAAGGAGAAGCAAAAAGATCTGATCAAGTTTGCAAGGCATGTAACGTATATATTAAAAAGCACTAAGCTTAGTGTTGATTCCTGCAGTACACCACAAGGCAAGGAGAAAGGAGTAGAGACCAAACCATTTAAGGTTACAGATTTTTCTCTGTCTGATCGGAATGATCTAAGTGTGGCCAATGCAGTGTCCTTTATTCCTATGCTATACAGGCAGGTAAGTAGGACCTTGTGGTTGACCATATCAAAAGCCGCAGATAGGCCACGAAGGACCAGGGCTGCTTTTCCTTCCTGATCAATACAAGGTCTAATTTCTTCTGTGGCAACAATTTGGGCTGTTTCCGTACTATGACCACTTCTAAAACCAAACTGGGTATTGTCTAGGAAAATATTATTTTCCCACAAAGGGACAAGTTCCCTGTTTATTACTTTTTCTACCACTTTCACTGGCATTGAGAGGCAAGACATTAGGTAATAGCTATTGATTTTGAGAGGGTTGACTGTGGGTTTGTTTTAAAGAGGTGGGAAGGACAGAGTTGGACAGAGTCAATGGCAGAGGTGGCAGAATTGCCATAATATAAGGAAACATTAAAATGTACTTTCCACCCTCCCTGGCTGCGAAAGCATGTATTTCTCCCTCACACTTAGCCCCTCATATACATTTTTTGAGGTTTTGATATATCGCCCCCCTGGGCCCTCCGACATTTTTATTAAATCCCTTCCTGATCTGGTTCCAGACTGAGGTGCTCATTCTGAGTTTGGCAGGCGGCAGAGGCCACCTGCCAAACTCAACTCGACACCTGACCGCTGGTGCCGTCAGGACGCCGCCGGCCGTATTCTGACTTCACTGCAGTTGAACAGGAAACAGTGTTTCTGCCCGCCGGCCCTGCGGTGAAGAGGGCCTTAACATTGACGCCGGCTCGAAATTGAGCTGGCGCCAATGTTGTGGTGCAGCGGGTGCAGCAGCACCTGTCGCGCATTTCACTGCCCGTAATTCAGGCAGTGAAATGCACGGTGGGGCTGTGCATGGGGGCCCCTGCACTGCACATGCCAAATGCATAGGCAGTGCAGGGGCCCCTCAGGGGCCCCCAGCACCCCATTCCACCAGCTTTTCCACAGCGGTGTGAACCGCCATGGAAAGGCTGGAAGAATGGAACTCGTAATCCGGCGGGCAGCGCTGCTTGAAGCGCTGCCCTGGTGGATTACAACCGCCAGGACTGCCAGGCTGGGGTCTGTCTCAGGCATGGCGGTGTCGGCGGTATTACTGCGGCGTTTCAGCTGCGGTCAGAATGTAGCAGATCGGACCACCACTACCGCGGCGGTCCGATGGATACCCCGAGTCTGACGGTCTCAAGACTGCCAGACTTGGTCTGAGCACTTGAGTCTGCAATAAACCAAATTTTACCCTTCTTGGGGACTTTAATATTCTTGTAAACGATGTATGCAATTCAGCCGCCAAAAGTCTTCTATTAGATCTGGCAGCTTTAGGATTGGTTCAGCTAATTAGCAGTCCGACCCATTCCAGGAGACACACTATTGACCTTGTCTTCAGTAATATTACCAACTTGACCTTCCTGCCCCCTCGCCCTTTGCCCGGTCTGACCACTCACTAATCATATGGGAGCTTCCGATCTCTTTGGTTCATAGAACACCCCCTACAATAAAGCTATTGCAACGCCGCGGGCATAAGCTCAAGCCTAATGACTGGGTCACCGCTCTAGAAGGTCTTAAACCTAATCTTACCGCTCTAGATGGTCCTAAACCTAATCTCATAGACCCCCCCACTCTCCTCTCTGAGAAGTTTAATGGATGGATCACCGATGCTCTTGACACTGTATTACCGATAGCCAATATAATACGAGATTGACATAAAATTAGCACCCCTTGGTTTTCTCCCCACCTTCACCTTTTAAGAAAGCAATGTAAATGCCTCGAGAGGCACTGGAGAAAGACCTATGACATCCTTCTAAAAGATGAGTATCGGAGAGCAATCAGACACTTTCACTCAGAAATCAGAGCAGCTCAATCATCTTATTATGCGTCCAAAATTGAATATTCCTCAAGTACCCCTAAGGAAGTCTTTCAAAGCTTTAAAGAGATTATCCACCCCTCCTCGCACTCTGACCTTCCAGATGCTTCACAAGAACACAGCAAGAATTTTGTTCACTTTTTTCAAAGGAAAATCCTTGACATCTATTCTGCTTTTCCGGATAAACCTCATTGGTCAAAAGATTCCCTCAGTCTTTCTGCACCTCAACTTCATACTATCTCATCCTTCCTCCCTCTCACAGAAGATCTGGTTATTAACCTCTTTCAGTCTCTAAAGTCAGGCTCTCCCCTCGACCCAGCACCTACCCCATGTTGGCCTTGGGGTCAGCAGTCATTGCCCTGGTCTTGACCAATCTTCTCAACTCTTCCCTTACCTTAAGCTACGTCCCACATCAGTGGAAGCATGCCATTGTTAAGCCCCTATTGAATAAGCCCCACCTTGATGCAGCTCTCCTTAATAATTACAAGCCTAACACATTGTTGCCCGTGGTGTCTAAATTAATTAAAAAAACATGTGAATAGACATCTTACAGACTTTCTTGAGGATTATAATATCCTTCATCCCATGCAAATGGGTTTCAGCACTCAACATAGTACTGAGACTGCACTTCTCGCAGTTATGGAAGTGGTTAGAAGGTGCCTCGATCAAGGGGGTGCGGCAGCCATCATTCTACTCGATCTCAGTGTGGCCTTTCATACGGCTGACCATTCCAAGCTGATCCAGAGAATGTCAGATGACGGGATTTCTGACAATGCTTTAAAATGACTTTCCTCCTTTCTGGAGGGTACGACTTTTCAAGTTCTCAATTGTTCCAACTTTTCAAACTGTGCTTCACTCAACTGCGGGGTCCCTCAGGGTTCTTCCCTGAGCCCCACTTTGTTTATTCTTTACTTGTATCAGTTAGCAGAGGTTATAAAACAATTTGGCCTGACGCTGGTCTCCTACACTGACGATACTCAATTGGTTTTCTCTTTCTCTACTAAACCTAATACCGATCACTCCTGTTTGACTCCTTGTCTCCAAGCAGTGACCAGATGGATGTCTGACTGCAAACTATGAATTAACAAAGACAAAACGGAAGTAATGTTATTAGGGAACAACCTCTCTCAAGAGCTCCAATCAACTACTCCGGAGTCTCTGAAAGCCCTGCCCCTTCCTAAAGATAAGATAAAAAGCCTAGGAGCCTGGCTCGACTCACGGCTTAGCATTGACCATCAATGCAAAACAACAGCAGCTACCTGTTTTAGCCTATTAAGGCTTTTAAGGAAAGTTTTCAAAATTCTCCCATTCTTAGCCACGAAGTTCTTAGTCCAGGCCCTGATTATTTCGCATCTGGATTATGGCAATGCGCTTTACCTCAGCTCCCCCAAGTATGTAGTAAAAACACTGCAGGTGGTCCAGAATGCCGCTGCATGGCTCCTCTTTAACATCCCCAGACATCTGCTAACTCTTCTATTTCCCTTCTCCACTGGCTTCCGGTGGAACAGCAGATACAGTTTAAATCTCTCTGCTTGATGCATAGAGCCTTACACAATAGAGGTCCATCCCAACTAAGATCTATTACCTCCTTTTATATGCCTTCCAGGTCTCTCAGATCCTCAACGTCGGCCGTGGTCCACCTTCCTGCAGTGAAGAGAGCTAGGTGGGGCGGTAGATCCTTGTCCTACATAGAAGCCAAGCTCTGGAACTCCCTCTGACAAAAGCTCCGGCTAACTAGTCAAGAACTTCCCTTCCATAAAGTGCTTAAAACCTGGATGTTTAGAGCATAAACCCCTCGTTGGTCTGTGCAGTTCTGCCTTAGCGCTGGGATGCCTCCGGGAGGCCATGCGCTTTACAAAAACTCTAAACTAAACTAAGGATGCTGTTTACCAGGCTTTAGGGAAATATCCCAAATTTAAAATCTCATTTAAGATGTTCGTAAGGTGGGGCACTACAGTCTTTGAAGCCATCTCTTGTGTTGCTAGGGGGCAAGGATCAGATGGTGATCCAGATTTAACCAAGTCAATTAGCCTTCTGACTTGTTCTGACGTGAAAGGGGAAAAAATTGTTAATGTATTGTTATTGCTAATGTATCGTATTGCTTTAGACAAAGACTATCCAAGTTGTGTGACAGCTGATAGACTAATGACATACATTTTTTCATCATCTGTCCAAAAGATGATGCAAGAACGGATGTCGTGAACCCAAGGTGATCTTAGTCTGATAAGAACTAGCAGCAGTGCTAACAATGGTAGGGCTTATGCAGGTAAGTGGACAATTGACCAAAGAAGAAAAAAAACAAAAAGAGGACTCAAAACCTCAACCTATACAGTGGCGAACATAGGCCCTTCAATAGAGTGCCCAAATATATCTAAAGCTCTCATGATTTCGCAGTGGAAACCCATGAAGGGAAACTACTCTGCACAGAGGTGGTGGAGATCATACCACTGAGCGCACAGACCATCCTGGTCTCCCAGAACTTAAACAACCCAGTGCAACCATACATACATCTCTTCATTATTTATGATTGTATTCCTGAAACAGATATTTTTGCCAGCTCTCTCTCAATGCTTCTGCCTCGCTTGTTTCTTGTGGCTTTTGTACTAGCTCCCCACTGTGTTGTTGCCACACTGTTTAGCCCCATTCGCCAACTGCCCACTGCTTAATTTTTGTATTTTTGAATCTTTGTATTGCCCACTGTTTTCCTCTGTTTTTGTCTCCTCTCTCCACAGTTTAGCTTAACGTAATTGAATTGTAGTCAGCGTGTTGTGTTTGCCTTGTGTCTATGTCTCTTGTTGCCACCTCCTGCTCGTTTTCCCTGCTGCTTTTTGCTACCAATTTACATCTTGCCTCCTACCTAAAGCTAGCCCCACCCACTGGCACCCACTGCCCTTTCCTCATCCCAGGATCTACATAATTGAGGCCACACTACAGCTGCTGTGCAGCAAGTGCTCCGCCAGTGCACCAAAGGCATGCCTGTCTGTGCCAGTTCGTACCTGGACCACACCCAGTGCCAGGAACCCTGGCTCTCCAACTTCTCACTGATACACTGCAGCTGAACTCCGAGCCCTTGACCACAGACTCCACAGCAACAACCGCTGCTGCACCTCTACACATTCACCAGTAGGACATTTTTCCTGCCAGCACTGTCTCTTCTCCTGCAAAACTGAAGCACCTGCACGCACAACCACCACCACCACAATGACCATGCCAACCAAGACTGCTTTGGAAAACCTTCACTGCCTCCTACTCAATGCACAATCACTGTACAGGCATACCTGTGCCAAAATATTGGGACACCATCACCTCCCTCACCCTGATGTTGTCTTCCTCACCGAAACATAGAACAACCCTGCAGCCACTCCCTACATCACCTCAGTAACACCAAACAGTTACAAGGTACAACACCAGGACTGCATCGTGAAAAACGAAGGTGAAACCACCATCATCCACAAAGAAACCATCCACTGCACCACCACCCCAGAAGACGCCACCTGATCATGGAACACCTCAATTTCCAACTCCAAATCGATGGTAACACCACCATGATAGGTACCATCACCTAAAGACCTCCAGGACCATGCCCCAGTTAATCCTACACTATCCCAAAAATCATCACCCTTCTCGCCATCAATTCCAAACAATACATCCTCTTCAGACACCTCACCTCATCAACACCAACACCGCCAACCTCCGTGAAAGCATGAACAACATCAGCCTCACTCAACCAGTCATGAACCCCACACACTGCACAGGACACACGCTGGACCCCATCTTCACAGCCAGCAACAAAGTCAGATACAGCCGTGTTACCGAGCTCACCTCTGCAGACCATGTCATCATCCACCTCACCATCACAGGATCCCTTGGCATTGCCTCCAAGCTACCTAGCACCTCAAAACACAGCTGGAACAAAGTGTAAGAGAACCAGTGGACCGATGCCCTCAGCACCTCCCACCCTAACACCTCACTCAACCCAGAACAAGCTGACAAGAATTTCTCCACCTGGATCACAAATTGCACTGACAGAGTCACTCCAATCAAGCCCACCAAAATCAAGAGCCCCTCTAAACAAGACAGTTGGTACACCACAGAACTGAGAGTCATGAAACGCAACTGCAAGCAACTAGAAAGAAAATGATGTACCAGCAAGGAGCCCACAGACTGAGCCACCTACAGGTCGTCCCTCAACCAATACCACCAACTACTAAAAAAGTCACAATGGAGCGCCCTAGCCGACAACATACAAAACAGTCCCAACGACAGCAAGAAACTCTTAAACATCATCAGAGAGTTCTCCAACCCCACAGCCCCTAAAACCACCATCATCCCTTCTCAGAAACTCTGCAACTCCCTGGTGGGCGTCTTCCATGACAAGATCTCCGCCATCTACAAAAACTTCAAATCCAACCCACTGCTGCTGACACCGTCAGCCTCCTCGCTTCCACGAATGCTAACCCCATCACTCTGCGACCACCTGCTCATCGCCTGGGACCAGCTCACCACACAGAACACCAAAGACATCATGAACTCTGTCCACTCAGGAGCACCCATGGACCCATGTCCCCACCATATTTTCAACCTCAAGAGCAAGATGATCAGCAGCGAACTCACCACCAATTTCAACTCATCCATATCCACTGCCTCCTTCTCTGAAGTATGGAAACATGCCGAAGTAAAACCCTTTCTCAAGAAACCCTCTGCGGACCCCTGCAAACTCAAGAACCACTCCATCTTGCTGCTCCTCTTTCCCACCAAAATCCTTGAAAAATCCATCAACCGCCAACTCACACAACACCTGGAAATCAACAACCTTCTGGACCCCTCCAAATCTGGATTCTGCACCAGCTACAGCACCAAAACTGCCCTGATCTCTACCAATGATGTCATCAGAACCCTTGTCGACCAGGGAGAAACAGTGGCCCTGATCCTCCTCGACCTTTCAGCAGCATTTCAGAGAGTATCCCACCACACCTGTATCAAGAGACTTCATCACATCGGAATACAAGGAAACACCTTCAAGTGGATCACCCTCTTCTTCACTGGAAGAACCCAGAGAATCCGCCTACCACCTTTCACCTGGGAACCCAAGAACATAATCGGTGGTGTTCCTCAAGGCTTGGCCTTCAGCCCCACACTGCTTAACATCTACATGACCCCCTTGGGCAACATCGTCAGATCCCACAGAACAAACATCATATCCTACACAGATGACATCCAGCTGATCCTATCACTATCAGAAGACTCCTCCACCACAATGGCCAACTTCCGCATGTGCATGACGGGCATCAGTGACTGGATGAAAGGCAAACTGCCTAAAACTCAATAAAGGCAAAACAGAAGTGCTGATCTTCAGCACAACACCTCCCTGTGGAACGACTCCTGGGGCCTCAGAACTTGGACCAGTACCCACTCCGACAGACCACACATGCAACCATGGCATCATCTTGGACAGCAAGCACACCATGAAAAACCAGATAAAGGCAGTTTCTTTCGCCTGCTTCCTAACACTTCACACTTTCCTTAGATCTTCAAATGGCTCCCCATCAACACCAGATAAACTGTCACTCAAGCCCTAGTCTTCAGCCGGCTGGACTACGGAAATGCAATGTACGTCTTCTGAAGAGACTGCAGACCACACAGTACTTAGCGGCCAGACTCATACATGACCTCCCCAAATGGACCTTCATCGCCCCTCCACCTCAAGAAGCTCAGCTTGCTCCCCATTAAGAAGAGATGTCAATTCAAGATGCTGATCCACACCTACAAAGCCCTTCCCAATCAAGGACCAGCATACATCAACCACCACCTGAACTTCCACCAACCCTATAGACTCCTGCACTCCACCTCCCTCTCCTTCACACACACACCCCGAATCTGCCACAGCAATAGTGGAGGGTGCTCCTTCATCTACCTTGGCTCAACTCCTGGAACAACCTCCCCCTTCACCTGCAGACCTCATCCTATCTTCTGAAATGCAGGAAAAGCCTAAAGACCTGGCTGCTCAACTGAACCCCTTAACAGCTATGCTCTTAGCACCTGGATACCCTCGCGGGTGATTACCCGCACTCAAAAAATCCACATTGATGATGATAAAATCACATCACAAGTGCTCATAGATTATTGGTTCACTGGGAAAAGTATGAACCACTCATTTACGCCTACACTGCAGTACCAACAGAGCAAAACCGGAATCAGTCTCAGACACTCAAGGAAGAGAACCGCCCTGAGGACCCTTTACCATGCAAACACAGCCAGTTGTCATACCTATAAAAGGGCATATAGTTAGACCCTTCAATTTGGTCTTTTTGAGTCAACATACTTCGAGGTGACTTTGAGGATGTCACAACATAACCTAACCATTAACTGGAGCAAAAGAACCATTACACTTATGGCACCAGACCTATGGCCCTCATTACGACCCTGGGGGTCGGTGATAAAGTGGAAGTAATACCGCCAACAGGCTGGCGGTAACTACTGCCAAATTATGACCATGGCGGTGATATCTCCGACAGACAGCCAATGTACCACACCGACCGCCAGGGAGGAAGCAACAGCTGCCACGGCGGTAGCTGCCTACAGCCAGACGGAAGACAAAGTTCTGCCCACCATATTATGACATGCCAAACTGCCACCTTTTCCGGGGCGTACCAATTCCATCAAAAGCCTGGTGGAAACAGAGCTCAGAAGTCAAAGGACTCACCATTGGAAATACACGGAAGAACCATGCCGCCATTGAAGAAGAACTGCAAATCTTCCCGATGATCTTCTACATTATGCTCCACCACGAACAACAACGCCGGTGAAGACAACAACGGTGAGTACAGCTGCCAAGCACCCAAGGAAGGGAGGGAGGAAAACAAGAGTGACACACACACGCACAATACACACCCCATACACACACACCATACACACAACCAGCTGCACAAGAAAACAATTTGTCCCCGTAAATTGGCTGAATAATGCAAGGACAACAGGAATTGACTAGTGATTGTAATAAGATCAACATCAAAAGTAATAATTCCATTATGAAATGCAACAGATATATATAAATGTACAAAAAAGGGACACTGCCCAGTCCTCAGTTCACAGGGGCCACATGGCCACAGGGCAACGTCCAAGGCCCCACTCGTTCCCTGCACCAATATGGAGAGAACACTGCAGGGGCATCAGTTGGCAAATAGGCAGGCTCCTCAGGGGGAGGGGGAGACCTCAGGCGGATCCCGAAACAAGATCACTGGTTCTGGAGGGGGCAACATGCCCTGTGCTTGGTCCTGGGGAGTGCAAGGCCAGTCTCTAAAGTGGGTGGATACCCCACTGGTTCTGGAGGGGGCAACATGCCCTGTGCTTGGTCCTGGGGAGTGCAAAGCCACAGTCTCTCGAGTGGGTGGATTCCCCACTGGTTCTGGAAGGGGCAACATGCCCATTGCTTGGTCCTGGGGAGTGAAAGGCCACAGTCTCTCAGGTGGGTGGCTACCCCACTGGTTCTGGAGGGGGCAACATGCCCAGTGATTGGTCCTGGGGAGTGCAAGGCCACAGTCTTTCGAGTGGGTGGATACCTCACTGGTTCTGGAGGGGGCAACATGCCCATTGCTTGGTCCTAGGGAGTGCAAGGCCGCAGTCTCTCGAGTGGGTGGATACCCCACTGGCTCTAGAGAGGGCAGGCCGCACACCTGGCCATGGAGGCCGGATCATATGGTGTCCGCCGGCGGTGACCGCTGGACTGTGGTGGTCGAAGTGGGAGGCTCCTGCTCAGCCCCTGCAACCTCCGATGGCTGCACTGTGGTGGTGGTGGTAGTAGGAGGCTCCTGCTCTGCCCCTGCACCCTCAGATGGCTGCACTGTGGTGGTGGTGGTAGTAGGAGGCTCCTGCTCAGCCCCTGCACCCTCAGATGCTGCACAACTACGGCTGGCGGAGGCCCTGTGACAGCTGCTGGTGCAGGCTCCTTCCCCTTTTTCCTGGCTGGTGCAGGCTCCTTCCCCTTCTTGCCGGCTGGTGCAGGCTCCTTCCCCTTCAGTATTAGTGGCCTGGAATCCTTTCCACCACAAGTAGGTGCTGATGGAACTGGGCCCATGGGCTGTTTGGCTGAGGTGCTTGGCTGGGTTACTGATACCCTGGCCATATGTGCAGGATGGGGGGGGGTAGGGAAGAGGTCAATGGTGGAAAGGAAAAGATTTTTAGGGACATTGGGGCGGGAAGAGGGAGAAGAAATGGGAGTGAAGGATGAGGGAGTGGTTGTTGGAGGTGTTTGCTGGTTTTGGGTGCAGGTGCATGGGGTGTATGCTGTTGTGAGGTGGACGGCTGTTGGGTGTCTGAGTGCTTGTGTTTCTGTACTTTAGGAGGGGGACAGACATGGTGGGAGAGGACACAGGGGATGTGTGCATGGATGCTGTGTAGGTGTCTGAAGTGAGGTGAGTGTTCTGTTTGGTGTGGTGATGATGTAGATAGTGGATGATGATGTAGTGCATGCAGGTGTGAGTGTGGACATAACTGGGTGGGAGGTGGAGGTGGAGGAGGAGGAGATGGGGAGACAGTGGAAATAGTGGATGTTGTTGTGTCTGCAAATGAATGGTGTTTGTGTGAGTGCCTGCGAGATGAAGTGTGGTGCTTGTGTCTGACTGTGACACTCTTAGGTGTTGTCTTGTGTGCATGCTCGTCTGGCTGTGTGCTTGGGATGGGTTGGGGTTGAGGAGAATGGGACTGGGAAGTGGAAGTTGGAGGGGGGATGGTTGAAACAGAAACAATGGTTGCCATCAGAGAGGAGGCCAGAGCCTGGATCGATCTCTGTTGTGCCGCCAATCCACTGTGAATGACCTCCAGGAATGCATTAGATTGTTGCATCTGGGCAGCCAGCCCCTGGATGGCATTCACAATGGTTGATTGCCCAACAGAGATGGATCTCAGGAGGTCAATTGCCTCCTCACTCAGGGCAGCAGGGCTCACTGGGGCAGGGCCTGAGGTGCCTGGGGCAAAGGAGATGCCCACCCTCCTGGGTGAGCGGGCACGGGCAACTCGCTGAGGGGCTGCTGGGAGGGCAGTGCTGGTACGGGGTCCCGTACCAGCAGCTGGGGTGGTCACAGAGGTATCTGCCACCACCAGGGAACTCCCATCGGAGGAGGTATCAGAGTCTCTATTGTCCCCTTCAGTCTCTGCCGTGTTGCTCCCCTCGCCCTCCATCCCACTGGTGCCCTCAGCGTCGGTGGACTCTGCCTCCTGGCTCCTGTGGGATGCAGCTCCCACCGTCGCCTGTGCCTCTGCTCCTCCACCAGATGATGCTAATACACATAAGGACAGGATGACAAAACAAGAAAGGGGAAAGAGAGAGAGACAAAAGATGCACTGGGCCAATGACTGCAACAAGACCACCGTTGGTGTACACAGCACCCTAACACACAGGCTACAGGCCTACGCACCATGCATTGCACTACCAGTGATATTGCTAACTACCAAGGCATGAGGAGGAACACACACCGCCAGCTACAGCACACCTGGGACCCACGCAGCCCTGACCAACTACAGCACACCTGGGACCCAGCAAGCCCTGACCAGCAGTGGATGCTAACAAGCTAGGTAGGCAGTATTTCCCCTTCAGACCCTTAGCCACCAGAGGACCTATGCTGCTATGTCTGGCCTGGCCTTGGGGCACCCACTCACACACAACCACCACCCGAACACCACCCCTCCAGCCGTTTCGTTCAACAATGGCCACTGTACTCACCCCCTTGTGGCTGCTGTGATGCCCTCAAGCGCCCATCCAGCTCTGGATAGGCTGCCGCCAGTATGCAGGCCATCACGGGGGTCTGAGTTTGGTGGGCACCCCTTCCTCATTGGGAGGTCATCCCCAGCTGGGCCTTTGCGGTCTTCCGTGCCCAGCGTCTCAGGTCCTCCCACCGTTTGCGACAGTGGGTGCTCCGTCTGCCATAGACCCCCAGGGTCCGCACCTACTTGGCGATGGCACGCCATATAACCTTCTTTTGATGGGCGCTGATCTGCAGAGGCAATACAGACATGAGAACACTATAAGACAAACAGTCCAGTCAATAACACAAATGGCCCACCATACCCGTTTCCATCAATATTGGCACACACATAGCCCAGCACTCAATGTGTACCCAGCCAGGAGGACATCCCTCCCCCCTTACACGATACCTTCACAGACACCTCCATACATTCATGCTACATGCATCGTGCCCACAGTGTACTCACCTGTTGGTCTGGAGTCCCATACAGCAGTCCGTATTAGGGTAGGACCCCATCCACCAGTCTCTCCAACTCCTCAGAAGTGAAGGCTGGGGCCCTTTCCCTGGTCACACAGGCCATGGTAGGTTCCAGACACAGCAGCACATGCAGTGTAGGTCCTCTCCTATGGAAGGTCAGGAAACAAGTGAGGAATCAGATAGAAAATGGTGGTCACGTCAGCGGCGGTGCATACCGTCCCCGCCGGCGTAGATCCCCATTGGCCACTGTACCCCATAGGGCCCAATTATAACCAATGAGGAATTGCACAGCGGTTCCAGACCGCCTCCCGCCACAGCGCACAACGTCAGCTGCATTACCTCACTTCCACCTGTCCCTCCACACAGGACAGGCGGACACCATTCCGGGGGGGCAGGCATATGGAATAATGCTGCGTCACAGGAGAAATAGGCACATACTGGAAAAATCACACTGACCCATTATATGTTTACAGATTTCAGACTACTGTTGTTCAGTTTGTGACAGCCTCCTCACTCTTTTTTCCCTTAGATTCCTACCACTGCGGATGAATAGGAGATGGAGACATACCCCCGTGTACAGACCCCTGGTGGACATGGCTACACTGGAGGACAGGCACATAATACTCACCTATAGACTGGACAGGGCCACAATCACAGAGCTGTGTGCCCAATGGGAGCCTGACCTGATATCTGCTATCCGTCATTCCACTGGGATCCCCCCCCCTCTTATGCAAGTGCTATCAGTGCTCCACTTCCTGGAAAGTGGTTTTTCCAAGTGACAGTGGGCTTGGCAGCAGGAATGTCACAGCCAATGTTCTCAATAGTGCTGACACTATTGTCTGCCCTGATAAAACACATGTGCAGCTACATTGCATTCCCCCAGGTTGAGGATTTGGCCACTGTGAAGGCAGAGTTTTATGCAATGGGACATATCCCCAATATCATTGGTGCGACTGACGGAACACATATTGCATTTGTTCCCCCCCCCGCCAGAATGAACAGGTGTTCAGGAATCGTAAGAGTTTCCACTCTATGAATGTGCAGATGGTGTTTTTGGCGAACCAGTACATCTCCCACGTCAATGCTAAGTATCCTGGGTCGGTGCATGATGTCTTTGTCCTGAGGAATAGCAGCATCCCAAATGTGATGGCCCACCTACAGAGGCACACGGTGTGGCTAATAGGTGAGCCCTGGTTCCCACCTAGTATATGTTGGTGTAGGGCTATGGTGTTGGCAATATGGGATAGTGTGTGGCTAAATATTGCCCCTCAATATTTGCAGGAGACTCTGGTTACCCAAACCTATCATGGCTGCTGACCCTTGTGAGGAATGCCATGACAAGGGCAGAAGAATGTTATAATGAGGCACATCGGCTAACCGGAAGGATAATTGAGAGAACCTTTGGCCGCCTGAAGGCCAGGCTCCAGTGCCTCCATCTAACAGGTGCTACTCACCCAAGAAGATCTGCCAGATAGTAGTGGCATGCTGCATGTTGCACAACCTGGCCATCAGACGACATGTACCTTTTCTGCAGGAGGAGGAGACCAGAGATGCCCCTGTGGCAGCAATGGACCCTGTGGACAGTGAGGATGAGGAGGCAGAGGATGAGGATGTGGACAACTGAACATCTGTAATCCGTCAGTACTTCCAATGACACACAGGTGAGACAGTGCAACTTTACATTTCAATGACTTTGGTTGTATTCTGTGTGGCATTAGCATGCTGGTATTTCCCACTTCTATGCCCACTTACTCTTCCCTCTGGCTATTCATTTTGCTGATGTTGGTGATTTGACAAAAGCTCCTGGTGTGAACACAACAGTCAGCTACAGGTCATTAATTCTATGCTCATTCTACGTACAGTTCATTTGCACTGGTTGTACCGGTTTCAATCAATACATATTTGAAATACATTACATATTTGAAATCAACTTTTTATCAAAGGGTGTTTATTGAAGCGCTAATATATAGAGAGGAAAGTGAAATGGGATGGGGTGATGATGGGGGAAAGTCCAGGGTATTGTTCCAGTCTGTTCGTAGCACAGGTGCATTGTCCAAGGGGACATACGAAGGGGAGCACTGGCAGTTCAAGGTAGACAGGGTGACTGAGTGGGATACAAGGGGGACAATCAGGAGAGTCTCATTTCCTGGCAGGGGTCTTGGCAAGTGTCTCTGGCTTCAGTCTGGATCGCAAGAAACGTTTGCGGGGTGGTTCACCTTCTGCAGGGGGGGGGTGCTTGTGAGTCCTGTGGCAGGGCCTCCTGGCCACTAGCGGGGCCTGCTGGTGTGACACTGCCTCCCTCATAATGTTGGCCATGTCTGCCAGCACCCCTGCTATGGAGATCAGGGTGTTGTTGATGGACTGCAAGTCCCTCCTGCAGCAGCCTGTTGTCCTGCACGTTGTCTAGGATCTGGCCCATTGTGTCCTTGGAATGTTGATAGGCTCCCAGGATCTCGGAGAGTGCCTCCTGGAGAGTCAGTTCCCTGGGCCTGTCCTCCCCCTGGCGCACAGCAGTCCTCCCAGTGTCCCTGTTGGCCTGTGACTCTGTCCCCTGAACGGTGTGCCCACTGCCACTGACCCAAGGTCCCTCATTGTCTTGGGTGCGAGGTGTAGCCTGGGGTCCCTGTACTGCTGATTGACGTGTCCTGGGGACAGAGGTGTGGGCACGCTGGGTGGGTGCTGTGGTATTGTTTCCTGATGGGGGAGGCTCTGTGGTGGTCTGTGCCTGGGCTTGGGTAACCAGCTGTCAGGTGGTCCCTGATGGGCCAGGTAGATCGTCCAGATCCTGAAGACCAGAGTTACTGTCATCACTGTGGGCCTCTTCAGTTGGGGGACTGGATAGTGCTGGCACCTCCTCTCCAGTGACATTGGCAGGGGTACCTGTGGGGATGTAAATGATGTGTTATGGTTAATGTGTATGACATATTGTACATCCCTGGCTTCCCCTCTATGTTTGGTGTTGCCCTGATAGCTTTTACTTGTGTATGTTGGTGTATGGTGGGATTGTTAGTTCTCTATGATGTGCATGCTTTGGTGATGAGTATCCATGCAGGGTTGTAAGGGGTGTCTATGCATTGGTACAGCACGCAGTGCTTGGCATTGGGATTAGTGTGATGTGATGGTGGAGTGTGTGGGATGGAGTGGAGTGATGGGACTGAGGGTGAGGGTGTGTGATGGCATGCAGGTATGGGGGGTGATAATTGTTGAAAGTTGACTTATCAGAGTCCAGACCTCCTCCGACTCCAGCCAGGCCCTCAGGATGCAGTATTGCTAAGACTTGCTCCTTCCATGCTGTGAGTTCTGGGGGAGGAAGTGGGGGTCCACCGCCAGTCCTCTGGATAGCGAGTTGGTGTCTTGCTGCTATGGAACGTCCCTCCCCCATAGGTCGTTCCACCTCTTCCTGATGTCGTCCCTTGTTCTTGGGTGCTGTCCTATGGCATTGACCCTGTCCATGATTCTCCGCCATAGCTCCATCTTCCTGGCTATTGATATCTGCTGCACCTGTGCTCCAAAGAGCTGTGGCTCTACCCTGACTATTTCCTCCACCATGCCCCTTAACTCCTCCACAGTGAAACTGGGGTGTCTTTTAGGTGTCATGGGTGTTATGGTATGTGTGTTGGTGAGGGTGTGTTGGGTAATGTTTTGAGGTGTGTGAAGTGGGGTGCGTGAGGGATGTATGGGTGTATGTGGTGTGTGTATGTAGTTGTGGAAGTGGTCGTGGTGTCAGTCTTGTGCCAATTAATTGTATTCGTAAAGGGTTGTGGGTAATGTGGGTGGGTGTTTTATGGTGGTGTGGGTGTGTGGGTGTGGTGTGTGCATGGATGTCAGGTGTGTGTTGTTTGAATTGTCCGATGTGGTGTTGTTTTGTCTGTGGGTGTCCATTGTGAGCACAGCGGTATGTACTGCCAATGGTTTACCGCCGTTGAATGTCCGCTGTGGTGATTCGTAAGTCATAATGTGGTGGGCGTTGTTCTGTTGGTGTAACGGTGTGGGTTTTGGTACCACCAATTTATCACTGACCTTTGGTCTGGAAAATTTGTGTCTGTGGCAGAAATCTGTCGGATTGGTGTGTGTGTGCCATAATATGGTGAACGGATATCCGCTGCTGCCATCAGCGTGGCGGTATACAGGATTTACCTCCAGGGTCATAATGAGGGCCTATGTTTCTTTCTTCACTGACCTAGACACCAATGCCGTTCTGATTACGCACACTGTGTACCTTTCATAATAAAGCCTTATCAAAGCTCTCATTCTGTTGTTCAAAAAGCAAGAGCTAGCACCTTGACACCAAACCAGAACCTTGCCATTCCATTGACCTACCGCTGTGTTTTTATATTCCTACCAGCAGGATATTTGCTAGCTACTGTCAACATCAGGACAGTGCGCGCTCTACATGTGACAAAAATGCATAAACCCAGTCTTTATGCAAGAGCTTAATTCATGCATTGTGTTTATATGCAGTATGTTAACCTTTTACATTGCAGACTTTAACCTTGAAAACACTAGTAATGATGTTTGCAATCATTGTTCATTTGCAAGGTATTGCTGCAGGCTTACTGAGTGTTAGGGTGTGGTCCCTTTCTAGGACCTTATAGAAGATTTCTCTGCAGCATGACTGGGTGTGGTTTGTGGGCTGTGCCAGACTCTATATAAAGGAGCCAGACCAGCTCCACGTGCTCCCTATTCAGAGGTCCCGGTGCAGAGCAGCAGCAACTTCCTGAGCTCCTGCTCCGGAGGCCTACCTTGATGTTCGAGGCCTGCCCCGCATTATATTGGTGATCCTTGAGCAGGGTGGTAAGGCGGAGGATGGGCTGGGCCCCTGACCCCGTTATCAAAGACTCTTGAGTTTTGGGCCTACTCGTGAAACTTTCAGAGTAAGCGATTCATTGCTCTCATGTAAAACCTGGTGTTCAGAACGGCAACAGCTTGCGCGATCATTTCATGGCATTTGCATATTCTTGTTCGAATCAGCAGTGTGTGCGATTCATTTCCTACATGTAAAACTTGGTGTTCAGATCGGCAACAGCATGGCATTTGCATATTCTTATTCGAATTGGCAGTGTGCGCTATTCATTTCCCGCATGTAAAACTTGGTGTTCAGATCGGCAACAGCTTGAGCGATCATTTCATGGCATTTGCATATTCTTGTTCGAATCGACAGTGTGCACAATTCATTTCCTGTATGTAAAACTTGATGTTCAGATCGGCAACAGTGTGCGTGATCATTTCATGGCATTTGCATATTCTTGTTTGAATCGACAGTGTGCGCGATTCATTTCCTGTATGTAAAACTTGATGTTCAGATCGGCAACAGTGTGCGCGGTCATTTCATGGCATTTGCATATTCTTGTTAGAATCAACAGTGTGCATGATTCATTTCCAGCATGTAAAAACGTGATGTTCAGATCGGCAATAGTGTGCGCGATCATTTCATGGCAATTAAAACTTTGATGTGTAGTGTTTGTTGAAGTGCACACATTTATCCTGGGCTTTTGGATTTTCTGTGAAGATGCTAAATTCAAAATGTGACATTCTTTGTGCATATTAAGTCCCTAGTACAATTCCTATTGGTTTCCAGGGAACGTTTCAGATTGCCTTTTGGCCTCATGTAAAAATGCAATGTTTGTTCTGAAACATTATTCTAGAAGGTTCTTGTATTCCTAGACAGTATGTGACATTTCATGAAAAGCTTGTACGAAACATTGTATTAACCATTCTTGATTTTTTCCAGGTACCCAGAGTTCTTGAGGTCTAGTTATAGTAACTTCTTAGGTTATCCATGGTTACAGTATGAGAACGCTTAGAACCATAGTCTAGTGAAAGTCAATGTGATAATATCTTGATATTGTGTTGTTAAACCTTTTGCTTCCTACACGTCTCCTTCCCAGCGGTTCCCTACCTAATCCCCTTTTCCCCCACTTGGACTCTCTGAGGCTCTGTGATATTTCTATCAGAGTTTGGAGCTGTCTAGTGGTGGACATGTTGGGAAGGTGCGCAGGCCTCGAGGATCTGATCTCTCTGACAGCTACAAACCTGCACTGACTATTGGTTGCCAGATGGCTTCCGGGACTTCACTCTTCACAGTGGTGGAGAAGCATCCTGCAAGTCCCAGGACAAAAAGTTATTCACAAGAGGCGCACATCTCCAGATGCTTGGCTAAGGGACAGAGGAGGCAAGGGGGCGGCTCAAGGGAGGTTTCTGGCTGGAGCATACCCTCAGGGTGCTATCTTGCCTCAGCAATGGCCATGCCCTCAATCTGTCTAGTTTTGATAAAGTCAGAAAAGATAAAACTTGAGTAAGGGAGGCTTTGATGATATTGAACAGAGGTGTCTCCACTTTAACAGTGATGATGTTCATTATGGATAATTGGAGGTATCTTAGCTTCTTGGCTTTCAATCTTTCAATCTTGGTCATCCCATAATTCTGCCTTGTCACTTTAGTTGGACACTGACTTGTGATAAAAGGCTCATCTGAATTTAATAATCTTTCCTTGTACAATCATCTGCCCTATCCAATGGCAGCTATAGAGTCTTTTTCAATATCTGGTTATAAAGGCATAAGTGTCTCGTCCTTTACTGGCTGCTCAATTCTAGGTCTGATAGCCCAGGTTCCCCCTGAGCAGAGGGAGTAGTGTCCATCAGAATGGGGGCAGACATTTCCTCGGCCATCTCCAGGGTACTTCACCCACCAAATTTTGAAATGACTGTTGGCCCTGCAATCATCTCTGTTTAGTGAAAGGTACCTTCATCAAGGCAGTTCCTTTCAATGTACTTAAAGATTGGTGTATGGCTGCTATTGGCTGTGAGTCCGTACACCAAACTTTTCACTTGTTTTTTAAATAAACTCACAAAGATGAGAGCTTGTTTTCCAAAAAAACAGAAAACTAATGATCCCCATACACTGGAACATTTCTGCAAGGGTGTAGGAGTCATTATGGGGGTATCCCTGCCTCTCAAAGTCAGGTTACACCTGGCAGTGATGGACGGATAAAAAAGAAGCATTAAACCATTGATCCTCAGTTGGGGCCGTCATAGGAAGTATTTCTTCGAAGGAGGCAGCGGAAGCTCCACTGACAAAATACTAAAGGTCAGCCATCGCTAAATGAGGTCGATGAACTGAGGGTTTTGTGGACAGGGTACTCCATCTCCCTTGCGATAGAGTACCCTGTCCATCAAGCTGTAAATTTGGCTAGCTGTGTTGTTGTATATTAAAAATACACATTGTTTAATTGTTTCAAAGAGAAAAGAAGACAATATTGGAATCTCATGCAAACAATAATGTGGACAGAAAGACATCATGACAATCCCACAAATAATAGTTCTCACAACACGCACAACTATTGGACCACCACCAGCCGAGCAAACATAACTGTATCATCTGGAGAGTCGTGCCGTAGTGGAACTGGAATTTTATGGCATGTCGTACCATTATAAATACAATATAAATAGTAGATTTGTTGAACCATAATGTATAAGCAATAGGTGCTAGTCCAGTGAATATGGCTTTACATTTTTTATCTAATGAACAGAAGTATTTAAGCTAAATGTTAAAGAAGTTTGCAGATGACAAAGACATAATTGTAAAACGTGAATTGCTGAAGGCACGTGAACATGATGCGTGCATTCTGGTGGTATCATGGTGCATGTGCAAGCTATAGGCTTGGTTTATGTAAGCATGAAATGGGAGTGAGTGGCGGGTCTGAAAATCTGTTGGTTCGAGCTTGGCTGAAATGTTTGCAGATGGGTGAGGTAACTCGATATTTGGTTGGAAACAGTGCTTGTCCATTACTCGTCTATATATTTTGTGTATGGGCCTGAATGAGAGCTCTCTGTTCTTCACCAAGTCCATTAAAAAGCTACTGAGGGAAGGTTTAATCTCCCTGGAAAGATGTTGGAAACTGAACTCAGAGAGAAGGCTTTATTTCAGGTTGTACCCTTTGTTTTCCGTCCCCTTTGACTTGGTACACTAAGGGGCATATTTATACTCTGTTTGCGCTGAATGTGCGTTTCAAAATTTGACGCACATTCGGCGCAAACCGTGCACCATATTTAAACTTTGACGCCCGAACCCGCGGACATCAAAATTCCTCCGTGTGCGTCATTTTTTGGATGCGGGAAACTGCCTTGCAAGGTAGGCGTTCCCACCCAAAAAATTACTTTAAGGCCTGTGCGCCTTATTTATACACCAGCCTCATTTTGACGCACAGGAGGGGGCGGGCCTTAAAAAGCGGCGCACAGCCTGATGTGCGCTGTATTTTACCGCCTGGGTCAGGGCAGGCGTTAAGAGACCTGTGGGCTCACTTACACGGTCTCTGACCATGGAAGCAGTCCAGAGGCGCTCTTCCCTGCCCCCAGGGACACCCCTGCCACCCTCGCCCACCCCTGGAGGACACCCATGGATGGGGGGACCCATCCCAGGTAAGTTGAGGTAAGTTTTTTTTATGTTTAAAGTGGCATGGGGGGGCTAATTTGGGCCCCCCTACATGCCACTGTGCCCAATGACTGTCCCCTGGGCATGGCCACTGGGCAAGGGGGCATGACTCCTGTCTTTGCTAAGACAGGAGTCATTTCAATGGGGGTTGTGCATCAAAAAATGGCACAAGTCCGGTTTGAGGCATGATTTTTGCCTCAAACCTGACTTGCACCATTTTTTGATGCACAACACCCATTTTCCCATACGCCGGCGCTGCCTGGTTTGAGCCATTTTTTTTACTCTGACCAGTCCGCAGCGCCGGCTAACGCCATTCCTTAAATAAGGAGCCCGCATTGTGCGTAGGAATGGCGTTAGCTGGCGGTAAAAATTGTGACGCAAACCAGTGCCGGCGCTGGTTTGCGCCATAAAGTATAAATATGGGCCTTACTTTCTTCTCTTTCCCATTCCTAGTCCTAAAAATGTCTGCATTTTAACATTTTCTCAAGCCTGAGTAGTACCTCGCCCAGCGCCGGCCCAGTTGTGTATCTCTGAAATCTACTAGCAAACGTATGCTATTCTATTGATCAGCTGGTCTGGCTTTGAATTCCTATAAAGTCAATATGTCTGTTGGGGGTAGGGTCGGCGTACTGGTGTGAAGGTAACGGTAAAATCAATGTAAATACCACCTGGATGATGTAGGTGTAGAGGAGCAGTTGCAATCCAGTTGTAATTGATGTAGTTGTGATCTTCGATGTAGCAATGTACAACCCTTTTGTTCAGCAGGTTTTCACCTAGGGTCCGAGGACCCGAGGGAACCACAAAGCGACTGCTTATAGCTTATAGTTAAATTGTATATATATATATATATATATATATATATATATATATATATATATATATAAAATAAAGAAGCAAAATTGAAATTGAAAATTCTAAAATGTTCTGTAAATGTGAAGGAATTTCAGGATTGATTTGTGGGAGTAGTGCAAGTGCATCAATGTAGATGATGGATAGCCTCAATTGAATTTAGAAATGCCCCAAACTTCCCACAAACTATATTGGCTTGAATAGAATTAAATGGAATATTTCATCACATGTGTATTTGTTAGTTGAAGGTTTGTTTCCATGCTAGGCTAGAGTTCCCTGATTCCAACAATGATTCAGTGGGAGTCCCTGGATTCTAGTAATGATTCATTAGGGGTCCACAGAAGTCAAAACGTTAACAACCACCGCTCTAGTTCATTGTTTTTTTCCATATGGCAGAATTCTAATATGTACTCTAATTTATGCAGCTTTGTGTTATGCATCCCAATTGAAGAACATTCTTGAACCTCTCAATGACTTACACACATTCCCCCTAAAAATTCTTTCTGTGCACCACATTAGCCACAACAAAAGAATACGCATTCCAAATTGAATTATTTTATAGAATGTACAGAAGAACCAGTGCTAAAGTTAACCCTTTTTTTTTACTCCAACAGTACCAGTAAAATCTATCTTCATAAATGGCCATATTCATCTCTGCCGCACTATACTTTACTATACTTCAATTCATGTGAGGAGCCCAAAAGCGCATTCTGCTATGGAAGTCATAGAAGTTCTAAAGTTACACATTTTTCTTGTCCTCTAAAAGTTAAAAAAAATGTATCTTCAACCCTGAGAAATATGGGGAGTGGTAGTCTGTGGGACTATCTTAGTATGGCATGCCCCAGTGTTTCCAAAGCTGATTTAAAGAAAGATTATGAATCTTAACTTTTAAATTTAGTGCTGTCTAGTTCTACATTAGGGCGATTGACAAACAATGTTATATCTAATAAAGATTTTTATAACCAAGAAAATTTTATGGATGAAATTAAACTAAGTTTGGCCAAGAAACTGTATGTTCAATTGAGGGTTGGCACTCTGCCCTTATTTTCATATACCTCTAATTGGGAAAATACAAGGTTAACTGAAAACCAGACCTGTCCCTCCTGTGGTGAAGCCCAAGTCCTTTTCTTCTGCCACACTTATAGTAAGTCCAGAAGAAAGTGAATTGTTCTTGTGTGTAGGGATCTTGGGACATGCCAGCATTTAGAGGCCTATAGAATTCTAAAAATGGACACTACTCAACCTATTGTCTGTGTGGTTTCTACATTTTTTTAAGCAATGTGGTACACAAGAAGAAAACTAGCACCAGTAATCGCCCCCTTCAATCCAATACATCGATTCAATGTTTATACCGCTGTGGTGCTGCATTATTCTAGTGCAATTGCACGACAGGAGTTTATTAATATTAAGGGGCTGGTTGCTAACTTTGCTTTTATTGCTTATCTGCTGAACAGTCACCAATGTTTTATTTATTGTTCACTGGTTCTTAATTTTTTTTAATGTTTTATAGTTGTTTCTACTTATTTGGCATAATGCCGAAATAAAGATTCTTGAGTGACTGACAATGTATCTTCATAATGTGCCCTTATTCTGTGTTCTTTCTTCTCCTCTAAAAGTAAAAGCAAATGTATCTTCATAGAGTGCCCTTATTCATCTTCGCCACACCATACTTCATTCTTGTGAGGAGCCACTGCACTAGTGAAAAAGAAGAACCCATTTCAAGGGAGATTCTGCAGCTGGAGATACAAAAAAACAACGCTGAAGTGCTACCCACCATTCACGTCACAGGAAAATATATCCCCTCCAAAAGTTTACTTAGAACTTGGAACATTTTTTTCAGGGAAGTGGTGTTTGATGCTCTGTTTAAGGTACCACAGATGACATCAGACACAGCAAGAGGAAAATGTCAATGAAATATCTGTCTGTTACAGTTTTCTCAGTTACATCACCTTGTGGGACCAACAAGTTCTCAGACAGAAAGGCACCCAAGAATGGTGACAGTAGGGACGTCTGCACGGTACCACTGAACAGCACTGCCCATTTCTGGTACAGCTAAACTGTCATGCGCTCAGTCCATATTTAAAGGACAATTTATTTATTTATTATATAGCACATCCCAACCCAAAGTAAGGTGTCGGGACGTTTTACATTCTGTAGGAAAACTACAAAACCAATGTAAATACAGCAAGAGAAAATGAAACACAAGAGAAACATTCAATTAGATAATGGTAACACGTGCGATATTACGTCATACGATTAAATGGAGTAGCATAGCCTCTGTCATGATGGGCATTAGTTTGAAGAAGAGATGCCATGGGCCATTCTCATAGACATAGTCATATCAGGACAGCGTGATAACAGGAAATGTGAGCTAAGAGTTGGATGCAGTCAGATTAAGGCTGTCTAGTAGTAACTTTTCAGTGTAATCCTTAATAAAGAGAAAGTTACTAGACTTCGTGTCCAACACAGAGAAGGAATATATTACCCTTTTAGAGGTACCATTGCTCATCAGTGCATGGGATGCTCCAATTATAAAATATACCTAAGCAATTACATGCTGGAGATTAAAAGAGGAGGCCCACTCCATCCTCGCATGGAGGATAATAGGCAGTAAAGAAAGACTACAACTACCCTGGATCGTGTAGGCCATCTGCTTCTAAGTACTAGTTGACCCGCAAGCTCCACAACTGGCCTGCTGGTCGTGGGTCACTGGCGCGGATAAAAGCCATCTAGAGTATTGTATCAGTTCACAGACACATGACATGTTCTTTTTTCCTAATCCTTAAAAAATCACTAGTGAGAAGAAATAATTGGAGCCAAATTGGGCGACTTTCCAGTTACATGGTTTAGACAACGCTGCCGTTCTTGGAGGTTAAGTACGTGAGAATTTGCATCATACGTGTTTTTTCAGTGAGTTATTGTTAAAGATTACCTTCTGCAACGCAGCCGACAACCCATTTTACTGGCCATGGTTGGTCTTTATAACTTGATAATACGTCAGATAAAAGATAAGATAAAAATCTTATTAGAAATATATCACTGAACTTCTGGCTTCTTTTGACACGCAAACATATTTACGCAGTAGGTTTTGAACTCACGTTCACAAAGCGCCTGGCTCGGATTGAGTAGTTTAGCAGGTAGTTTTAGTAAGTATCCAAAGAAGGAAACCGATGTTTGATGGCTCGGTAAATATACACCGACGACGATTCTCGTTAAATTAGACCTTTCCAAGGCCAACAGTAATAAAGGTAAGTTGCACTGTAACAAGTGAAGGTCACGCCATTGCGTCGCGCGCAGACGGATGTTCGTGGTAGACTGATTGAACAACATGACCTGGTGACGCAGCCTAACTACACAGTCCTTCGTGTTTCTAGCTCACCGCAGTCGTAACGGAAATATCACTTCCTCCCGATATGTCAGCGACGCCATCACATGGCGGAGTTTCGGTTCACTCCCTAAGTGTTCCCACGAGAGAAGTTATAGACAATGGCACCCCTTGGCCGACTTTATTTTGTAACAACGCCCTTAAATGTTTCAGTGACCTAAACACCCCCTGTTTGAGGCCACATTGTCTGTAATTTTTGCATAGTAATCTGGTATTACAGACCTTTTTTAAAACCTAAAATAGGATATAATTTCTGTGTCTGGGCCGCCACTTGTGTCTTGGTACAAAATGTCTCGATTGTCCCCAGGGATCTTTCATTTGAACCACCCTGATGGAAAGAGCGTTAACTAAATTGTGTTCAAGAAAATGCCAATTTATGCTGCAAATAATCTAGCTCTACTGACTTTATATCATGGATGAAAATGACAAATCCCATCACTATCGAATTTACAAAATTGTTTTCCTCTGAGAGTATTTTCTATGCATTTAACAGATCATATTCCAAATGTTATGGACCAACAATGTGTATGTCTTACATAAGGGATCTCCAACCTTTTCTGTAGTAGGAGCTACTTATGGTTAATGACCATCACTCAGAGCTACGATTACAAGTGTAATACTGACCACATCAGACAAGATGTCATTACTGTTTAGCCTTTGCAAGTTTACAAACAGTGATTACCTCGGGTTATCAAGCAAGGTTGGTAGCAGTGATGTAAAAAACGTATTTGTCAATATGGAATACCTCTACGTGGATAATGCATAACAACCACTACTGCAATGCCCCAGGCATCAAGGAAATAATGCTAGTAATACTTCTTCCCAATACCACTTGATTTATCGCTCAAAACAACTTTAAATATATTTCAAAATCCAGCTATTTGCTTCCAAACATCTCACAACAGCTTAGGAGTACTGGGAACACACATTTTGTATCTCAAATACTCACTTTTCAATTTTGGGATACATACATTAATTCAACCAGGCAAAGGCTTCTAATTTACTAGGTCAGGCTGCAAAGAGGAGAGGTAGTTACAGGTAGCTGTATAGGTATCAATAGCTCACAACTATTCATTGGAGAAGCAGAAGCCTGTCTGAGATATAAGTCCAATAAATTCATTTTATTAACACTGCCCTTTCTAATCTGCTGATTTTTTTTTGACTCGTACAAAAAATCTTACTGTTGATACATGTTTTTAAAAAAAGACTGCCTTTTTAATCCCTGTGTACCAATTATGTTTTAAACCTCGGCTGCAGTTTTGGGATTGGGATGGGGAAGTATTTATTTAGAGAAATCTATATACAAGGAGCTTGACACACACAGATTTCTACATATACCTGGGTGAATGCAATTCACCAAATCTGGGTGCAGTTTTCTAGCCAATAGTAGGAGTGGGTGTCTCAAATTACGACTGAAAAGACACTAAAGTATTTAAGCTCTATTATCTATGCCTGGAGGCATATTTCTACTCACCATGTGTGAAGATATCTGTTAGTGCTATGCAGAACAACAAAATCAGCATGCACCTAAAAAGCACACACTTGACAAACATCAATTCTGGAAGATCATTAATACAATTTACACCCTGGTTCTGTCTTTTCCCCCTTGTAAAGTATGACATTGTGGATGCCAAGAACCAGCCCTCAGATCCAGCCTAGAAAATTCAAGAGGAAGAGTAATGTTACTGTGGAGGATACAGAACTTGTAGTTTCCTTTGTAGTTCATCACTACACAGAACTACATGGTCTTCCTCCATACACACTCAGTGGAGTGGAGAAGGTGACCATGTGATATAAGGTGGAAGAATCTATTGGGGGTAGAGGTATGCATCTAGGAGGGGGTGGGGGGGTGCCTGAAACTGAAATGGGAGGAAAAGAGTGGGTGGGTGAAGGAGAAGGTTTCCTGGATAAAAAATAGCAACGTTTCTTCCTGGAGTCAGTCCGGGATCCCACCCACCATCTCATCCCCTTCGTAGAATGTATTGCCTCCCCAGTGCATCCTATCCTGCAATTACTTACATTTTCCTGGGATTCCCAACAGCAGACCAGATAAGTACAAAAAGCTTCTTTTTGTCAAGTAGATTATGGGCCTGATTTAGGTCTTGGCGGAGTGAAAACTCCAACACAAATGTGATGGATATCCCATCTGCCATATTACGATCCCCATAGGAAATAAAAGGATCATAATACAATGAACGGATATCCGTCACGTTTGTTAAAGAGTATTTCCTTCCACCACGACTTAAATCAAGCCCTATGTCTTCTCACTTACGCAACACTGTCCCAAACAACACAGGTCCATCACATATAGTCACATATCACATGTTTCTGACACTTTAGTTGTGCCGCACCCTCTTTTAATTTGAAAAGCAATATATTAATCTTCACACCTTCTAACTTATGTCATGCTATGCTGTGCTATGTTATGCTATAACAGATTTGTAGAGCACACTATCATCCTAAGGCATGCTGGCACCAAGAACATATTCCGTATCGAACAAACATAGCAACCATTTACTGGAACAGAGTTTTCAGCTTCTTTCAAAATACAAGATACCTGGAGTGGAAATGATAATCTTTTGGAAGAATATTCCACAGAGAAACGTATTGTATAGTAATGTGGAATTTGTAATACAACATTTCTGTGTGCCTGAAGTGTCCGTGTTGAAGTGTGCCCCCTATTTTTCCTGGTGCTCAAATGAGGAGAAATCCCACAGACGGCTCGAAGTACAATACAGGTGACCTTGAAAATTGAGTCCTGCTGAATCAGGAGCCAGTGTAGTAACTTACGATATCGGATGAAGAATATAACTTAGGAACATCAACAACCACCCTTGCTGCCTGATTTTGAATGGAGGGAAGCCACTGAATTAGCGATATTTTAAGGTAAAGGCTGCTACGATAGATCACTCTTCAACAGATAATGGCAGAAACAGCCACAGTTCTACCTTTTAGGGTTAAATAGGGCATGATCTGATGAAGCCACTGAAGATAAAAAAGTACAAGAAGATTCTCCTTCCTAAACTTAACAGTCCATCTGTAAGGTAGGATTGATTTTTGCTTATAAGCTCTGAGCAAAAAGATAAAGGTGAGGTGCAGGTGCCACAATTAGATGCCCAAAGGAATTGTTGCCGTACCTGGGTATAGGGGCTGCAAGTTTTGTCTATATTTAGTTTGTGCCAGTGTTGGTTCATCTAGGTGAGAAATGAGGACAAACATTCTGGGTATCTATATCTATATGCTTCCCATGCCACTGGATTTAAGCTAGCCTGGCTGATGAGGGGTGAAACCCCAAAACCGGTCCCAGGATGCTTGTTTTCAGTCCAGGGAAGACCTGGCCTAGCAGTTCGGGCTGGACTGTTCCCATGGGGAACAGGGTCAAGACTGATTTGCATATGGCTGGGTCCAAACTGGAATGGCATGGGCAGCAAAAAAACGATGGATTAAACCCAGATCTGTGACTGGGGGTGAATGTTTGACAATGTTCAGCATTCCGTCCATCACTTGTTGTTTTTGCATTTATCTATAGAATCACCACATTTTAGTAGGTTAAGAGATGATAGATTTTTCTCAAACATAACATGTGGCTTCTGCCTTCCAGGAATGGAAAAAACACTTCAATACTGCACCACCCATGCCAATATTTTGAAGTTGTCTTATTACCAAGGGGGGGGGGATCAATGGTGTCAAGCACACCAGACAGATGCAAAAGAATGAAGACTGAAGAGATATTATTGTCCCCTGCCAGACATAAATTAACCACAATTGCCAGAAGCCAAGCTCTGTGCTCCTGTTGGAATGCAATCCAATCTGAGAATCTTTTCTAATGTTTACGGATTGCAAAAAATAATTTGGTTATTTTGCCATTCATGATTCCAAGATTTTGAAAAAAGCGGGGAGCAGGGAAATAGGCTAATAGTTTGCAGCTAACAGAATGTCCAGATTAGGTTTTTTCATTTGTGAGACCACAATGCCCTTTTTCAGAAGGGCAGGAACATCTCTATTGAGTAACAAGCATTTGCAATGCAATGGGTCTCGCATTTGCTTGAGTTAAAGCTATTAGCGTTATAAACTCCTAACCGGACTTTTCTTGAACCTAAACTGAAAATTAAAACTAAAACAGTTTCACATAAGTGGGCCGGTTCACAGTGCCATGGCCGGCATGAACACGAAATAGAGGCACACAAAAGGAAAAAGAAGTTTGCTCGTAGTCAAACTTATTGGCAAAACTGCAATTATCCATGTAACATGGGTGATGGCCAAGGCGGTAACAAAACCTCCCCAAGGAGGGACAAACGTAAACCCTTTACCAATGTCATCAAAGGATTTTTGAATGGCAAGCCCATGAACCAGTGGTAGTGATGGGCATGAGATGGGCGTTGTTAAAAGCCCAGATACATACCAACACGTCAGAAAAGCAGCGCTTGTGTGCTGCTATGCTCAACCTAAAAATGGTCTCTCAGCTCTGTGCTGAGCCAGTGCACCTGACCGTGATACAACTCCTGGTCTTCACTCTGATCAGGAGCTCTTGAACTCTAACTAAGCATAACCAGTCTGAGAGCAAGGGCTGCTGGGGGAATAAATACAAGGTGATCAGAGGTGACAGTGTGGCTAGAGCACCACTCATTTGCTTTCTAAAATTCTGGAACAGTGGTTGCCATGGGGGGGCACATGGAGAGCCAACAGGAAGGAGGGAGTGGACGGGATGTATGTCGGATGGTTAGGTCTACAAGACACTGAAACTAGAATGGCGATATCTACTTCACATAGCACTGGAGAGGGCCATCAGACAACTAATGAATGGCTATGACTATTCCTGCACGTCAGTCGCTGGTCGCCTAACATCCTGAGATCACATAGTAGGTAAAAGGAGCATTTTATTACATCCTTGAGTTGTGGTTCAAATCATTTGTCAGCATCTGATGTCAAACTTTGTTTTTCACTTTTGCAGAAACTGCTGCATCTTGACCTTTGGAGGGGGAACCAAGGTAGGCTAAGGGTGACAATGTTACAGAGGGCAGAACTGCCCAGAGAAAACAAGATCCAACTTTTTGCAAGTAAGCTATAACCAACTAGTGCTCATCTGTTCCTGGACATTCACCTGTCACAACTGAACTAATGTCAGTGTTGATTTTATTTTAAAGAAACAGACAGTTTTCAGCAATGAAAAAGTGGACACGGTGGACATTTGATACCTCTGGAGAGGGAAATAAACCTTGGGGGTAGCTTATTTAGTGGGGCTCTGCATGAAACCTAGAAGCCAAATTTAATTTTCAGTGATGTGCTGGAAATAAATGCTTATAATTCAGGCCACACTTTCTGGCGTTGAGTTTGACAACACCTGCAGAGCCAAGTTGTACCCAATTTCACAAGAGATCTGACCAATAAGGCTGCATGCTCTCTGTGGCCTTTCATCTGTACACTTCAGGGCTTCCTTCCAAATCCCTATCAGGGATGTTATCTCAAGCCCTGTCTGAAGTCTTACTGCATGGAAGAGAGGCAGCTACTCAGCCCCAGGGAGCTTTGAGTTGATGTTGTTTAACTAAACCCTTCACCATGATCTTCAGACTCACAGTTCATCTGAAATTAGCAAACATTCTATGCGAAGATTTCTTTGCTAATGGAATAACAAACAGCTTTATCCTTCATGTGTGGTGAAATGACTGCCTTAGAACAAGCCTTGGCAAAGAAAATAAGTCTGGCAGCCACAGCAATTTGTGGGTGTGTGCTGTGCATGGGCATGCACCTACAAAGTTTCCTTATTAATTTGAGTTGGATTGGTAATAAAATAAATAGAACAAGAGTGTTTTTTTTCTAAAGTAGATGAAGGAAGCAACAAACAAGGCTTGGGCGGGAGAAGCCACATCGAAGGCAGAGGAATCAGAAGCAACATGAATTGGGCAGGTAGGGGAACGCAACATGTAGGGTGGGGAGCAGAAGCAACCCAGAGCAGGCCGAAACTACACAAGAGGATGGGGGAAGAAGTACAGAAAATGGGCAAGAGGGAGCACCTGAAGCACAGGGAGAAGAGAAGCACATAGGAAAGAGAGCAACAAGGAGCAGGGGGGAGAAGCACATAAGCAATAACACAATGCAGGGAAGAAGCACAATCTGAGAGAGAGGGGGGAAGACACTCCAGCGAGAGAGAGTAACACGAAGCATGGGGTAGGGGTGAAGAGAAGTACAGCAGAGAGACAGCAGGAAAACACATGCGCTTTCATTGAGGCCATGCTCCAGGAGACGGACAAACACAAAAAAGGAAGGAAAGCCCACACAGGCTAACAGATAAAATACAAGCAAATGATAGTGACAATAAAGCTGACCAATGGTAAGCAACAGGTGGGCTTTAAAGTAGTTGTATGCTGACAGTGAAAGTTTTCGTAAACAGACAGCTTGCACTGTCTCCAAGGTGAGACTTAAAAAAGACTTAGGGCCTGATACTGAGTTTGGTGGATGGAATACAATGAAGCACATTGTCTTCACAACCTGATGGATTACAGCCTGCCAAATTTAGAGATGACCTCTAGCCCAGCAGCTATTTCTGTACAATGAAAAGAATTGTCATCACTGCATTCGTCTTTCAATGTATTGAAAGTTGGTGGACAGGAGCCATTGGTTTTGACATCTTTTCACCAAACGTTTAGCTTTTTTTGTTTTTCAAAAACAAACTCCCAAAGCTTGTGTTTGTTTTTGAGAAAGAAAAAACAAATGGACCCTACACCCTGGAAGGTTTCTCCCAGGGTGTGGAGGTAGTTACAGTTTTCCTGTCCCTCACCACCAATTTTGTACTGGCTGTGGCAGACAGGGAAAAAAATACATTACGCCATCCACCCTAAACAAGACAGGTGGTATAAAGTCCTATTTCTGAAGGCTCTTAATCCTTTGGGCTGTGGGAGAAGTATTCCCTTGATCGAGCATACCGGGGCTCTGTCATCAGAGTACATAAAGTTCACCCATCTCTAAATAAGACAGACAGACCAAGGTTTTCACAGGTAAAGTAATCCATCTGATTTGCAACGAGTACTCCGTCTGCCAAACTCTAAATCAGGCCTATAGTAAAAAAACACAGTCCAACGGGTCGAAGGGTGTAACTTAATCTCCTGGTAGTCAGTCAAAAGCTGGACCTAAGTAATGATATAACATTGCCTAAAAACAGGGCAAAATAATGTACCTTCCTTGGGAAGGGGTGTCAGAGTACAACACATCCAAGGAACGAGTTTTGGAACACAGCTGGATAGAAACTCAGGTGAAGAAGTATCAATCTGTGACACATTTGGAAAGGACAGTCATTTGTCAATCACAGACATCCCTGGATTTATTTCAACAATTGTTTGTAAAGGGGAAGAATCAGAAACATCACAGAGCAAATGTAATAAAGTGACGGTTGCTAGCATTTTTATTTTACATTCCTAAAATGAGCTATTTTAGGTTTCAAAATGCAAATGTGTGTTTGGTATTTAACAGGTCATAGACCCTAGTTTATATGTGTTGTATTGTTTGAACCATTTTCTTTCTGCCTACAGCACCCTTTTCCTAAACTGTGAAACAAAACCCACAACTGTTATTTCAGAGTTTAACCAAGGGGCGTTGTTAGCTTCTATCATAAAATGGCTACACAATGACTTCCAAGGATGTCCTAAAAGTGGCATCATGTTAGGAACACTCTTTTTGATGCCAACCGCACTAGTATTGAGCTTCGCTATTACATCTGGATCTTTTTAGCATTACAGTGGACCAGACAGCAGAAGATTTCCATTAAAAACCGAGAGCGTGTTTGACTAGAGGCAGTGGCTAGTTGTCCCTTTCAAAATGGTGAAGTACAAAGAACAATATTCACTTTTTTTTGGGCACCTGGAGTTAAGGTGTGGTATTTTCATACCAGTGTTATTTACAAGAGATGTTGTTGCCCAACCAAATTATGGTGGTCATTACAACCCTGGCGGTCGGTGTTAAAGCGGTGGTAAAACCGCCAACAGGCCGGCGGAAAAAAAATGGAATCACGACCGTGGCGGAAACCGCCAACATAGACAGCCACTTTAACACTCCGACCGCCACGGCGGTACAAACAAACACCGCAGTGGTAACCACCAACAGACAGGCGGAGGACAATGTACCGCCCACACTATTACAACCCACCAATCCGCCACCTTTTCCGGGGTGGATTCACTGTGAACAAAAACACGGCGGAAACAGGACTTCGAAGGGAAAACGCTCACCTCTACACACCCCACGAGGAATCAGGACGCCATGGAACCTGAGCTCCAGATTCTGCCAGCCTTTATCTTCCTGCTCCTCTACCAGGAGCACGAACGTCGGCGGCGAAGACCACGGTGAGTACTGCACCTACGACACAGGGGAGGGGGAAGAAAAAAAACAGTGACACACACACACGCAACTCGCAACACCCCACCCCCACCCTCACCCACTACAACACACACGCTAATACATATTGATACATAACAGATACACCCCCAACCACCCTGGAAGAATGCAAGGACAAAAGGAAATGAGTCGAATAATTGTGATATATTCAATTACATACATAAAAAATATTTACAAATATATACATTTATACCATATACAATTATATACACCAAGAACACAAGTCCAAGGGATTCCACCATCATAGTTCGTGGATCACTGGGCCCAAAAGGCATGGGCGAGGCCCACACTCAATACCTGAACAAGACGAAGAGAACACTGCAGGGTCATCAGTTAGAAATATAACAGGCACCTCAGGGGGAAGGGAAGGGGGGGCACCTCAGCCGGATGAGTGCACAACACCAGATCCACGAGGGGGCTCCATGCCCACTGTTCAATCCTGGGGAGTGCAAAGCCACAGTCTCACAAGTCTCTACAGTGGGTGGCTTGCCCACTGTTCAATCCTGGGGAGTGCAAAGCCACAGTCTCACAAGTCTCTACAGTGGGTGGTTTGCCCACTGTTCAGTCCTGGGGAGTACAAAGCCAGTCTCACAAGTCTCTACAGTGGGTGGTTTGCCCACTGTTCAATCCTGGGGAGTGCAAAGCTACAGTCTCTCAAGTCTCTACAGTGGGTGGTTTGCCTACTGCTTTATCCTGGGGAGTGCAAAGCCACAGTCTCTCAAGTGGATAACAGTTCTCCACTGGTTCTGGAGGGCGCTTTGTGCCCAGAGTGCTTCATCCTGCCAAGGACAGAGGTAGTGGATGTATCTCTCCACTGGTTCTGGAGGGGGCTTTGTGCCCAGAGTGCTTCATTCTGCCAAGGACTGAGGTAGTGGATGCCTTTCTCCACTGGTTCTGGAGGGGGCTTTGTGCCCAGAGT
The DNA here is from genome assembly GCF_031143425.1 of Pleurodeles waltl. Taxonomy (NCBI): domain Eukaryota; kingdom Metazoa; phylum Chordata; class Amphibia; order Caudata; family Salamandridae; genus Pleurodeles; species Pleurodeles waltl. The sequence goes on from NC_090449.1 coordinate 860,514,089, forward strand.
GCTTCATCCTGCCAAGGACAGAGGTAGTGGATGTATCTCTCCACTGGTTCTGGAAGGGGCTTTGTGCCCAGAGTGCTTCATCCTGCGAAGGACAGAGGTAGTGGATGCCTTTTTCCACCGGTTCTGGAGGGGGCTTTGTGCCCAGAGAGCTTCATCCTGCAAAGGACAGAGGTAGTGGATGTATCTATCCACTGGTTCTGGAGGGGGCTTTGTGCCCAGAGTGCTTCATCCTGCCAAGGACAGAGGTAGTGGATGCCTTTCTCCACTGGTTCTGGAGGGGGCTTTGTGCCCAGAGTGCTTCATCCTGCCAGGGACAGAGGTAGTGAATATATCTCTCCACTGGTTCTGGAGGGGGATTTGTGCCCAGAGTGCTTCATCCTGCCAAGAACAGAGGTAGTGGATGTATCTCTCCACTGGTTCTGGAGGGGGCTTTGTGCCCAGAGTGCTTCATCCTGCCCGTGGCGGACTCAGTAGCGTTGGAATCAATGGCGCTCTCTGGCCAGCGGTGCTGCTGGCGGCAGTGTCCTGGGCAGCGGTTCAGCTGGTGGCGGTCTTGTCCTGGCCTGCTGTGCTGCTGGCGGCGGTGTCCTGGGCAGCGGTTCAGCTGCTGGCAGTCCTGTCTTGGGCAGCGGTTCAGCTGCTAGCGGTCCTGTTTTTGGCAGCGGGGCTGCTGGCAGTCGTCTCTTGGGCAGCAGGGCTGCTGCTGGTGGTCCTGTCTTTGGCAGCGGGGCTGCTTGCGGTCGTCTCCTGGGCAATGGGGCTGCTGCTGGCGGTCCTGACTTTGGCAGCGGGGCTGCTGGCAGTCGTCTCCTGGGCAGCGGTGCTGCTGCTGGCGGTCCTGTCTTTGGCAGCGGGGCTGCTGGCGGGTGTCTCCTGGGCAGCGGGGCTGCTGCTGGCGGTCCTGTCTTTGGCAGCGGGGCTGCTGGCGGTCATCTCCTGGGCAGCGGGGCTGGTGGCGGTCTTGTCCGCCGTGCTGATCTTCCCAGACTTGCCGGTTTTACTGTGCCTCTGCCCCACCTTGGATGGTGTCGCAGCCCTCTCCACACTCCCAACTGTACCCGTGGGAGCGGCTTTGGTGGCTGATTTCTTTCCCCTCTCCCGCCAGGCACTGTCCAACTTTTTATGCTTGACAGGTGGGGGACTGTCCGTGCTATGGCTCCTTGCCACACTGGCTGCCCTACTGCCTGGTGCACTCCATAATAAGGTGACTACTGGCACCACTGGTCCCGCCGATGTTGTGGCTGAGGTGCTAGGTTGGGACCTGGGGAGTCGGGCCCTAGAAGACTGAAGGGGTGGGGGAGGTGAGGGAAAGAGGTCAAGGCTGGCCAGGAAAAGTTTCTTAGGAACACTGGGACGGGTAGCTGGAGGGGTTTGGGAGTGGGGGAAGAGGTTGTGGTTGTAGGAGGTGTACGTTTGCTGACTTTGGGTGAAGGTGCATGGGCTGGAGGCTGTTGTGAGGTGGATGGCTGTTGGGTGGGTGTGTGGCTGCGTTTGTGTACCTTGGGAGGTGGCCTCACAGACACACTGGGAGAGGACACAGGGGATGTGTGAATGGTAGTGGGGGTGGTGACTGCACATGAGCGGGGTGTTGTGGTGTGTGTGCTGGTGATGGATGTAGTGGCTGAGGATGTAGTGCATGCAGGTGTGAGTGGAGACGAGACTGGGAGGGAGGAGGGAGAGGAGGAGGAGGGGGACAGTGGATGTTGTTGTGTCTGCATGTGTGTGATGCTTGCTTGAGTGCCTGTGGGATGTGTGCTGCTTATGTTTGCCAGAGCTTTCCTTGTGTGTTGAGGTGTGCGCATGCTGGTCTGATGGTGCGCTTGGGACAGACTGAGGTACAGGGGTGTGGGTCTGGGTGGAGGAAGTTGGAGAGGGGAGGCTAGAGACAGGGACAATGGCTGCAATCAGTGCTGAGGCCAGAGTCTGAAAAGCTCGCTGAAGGGCTGCCTGACCAGAGTGAATGCCCTCCAGGTATGCATTGGTTTGTTGCAACTGCCTCTCAACACCCTGGATGGCATTCAAAATGGTAGACTGCCCAACAGTGAGGGAACTGAGGAGGTCAATGGCCTCCTCACTGAGGGCAGCAGGGGTGATTGGGGCAGGGCCTGAGGTGCCTGGGGCGAAGGTGATGCCCACCCTCCTGGGTGAGCGGGCACGGGGCAAACGCTGAGGGGCTGCTGGGAGGGCGGTGCTGGTAGGGGGGGTGGCTGTTGTACCTGTAGATGCGGGGGCACAAATGGGGCTGCCACCGCAAGGGAGCTCCCATCAGAGGAGGAGTCCGTATCGCTGGTGTCAGCTCCTGTCCCCGCCGTGAAGCTCCCCTCGCCTTCCGTCCCACTGGTGAGTTCGGAGTCCGTAGTGTCGCCCTCCAGGGCCATGTGGGAGGCAGCTCCCTCCTGCTCCGGTGCCACTGCTCCTCCGCCTGATGATGCTAATACACACAAGAACAGGGAGACCACAAAAAGTTGGGGGGGAGATAGAAGAAAGACATGTTCAGTGCATGCAATACCACTACCGTTGACAGACACGACAGACACAGAAGCCCCCTGCACTACGCTGCGCACTTGGGGTCCACTATTCAATCCCTGGGACATGGCTTACAAGGCTATGGCCGATTTCTGCACACATGGATGTCACAGGAGCCTGACTAGGTGTAGTTGGCACTGTACACAGGTGGGGTGGGTTGCCACAGAGCCTGCCTGAAGAAGGGAACTTAACTACCAAACTCACCCTGGCCTAGGGGAACCCACAGCCCACCTCCCCCACCCAGACACCTCCAATGCACACTGAATCAGCAGAATGAGAGTGTACTCACCTCCTTGTTGCTGCTGTGATGCCCTCAAGCGCCCATCCAACTCCGGGTACGCCACCGCCAGGATCCGGAACATCAGGGGGGTCATGGTGCGATAAGCACCCCTCCCACAGTGGGTGGCCATCCCCAGCTGGGCCTCCACCGTCTTCTTGCTCCAGCGGCGAATGTCCTCCCATCTTTTCCGGCAGTGGGTGCTCCGTCTGTGGTAGACCCCCAGGGTCCGGACTTCCATGGCGATGGCACGCCAGATGTCCTTCTTCTGGTGGGCGCTGACCTACAGGAATTGTACAGAGGAAAAAGAGAAGTAATTACCAGCTGCACCGTCACAGCCATTGACCCGCATCCCTACCCTTGCCATGATGCACATGCACTCACCATCGTTTCATGCACGCCTCATTCTCACCCCCCCATCTTTCATCCACCCCACTCCACACAGGCATTGCCCATACAGCATGCTCACAGTGTACTTTCCTGTTTGTCTGGAGGACCATAGAGTAGCGTGTACTGGGGGAGGACCCCATCCACGAGTTTCTCCAACTCATCCGTGATGAAGGCAGGGGCCCTTTCCCCAGACACACGAGCCATTGTCTCTTCCAGACTGAGGTCACAGCAGCACTTGCAGTGTAGGTCCTCTCCTGTCGAAGATCAGGTATCCAGCGATTGAACAGAGAGAAAATGGCGGTCACATCTGTGGCGGTGCGTACCGTCACTGCTGCCGTACATCGTCATTGGCTCCTGGGACCCATAGGGTCCAATGTTAACCAATGCAGAATTGCGCTGCGGTCTCCAGCCGCCTACCGCGACGGTGCACAACGCCAGTGCAGTTACCTCATATCCCCTTGTCCCACCTTACAGGTCAGGCAGCCGTCATTTCAGGAGCCCACATAGCATTATTTTTTACTGTGTCACACATACCTAGTCCTTGCCTAAACACTCATACAGGCAAATTTCGATTTATGAATATTTTCAGAGTAAGCTGTGTTTACGTACCTCAGAGTTGGTTGACTCTGTGCTCGCTGTTCTCCTTCATAGGCACCGTCCGCTGTGAGGAGATGGCGGCATCCTCCGGTGTACAGACCGCTGGTGGACCTGTCGACGATGGAGGCAAGACATGTGGTCATCACCTACAGGCTTGATCGTGCCACAATCCAGAAACTGTGTACCCAGTTGGAGCCAGACCTGATGTCAGCTATCCGCCATCCCACAGGAATCCCCCCTCAAGTGCAGGTGCTGTCAGCACTCCATTTCCTAGCAAGTGGGTCTTTTCAAACAACAGTGGCCATAGCATCAGGGATGTCCCAGCCTATGTTTTCCAACGTGTTGTCCAGAGTGTTGTCTGCCCTGCTGAAACACATGCGGAGCTACATCGTTTTCCCTCAGGTGGAGGATTTGCCTACAGTGAAAGGTGATTTCTATGCCCGGGACATATCCCCAACATCATAGGTGCCATTGATGGAACACATGTGGCCTTGGTACCCTCCGCAGGAGTGAAGAGGTGTACAGAAACCGGAAGAGTTACCATTCCATGATTGTGCAGATGGTGTGTTTGGCAGACCAGTACATCTCCCATGTTTATGCAAAATTCCCTGGCTCAGTGCATGACGCTTACATCCTGGGCAATAGCAGCATCCCTTATGTGATGGGGCAACTACAGAGGCACTGGGTGTGGCTATTAGGTGAGGACGTGGACCCAATACAATGTGACTAGGTGTCTGAGTCTGGGAATGTACCTAAGAGATAGTGTGTGTCTAACAGTTGTCCTTCACCATTTGCAGGTGACCCTCGTTACCCCAACCTGTCATGGCTACTGACCCCAGTGAGGAATCCCAGGACAAAGGCAGAGGAACGCTACAATGAGGCCCATGGGTGAACTAGGAGGATTATAGAGCGGACCTTCGGCCTCCTGAAGGCCAGATTCTGGTGCCTCCATATGACAGGTGGTTCCCTATTCTACTCACCAAAGAAGGTATCCAGTGAGACACAGGTAAGAAGACAACACTGCCTGCTACATCTAATTTAAATCTAATACCTCTCTACTGTCTGTCATTTTCACCCAGTGTATGGTCACTGAGTTATCACTTTCTCTTACGATTTCACAGATGTGGGTCCCACTGTGTGACATCTGCTTTGTTTCCTCATGGACTCGAGCTGTGTGATACAGGTATGTTGACATTACATTTGAAAGAGCATTTTGGCACTGTAATTGCTAATACACTATTTCGAAATCGCAGACAGACTCCAGATTGTTTTGTGCTTTAAGGGAGTTTATTTAAGTGCTCAATATTGGAGGGGGTTGTAAAATGGTAAGGGGTGATGGTGGAGGAATGTCCATGGCAGAGTCCAGTCTATCAGTCTCACAGGTGCATTGTCCAAATGGGCATAGGAAGTGGAGCTGGGGCAGTTTAAGGATGGACAGGGTGACAAGGTGGGACAAATGGATGACAATCAGGGTGGTCTCATTTCTTGGCGGGGGTCTTGGCATCGTTCTCTGTCTTTGTCCTGGATCTCAGGGACCGTTTGCAGGGTGGTTATCCCTCTGCAGGGGGTGGGGTGCTGGTGTGGTGGTCCTGTGGCGGTGCCTCCTGTCCACTAGTGCCGGCGGAGGTGGTGGGCAGTTCATCGTCCAGGCTAGTGTCAGGGGCCCCTTGTTGTGCTGTTCATGAGTTCATTCAGCACCCCTACAATGGAGCCCAGGGTGGAATTGATGGATTTGAGTTCCTCCCTGAAGCCCAAATACTGTTCCTCCTGCAGCCGCTGGGTCTCCTGAAACTTGGCCAGTACCGTTGCCATCGTCTCCTGGGAATGTTGGTAGGCTCCCATGATGTTGGAGAGGGGCTCATGGAGAGTGGGTTCCCTGGGCCTTTTCTCCCCCTGTCGCACAGCAGCCCTCCCAGTTCCCCTGTGTTCCTGGGCCTCTGTCCCCTGTACCGTGTGCCCACTGCCACTGCCCCCAGGTCCCTGTTGTTGTTGGGGTGGTGGGCTAGCCTGGGTTCCCTGTAGTGGTGGACACACTGCTGATTGACGTGTCCTGGGGACAGAGGTATGGGCCCGCTGGGTGGGTGCTGCGCTGGTGTTTCCAGACGGGGGAAGCCCTGTAGTGGCTTGTGCCAGTGTGAGGGGAACCGACTGTCCCGAGGTCCCAGATGGGCCGGGCTGGTCGTCTAGATCCAGTTGGACAGAGCTGCTGTCATCACTGTGGGCCTCTTCTGTGGGTGGAGTGGACATGTCTGGACCCTCCTGTCCGGTGACGTTGGGTAGGGGTCCTGCAGGGGTGGAAAGGCATAATTATTGTATCTGTGTGTGGCATGGTGTGCAATGGGTGGGTGACCGTGTACCTCAGTGCTGGCATTCCTGTGTGGGAGCTTGTGTGATGACGGTTTAGGGGGTTGTATGGGTATGTGCAGTGGCCATGCTTTGGTGATGGGTGTCCATGCTTTGGTGTTGCATGCAGAGCTTGGTGTTGGGATGGGTGGTTTGTGATATTGGGACATGTGTGAGGAGTAGGAGTGATGGGGGTGAGGGCGAGGGTGGGGGTATGTTTTAGCATGCAGGGAGGGTGGGGGATGAAGTAGTGAAAGATTTGACTTACCATAGTCCATTCCTCCAGCTACTCCTGCGAGGCCCTCAGGATGCAGAATAGCCAAGACCTGCTCCTCCCATGTTGTTAGTTGTGGGGGAGGAGGTGGGGGTCCACCGCCAGTCCTCTGTCCCGCAATGTGGTGTCTGGAGACCACGGAGCGCACCTTCCCCCGTAGGTCGTTCCACCTCTTCCTGATGTCATCCCTATTTCTTGGGTGCTGTCCCACTGCGTTGACCCTGTCCATGATTCTTCGCCATAGCTCCATCTTCCTAGCTATGGAGGTGTGCTGCACCTGTGATCCGAATAGCTGTGGCTCTATCCGGATGATTTCCTCCACCATGACCCTGAGCTCCTCCTCAGAGAACCTGGGGTGTCTTTGCCGTGCCATGGGGTGTTGTGGGTGATATGTGGGGTGGTGTGTGTTGTGATGTGTGGGGTGATATTCAGTGGTGTGTTGTGTGAGGTGCGTGGATGTTATGTGGGTGATGGTGTTGAGTGCCTGTGTATGCTCGTTTGTAGATAGTGGTGTCTCTCTCTGGCCTTCAGTCGCAATTTTTGTCATAGGGGTTTGTGGGTGATGTGGGTGTGGGTTTGATATTGTATTGGGTGTGTGGGAGTGGTGTGTGTGTATGTGTATCAGGTGTGTGTATTTCGAATTGTCCAATGTGGTAGTGTTTTGTAAATGTGTGTGTATTTTGAGCACGGTGGTGTGTACCGCCAATGGAATACCACGGTTGAAAGACCGCCGTGTGGATTTGTGGGTCGTGATAGTGTGGAGGATTTCTTACCGCCAGTTTATCACTGACCTTTGGTGTGGTGGACTTGTGTGGGTGTCTAGATTTTGGAGGATTCCCGCCTTTCGGTCATAATGACCGTGGCGGAATTCCGTGGCGGTGTGTTGGCGGTCTTCTGCACAGCGGTAAGCTGCTTTTACCGCCAATGTTGTAATGACCCCCTATATTTCTTTCATCAACCTTAGTCGGAATAAAGTCTGAATTGGCGGCATCAGTATTCTAATTTATGTCCTAGAGGTGGCAAACACTTGTTTATAGCAGGTGCACTGACCCACTGAGTTGCTCAACTGAATGAATGGATTTGCAACATGTGCCTAATTCCACGTCAAAAGAAACAAGCATTTGCAATGCAATGGGTCTCGCGTTTACTCGAGTTAAAGCTATCAGCGTTGTACTGCTAACCTGACTTTTCTTGCCACTTAAACTGAAAAGTAAAACAGTTTCACTTAAGCGAACCACCCAACCTTGGGTGGTTATGTGTATGCCCTTTGACAGGGTTTGGTCGCAGGGCCTGGCCTGCAGCCAGACTCTTCAGCCTACACCATTGCACTCATGAAGTGCTTCTTTGTTTGGTGGAGATGTGATCATATTCCTGTTCATCAAAAACATGTCTCCAAAATTGGAACATGCATTCAAGGTGTACTTTTAGTAAGCTGTCCATCTTCCTTGGAAAAGGGATAACACTATGGGGGTCATTACAACATTGGCGGTAAAAGCCACTTACTGACGTGCAGAAGACCGCCAATACACCACCGCGGCTGCGGAAATCCGCCACAGCTATTATGACCCACATCTCGGAATCCGCCGAAATTCAGACACCCACACAAGTCCACCACACCAAAGGTCAGTGATAAACTGGCGATAACAAATCCTCCTCCGTCACGCCAACAGAAACTCGCCCATGCTATCACGACCCACGAATCCACGCGGCGGTCTTTCAACCGCGGTATTCCATTGGCGGTACACACTGCTGCGCTCAAAATACACACACATCTCCGAAACACCGCCACATTGGACAATTCGAAATACACACACCTGATACACCTACAAACACCACTCCCACACACCCAACACAATATAAAACACACACCCACATCACCCACAAACCCCTACGACCAAAAATTATTGACGAAGGCCAGAGAGACTGCACAGCATAGACAATCCCACCACACAGAGTCACACAACACCATCACCCACACAACATCCACGTACAAAACACCACACACCACTACACATCACCACACTCATCACCACCCCATGGCACAGCAAAGACACCCCAGGTTCTCCGAGGAGGAGCTCAGGGTCATGGTGGGGGAAATCGTACGGGTAGAGCCACAGCTATTTGGATCACAGGTGCAGCACACCTCCATAGCTAGGAAGATGGAGCTATGGCGAAGAATAGTGGACAGGGTCAACGCAGTGGGACAGCACCCAAGAAATCGGGACGACATCAGGAAGAGGTGGAACGACCTACCGGGGAAGGTGCGTTCTGTGGTCTCAAGACACAACATTGCGGTACAGCGGACTGGCGGCGGACCCCCACCTCCTCCCCCACAACTAACAACATGGGAGGAGCAGGTCTTGACCATTATGCATCCTGAGGGCCTCGGAGGAGTCGGTGGAGGAATGGACTCTGGTAAGTCAAATCTTAAATATCATATCCCCCACCCTACCTGCATGCTATCACAGACCCCCACCCTCACCCCCTCCCCTATCACTCCAACTCCTCACTAATGGACTAATAACACAAACCACACATCCCAACACCAAGCCCTGCATGACACAACAAAGCATGGACACCCCTCACTAAAGCATGCCCACTGCACATACCCATAACACCCCCCCAACCATCATCACAAAAGCCCCCACACAGGAATGCTAGCACTGGGGTACACGCTCACCCACCCATTGCACACCATGACACACACAGATGCAATAATCATGCTTTTACACCCCTGCAGGACCACTACCCAAAGTCACCAGACTGGAGGGTCCAGACATCTCTACCCGACCCACAGAAGAGGCCCACAGTGATGACAGCAGCTCTGGCCAACTGGATCCATATGACCAGCCCGGACCATCATAGGCCTCCGGACAGTCGGTTACCCTCGCACAGCCACAGCCCAACACAGACCTTCCACCCTCCGGAAACACCAGCACAGCACCCACCCAGCGGGCCCATACCTCCGTACCCAGGACACATCAATCAGCTGTGTGTCCACCACTACAGGGAACCCAGGACAACCCACCACCCCAAAAACAACAGGGACCTGGGGGCAGTGGTAGTGGGCACACGGTCCAGGGGACGGAGGCACAGGAACACAGGGGAACTGGGAGGGCTGCTGTGCGACAAGGGGCGGACAGGCCAAGGGAACCCACTCACCACTCCCAGGAGACGATGGCTACGGTCCTGGCCAAGTTTCAGGAGACCCAGTGCCTGCAGGAGGAACAGTATTTGGGGTTCAGGGAGGAACTCAGAACCATCAGCTCCGCCCTGGGCACCATCGTAGGGGTGCTGAAGGACATACTGAACACCATGAGGGACACCGTGGCACTCCAAGGGGCCCCTGACACTAGCATGGACGATGAACTGCCCACCACCTCCGCCGGCGCTAGTGGACAGGAGGCACCGCCACAGGACCACCACACCAGCACCCCACCCCCTGCAGACGGAGAACCACCCCGCAAGCGGTCCCTGAGATCCAGGAACAGGACTGAGCACGATGGCAAGACCCCTGCCAAGAAATGAGACCACCCTGATTGTCATCCCACTGTCCCACTTTGTAACCCTGTCCATATTGGAACTGCCCCAGCTCCACTTCCTATGCCCATATGGGCAGTGCACCTGTGAGACTAATAGACTGGACTCCGCCATGGACATTCCTCCACCATCACCCCTCACCATTTTACCACCCCCTCCAATATTTAGCACTACAATAAACACCCTTGAAGCACAAAACAATCTGGAGTCTGTCTGTGATTTTGAAAATGTGTATTAGCTATGACAGTGACAAAATCCGTTCTCAAATGTAATGTCAACATACCTATGTCACACATCACAAGTCCATGAAGAATGCAAGCAGATGACACCCGTTGGTAACCACACCTGTGAAACCGTAATGGAAATGTACAACTCATTTACCAAATACTGCTTGAAATTGACAGACAGGATAGAGGTAGAAGTGTGAAAGTACTTGTAGTAGGCAAGAAAGTGTTCTCACCTGTGTGTCACTGGAAATATTACTGGATGACTGAGTACCTGTTGTCAATGTCTTCTTCCTCTGCTTCCTCCTCATCACTGTCCACAGGCTCCACAGCTGCCACAACACCGTCATCTGGACCATCCTCCTGCAGAAAAGGCACCTGGCGTCGCAAAGCAAGATTGTGAAGCATACAGCAGGTGATGATGATCTGGCACACCTTCCTTGGTGAGTAGAATAGGGAACCACCTGTCATATGGAGGCACCTGAACCTGGCCTTCGGGAGGCCGAAGGTGCGTTCGATCACCCTCCTAGCCCGCCCATGTGCCTCACTGTAGCGTTCCTCTGCCCTGGGATTCCTCACTGGGGTCAGTAGCCATGACAGGTTGGGGTAACCAGAATCCCCTAATAGCCACACCCGGTGCCTCTGGAGTTGACCCATCACATAAGGGATGCTACTTTTCCGCAGGATGTAGGCGTCATGCACTGAGCCAGGGTACATAGCATTTACCTGGGAGATGTACTGGTCTGCCAAACATACCATCTGTACATTCATGGAATGATAACTCTTCTGGTTCCTGTACACCTGTTCACTCCTGTGGGGGGGAGGGGCAGAGCTACATGGGTCCCATCAATGGCACCTATGATGTTAGGGATATGTCCAAGGGCATAGAAGTCACCTTTAACAGTAGCCAAATCCTCCACCTGAGGGAAAACGATGTAGCTCTTCATGTGTTTCAGCAGGGCAGACAACACTCTGGACAACACGTTGGAAAACATAGGCTGGGACATCCCTGATGCCATGGCCACTGTTGTTTGAAAACACCCACTTGCTAGGAAATGGAGCACTGATAGCACCTGCACTTGAGGGGGGATCCCTGTGGGATGGCGGATTGCTGACATCAGGTCAGGCTCAAACTGGGTTCACAGTTGCTGGATTGTGGCACGGTCAAACCTGTAGGTGATGATTAAATGTCGCTCCTCCATTGTCAACAGGTCCACCAGCGGTCGGTACACCGGAGGATTCCGCCATATCCTCACATGTCCCAGCTGACGGTGCCTAGGAAGGACAACAGCGACCATAGAGTCAAGCAACTCAGAGGTATGTACCCACAGCTACACAGAACACGAAACATAATCCAAAAAGTTGTCTGTATGTGTGTTGAGTCCAGGCCTAGGTATGTGTGACGCAGTTGAAAATGAAGCCATGTGGGCCCATGAAATGGCGGCTGCCTGACCTCTAAACTGGGACAATGGGATGTGACGTAACTGCGCTGGCGTTGTACACCGTCGCGGTAGGCAGTCGAAGACCGCTACGCAATGCTGCATTGGTTAACATTGGACCCTATGGGTCCCAGGAGCCAAAGACTAAGTGCGCCGGCGGTGATGATACGCACCGCTGCGGACGTCACCGCCATTTTCTATCTGTTGAATCACTCAATACCTGATCTTCGACAGGAGAGGACCTATGCTGCTGTGACCTCGGTCTGGAAGAGACAATGGCTCATGCGTCTGGGGAATGGGCCCCTGCCTTCACTGCACAGGAGTTGGAGAAGCTCGTGGACGGGGTCCTCCCCCAGTACACGCTACTCTACGGTCCTCCAGACCAACAGGTGAGTACACAGGGAGCAAGTTGTATGGGCTATGCCTGTGTGGAGAGGGCTGGTTGTAAGAAGGAAGGGGGCAGAGTTCTGCGAGCATGAAGGACTGTGAATGCATGTGCCACATGGCAAGGGTAGGGATGTGGGCCACTCACTTCGACGGTGCAGTTGGTAATGACTTCTCTTCTTCCCCTGTACATGTCATGCAGGTCAGCGCCCACCAGAAGAAAGATATTTGGCGTTTCATCGCCAAGGGCGTCCGGACCCTGGGGGCCCACTAGAGACAGAGCACCCACTGCTGTAAAAGATGGTAGGACATTCGCCGCTGGAGCAAGAAGACAGCGGAGGCTCAGCTGGGGATGGCCTCCCAACGTGGGAGGGGTGCCCGTCGCACCATGACCCCCCTGATGTTCCAGATCCTGGCGGTGGCCTGGATGGGCGCACAGCAGACACAAGGGGGTGAGTACAACATCATTCAGTGGACTTTGCACGCAGTGAAGGTGACTGTGTGGGGGAGGAGGGCTGTGGGTTTCCCTAGGCCAGGGCGAATTCCGTAGGCTAGGTCCCTCCGTAATGCAGGCCATGTGGCACTCCACCCCACCTCTGTAGAGTGACAAGTACAGGTATACATGCCCCTGTGTCATCTATGTGTGCTGATGTCCACCATAGCCATGTAGGCCATATCCCAAGAACTGCATCAGTAGAGCCCAACAGCGCGGCATAGTGCAGGTGGCTGCTGTGTCTGTATTGTCCGCCAACGGTAGCGGTAAGCCATGCACTCAACCAGTCTTTCTTCTGTCGTCCCCCCCCCTTTTTGTGCTCTCCCTGTTCTTTTGTGCATCAGCATCATCAGGCAGAGGTACAGTGGCACCGGAGCACGAGGGAGCTGCATTCCACATGGCCATGGAGGGCCACACCACGGACTCTGAATACACCAGTGGGATGGAGGGCGAGGGGGAGCTTCACGGCAGGGACAGGATCAGCAACCAGCAACACGGACTCGTCCTCCAATGGGAGCTCCCTTGTGGTGGCGGTAAAATCTGTGCCCCCCACTTCTACAGGTACAGCCGCCACCCCCCCACCAGCACCGCCCTCCCAGCAGTCCCTCAGCCTTCGCCCCGTGCCCGCTCACCCAGGAGGGTGGGCATCACCTTCGCCCCAGGCACCTCAGCCCCTGCCCCTGTCACCTCTGCTGCCCTCAGTGAGGAGGCCATTGACCTCCTCAGGTCACTCACTGTTGGGCAGTCTACCATTGTGAATGCCTTCCAAGGTGTAGAAAGGGAGTTGCAACACAGTAATGCATTCCTGGAGGGCATTCATTCTGGTCAGGCTGCCCTTCATCGAACCCTGCAATCTCTGGCCTCAGCACTGATGGCAGCCATTGTCCCTGTCTCTAGCCTCCCCCTCCAACTTCCTCAACCCAGACCCAATCCCCTGTACCCCAGCCTATCCCAAGCACACCATCAGACCAGCCTGCACAAACGTCAACACACAAGGGAAGCTCAGGCAAACATAAGCACCACACATCCCACAGGCACTCACGCAAGAATCACACACATACAGACACAGCAACATCCACTGCCTCCACTGTGTCCCCCTCCTCATCGTCTCCCTCCTCCCTCCCAGTGTCATCTACACTTTCACCTGCATGCACTACCACTACAGCCACTAGGTCCAGCACCGGCACAGCCACCACCACACCCCGCTCACCTGCACTCACCACCCCCACTACCATTTACACGTCCCATGTGTCCTCCCCAGTGTATCTGTGACGCCCCCTCCCAAAGTACACAAACGCGGGCACACACCCACCCAACATCCATCCACCTCACGACAGCCTCCAGCGCATGCACCTGCACCCAAATCAACAAAAGTTACACCTCCTACAACCACCTCCTCTTCCTCCACTCCCAGACCTCCTCCAGCTGCCCGTCCCAGTGTTCGTAAGAAACTTTTCCTGAGCAACCTTGACCTCTTCCCCACCACCCCCCCTCCAATTCATAGGTCCCGTACTAGCACCTCAGCCAAAAAATCTCTGGTACCAGTGGTGCCTGTTAGAGGTATGTGGCGTGCACCGGCCACCAGGGCAGCCAGTGTGACACGGAGCCGCCACAGCACAGCCAGTCCCCCTGTGAAGCACCAGAAGTTGGACAGTGCCTGACGGGATAGGGGGAAGACTCCAGCCGGCAAAGCCGCTCACAAGGGTCCCGGGGGGACTGTCCACTCAGCTGTGACTCCTCCCAAGGTGGGGAAGGGGGCAGAAGAAAGCGCCAAAGTCTGGGAAGAGCAGCACGGCGGAGAAGCCAGCCATCATCCCCGCTGCCCAGGAGGCCACCGCCAGCCCCATCGTCACTGGCCAGGAAGCCACTGCCAGAGTCAGTGCCCAGGAGGGCAGTCCTATCGTCACTGGCCAGGAGGCCACCGCCAGAGTCGTCACTGGCCAGGAGGCCACCGCCAGAGTCAGTGCCCAGGAGGCAGTCCCATCGTCACTGGCCAGGAGGCCACCGCCAGAGTCAGTGCCCAGGAGGGCCCCGGCAGCCACAGCCCCGCTGGGCAATGAGGGACCGCCATGGCAAACACCGCTGCACAGGTCAGAGACAGCAAAGTCAAGCACCGCTGAACAGGGCAAAGACCGCTGAACAGGGCAAGCACCGCTGAACAGGGCAAAGACCGCCATGGCAAGCACCGCTGAACAGGGCAAGCACCGCTGAACAGGGCAAGCACCACCAACTCAAGCACCGCTAGCCCATGTGCGGCAGGGGCAGTGACAGAACTGGGACCGTCTCGGGGAGAGTGATGCACTCTGGGCACCAGTCCCCCTCCAGAACCAGTGGAGAACAGCATCCACTTCGTCTGTCCTTAACAGGATGAAGCACTCTGGGCACCAGTCCCCCTCCAGAACCAGTGGAGAACAGCATCCACTCCGTCTGTCCTTAACAGGATGAAGCACTCTGGGCACCAGTCCCCCTCCAGAACCAGAGGAGACTGTCATCCACTTGAGAGACTGTGGCTTTGCACTCCCCAGGATGTAACAGTGGGCAAGCCACCCACTGTAGAGACTTGAGAGACTGTGACTTTGCACTCCCCAGGATGGTACAGTGGGCAACCCACCCACTGTAGAGACTTGAGAGACTGTGGCTTTGCACTCCCCAGGTTTGAAGAGTGGGCAAGCCACCCACTGTAGAGACTTGAGAGACTGTGGCTTTGCACTCCCCAGGATTGAAGAGTGGGCAAGCCACCCACTGTAGAGACTTGAGAGACTGTGGCTTTGCACTCCCCAGGATTGAACAGTAGGCAACCCACCCACTGTAGAGACTTGACAGACTGTGGCTTTGCACTCCCCAGGATACATCAATGGGCATGGAGCCCCCTCGTGGATCTGGCGTGGTGCTGTCATCCGGCTGAGGTGCCCCCCCTTCCCTTCCCCCTGAGGTGCCTGTTGTATTTCTGTCTGATGCCCCAGCAGTGTTCTCTCCGTTTTGCTCAGGTATCGTGTGTGGGACTTGAATGGTGCATTACCTGAACTACTAATCGTGATGTATATTTTGTTGAATGTGTATATATATCTGTATATATTTGGTTACTGTATTTTGATATATTACAATGGTTGCACTAATTTCCTTTAGTCTTTGCATTCTTCTGGGGGGTTTGGGGGTTGTTACTGTAATGTTTGGATATGCATTGGTGTGTGTGTTGTAGTGGGTGAGGGTCGGGGTGGGGGTGGGGGTGTTGCGTGTGTGTGTGTCTGACTTTTGCCTCCCCTATGTTGTAGGGGCAGTACTCACCGTTGTCTTCGGCGCCGGCGTTGATGATCGTACAAGAGCAGCAAGACTATCGCAGGGAGTATTTGGAGTTCCGGGTGGAGTGTGTAGAGGTGAGCGTATTTCCATTGAAATGGCTGTTTCTGCCGTGTTATTATCCACGGTGAATCCGCCCCGGAAAAGGTGGCGGATTGGTAGGTTGTGAACTGTGGGTGGTACTTTGTCTCCCGCCTGTCTGTTGGCGGTGACCGTTGCGCTGTTTGTCTGTACCGTGTGGCGGTCGGAGTGTTAAAGTGGCTGTCTTTGTTGGCGGTTTCTGCCACGGTCATAATTCCCTTTTTTTTCCGCCGGCCTGTTTGCGGTCTTACCGCCGCTTTAACACCATCCGCCAGGGTTGTAATGACCCCCTATATCTGGTCTCAGCAGCAGATGACAAGAAAGAACCCACACATCGCAGTCACTTCACAAGAAATTGCACTAAAAAAAAGCAAAGATGCAAACACCTCCTTCAAATTGCACTCATAATGTTTCATGGTGGAAATACAGATTAAACACACTGGCATTGCTTTGGCCATGCTCACAAACTTAGGATGATTAGTACTTTACAGAAGTGGAGCTTCAACCTGGGCACCTGCTTTGTTTATATCAATAAATGCTTCCCATTGAGGTTTATTTTCTATGAATTGAGCATCATGCCAGAATGAATCCTGCCCTGGATATTTACGTAAGAAGCAGTCAGAGTTTTCAGCATATTGTCTACCCAACTGGAGTACTTTCTACTGACTAATTAGTAAATGCTATTTAGTTAAGTAAATGTGTAGTGTATCTCCTACACTACAGCTGCCTAAAGGACGCCAAGGTAAAGTCTCCAGTTTCCTTGTGTGTTGTTAACCTTGCTAACATGATTGTTCCTGAAGCGTCTACATCAGATAACCTTACAAGGTGGAAGTGCAGAGAAAACACAGTTGGATGATTTGCACTTTACAGCAGTAAGTGTTTCTTTATTAATGGAAGGGGCCCCTGGGGGAGCCTCAATGCTCCAGCAGACCCAGCCGGCTCCCTGCCTCCTGCGGGAGCTAGCATCGCTCTGACACGCAGGGAGCTGTGGTGAATGTAGCTCCCTGCGTGCGGAGCAACAGTTTCATCTCCTTCCCTGTCCACATGTTAGCAGGCAGGAAAAGAGATGAAAACTTTGCAAGTGAGAGCAGTTTTAATGCCCCTCTTGTTGGAAGTAGAGCTATGTTTGCTTTCGCTTGGTAGAAGGTGTCACAGCTCCCCCCAAGCAACAACAAACAGCTACCTTGGGAGGTAACAGGAGCAGGCCCTGGGGGATGGTGGTCCCCAGGGTCACATATTGCACCAGAAGGGGGCTGCACAGCCCTGTTCTTCTTTGTAAACATGTATTTGTTCCCAAGGAGGTGATGGTGGTTCCCAGGACTGGGGGCTCCGCACAGATCCCCTTGTCAAATGTTATTGTAGCCCCAGGGAGTTGGTGGACCCTGGGGCCCAGAGGTGTCTGCGTGGCCCCCAAAATGTTTTTATTATTTAGCCCTGGGGAGGTGGTGGTCCCTGGGGCCCCGGGAGGTCTGCACGGACCCACTACATATATAAATCTTAGCGCCAGGGAGGTGATGGTCCCCGGGGCCAGGGTGGTCCATGCAGCCACTCTTTACATATTTTTAGCACAGTCCCAGGGAGGTGGTGGTCCCCAAGAGTTATAAGCAGCCCCTGCATCATTTTAAAACATAGGTGTGGGATGATGGTGATCCACTGGGCTTTTAACAGCCATAGGAGGGGAACCCGTGTGCGCCCCCTCCCTAATCATAAAAATATGGATGTTCCTGGGACCTGGCCCACCCAGCAGCAAAATGAAAAGCAAGGACAGGAGACCGTGCTTGCTTTTTTTTCAAATTCACAGTGAAAGTCACAAATATTCTCCAATTTTTCTGTGAATTAACACAAAAAGGTTTTTGGCCTGGCAGGGTCCCAGGGGGATCCCTGCACCAAGGCTAGGCGATTAGGGTAAACGTACCCTACCCCTTTCCTTTTTTCACATTGGCAGTCAATCAGATCTCTGCACAAGATCAGGAGGATTTGCGGAGGGATTGTGCCTCTAGATATACAAATTTGGTTTTCTTTCAATATTTCAAATACTACTGAACGGTTTTACACCAAAAAATACACACTTGCAGGACCCAGAGCAACCTTTCTGCCAATGTTGGTGTAATTCCATTCAGCGGTTCGGGCTGCAGTTCTGTTCAAAATCCCGATGGGAATTAACATGGGAAAAACACTTTTTTTGCCCCCCTTTTTCTCAGCCCCCACTTGACGGATCACCCCAAAACATGTTATTCACAACAAGACCCTTGGGCACAATTTGTTTGGAAAATTTCAGAAAGATACGTCAAACAGAGCCAAAAATTTACCCAAGTCCAAAATGGCTTTTCAATGGAAACTAGGTTCTAACTATAACTACCTGCTGATGACCATCATTAGGATATATATATATATATATATATATATATATATATATGTATATATATATATATATATATATATATATATATATATATAAATATATATGTATACACATATATATAGCTACACACATGTGTATATATATATATATATATATATATATATATATATATATATATATATATACACACACATAGAGTCAACACAGGCTCTGCAAAGTCCTTTTTCGTCACGTACATCTATCGCTTCACGGGTACACATGAAAGACGGGGGCACTCTCAGTTCCTATATTGCAAGTTTTATTTTCTATTCTGTGCAAAAACATGATATCCATAAGGAAGCTGGTGACCCGTTTCGGCCAAAGCCTTCAAATGGCCATAGAAACAAACACAGTGCTCATACATTTAAAGGAAGAGGGTCTAGCCACTCCTCCATAGTTTTTTTCAATTTTAAAGGAGACATATATGAAAATATAAGAAAATATGACTATAAACATAAAATATAAACATTGAGAGGGGAACAGAGGAACATAGCCTTTCCTCCTAACACTTTGTCTTCCAATTTTTTTAAGGAGAACATGTATGAGGGTTTTCTGTTCATGACAATTTGCATTTTAAATAAAATGCTGAGCACTTAGCCTAAACCACATCACAGTGAAGTACTGTTAACCTCACGGTTCTATACCCAATAAAGTCTCCACACATGTGCACTCTCCACACAGTTCCCCCTTTGAGTCCCTACTTTGATCAGTCCATTGTCTTCCCTAAGTGGTATTAACTTGAGCACTCCATAAGTTCTCATGGTTAAGGAGCCTAATATTATATCAAAGACCATCTGCTGCACAAATTTAAGCATTAGAACCATATTCATTTCACATCTAACAGCTGTCTAAGACAAGATTTGTTATCTTGTAAAAGTTTTTATTTCTTCTTTGATATGTCCATATCACATCTCTAAGACACTATCCCTAAATTTGTTTCAGTGCTTATTTAGTCTAGCTGTAAGGTGTTCATAATCATAAAAATACATGAAATTCTGCATCTTGGTTCAAACTGCAGGGATGCTCAGTGTTAAATAGGATAATCCACCTAGATTCTGATTGTCTTAAGGAACGTTCACAATATCCTCCTCTGGGTTTACTACTAATGTGTTGAATGCCATAATATGAGAGACTTGATGAGTCCCCATTATGTCTTTCCCCAGAATATCCTTATTCTGTATCGCTCTTAAATGTTGTAAGATGATAGACAGTGAAAACGGAAAAAAAATTACATTACTAACGGAATGTGGCTCAGTACAAATCATCATTGTCCAATTCAACTCGGCCAGGTTAATCAAAAAATATTATACCTATATACTACAATTATTATAACACAAATGAAAGCATAATTCATTCATTCATCAAAGCAACATGGTTACTAGACCACAATTATACTTGGAAAAAGTTTTTTCAAAATTACAAATTTCATTATCTATCACACAATACACTACCCAAATGGGTGGTCCCACATCACAATTTCGCCCTAGTGGGCATTGGTTAACCATCACCTCTCATTTCATCATTTGATTTCAATCATGTAAATAAACTACCACGTCCCTCATAAAGCCTGGCCTCCAACAATAACTGAAAATCAAATTCAGTCACCCAATTAAGGATGGTGTAAATGCGTTATTCCAGTGTATCCTGCCTGATGGCTCTGCCCCTGGAGAAAAATACATACAAAATCATAATATTAAAACCTTATTAAAAACACATTCATCAATAACAATTCTAACAAACTAGAGATAGCAGCTAACGCAGACATTGACTCATGAGTGTAATCAGAGGACTTACAATTCCTCATCTGTAATTAGACCAAACAGTTCCTTAGTATCTAATTCTAATATATATCTTGACTCCATCCTTCATAGGTCTCTCTCACTGTCCTCCCCATGAGTCTCTTGGGTAAATAGTCTATTGCACCATAAAATAACTGAGTATGATCTCCACCATGCATTTTCTAAAAATGACGAGCAATCCGATAGGTACCATAATTGTTTTTTCTTGCCCTCAGATGTTGAAGTATGCACTTATGCACCAGGACAACCGTACTCCCTTCATACGTCTTTGAGCAAGGGCAAGATAGCACATAAACTGCAAACTCAGTTTTGCAGTTCAAAGATTTTCTTATACTGATCGTTTTCCCAAAAGGTTTCTGGAACTCTGTCATGTTCTCTTGTTCTCACATGCTTTACACTTCAGGCATTTGTGATAACCCAATGTAGGTTTAAGCCATGTGTGCTTCTTGTCAGTCACTTCACTTCTTACTAAATAATCTCTCATGGACCTCGCTTTCCTAAAAGTGATCTGTGGTCTACTGGCAATAGCTCCTCCAACTAGTGGGTCACTCTTAAGTAAATGCCAGTGCCTAACTATTGCTTTCCGGAGCTGTGGGTGTCTATCATTGTATGTTGTAATAAACCTCACTGTATTTGCCTCCTTCATTCTTTTATTCCCCTCCTTTTCCTTCTATCCAAAGAGAATTTCTTTCCTCCCAAAGTTTGAAACTCTAGATTTAACTCAGTATAAGGTGGTTTCTGAATACCCTCTAGTTTGTCATGTAGATATCATATCTTTCTGTGTAGTCTCAAACTGGGACTGGGTGCTGCAAATGCATTTTGCCCCTGAAAGTTTTCTGTAAGGGATACTTTGTCTCAAGGCTGCAGGATGAAAGCTTTGGGCATGCTATGTGCTGTTTCCTGTTGGTTGTTTCCTGAACATTGTTGTTACCAGCCTAGATTCTTTTACCAAATTTCTAACACCTAGAAAATCCACCTGGATTTTACTAATATTGCATGTGAAATGCAGATTTAACCCATTCTCATTAATGACCTTGTCAAATTGTTTAGCTGAGGTTTCATCCCATTGCCACAACACAAACAGGTCATCTATAAATCTTACCCAGCATAAGATTTTCCCTGTTCATTCTTCCATATCAGCATTATAGAGAATCTGCTCCTCCCACCAGTCCATATGCAAATTTGCATTGAACACGAAAATGTTTCGAGTCAAACACCACGGCATCATTTTGAGCAGCATAACATTGTGCACATAAAACTTCAAAGGTCGTAGTCTCAGAAAGTGTTGTACCGCTCTCAACCTATCATGATGTTGTATACTCATGTAGAGAGTGGACACATCCAAAGTTATCATAAGTATGTCTTCTTCCTTTGAAACATCAAATGATGTCGCAAATTCACGGTAATAATTGAAAATAAAAACAAGCGCCATCTCCTATGCTTGTTTTTTTAATAAGCCCCCAGGTTGGCCAGGTCTCGGGGCATTGAAAATATAAGGAAGGGGTGCATGGGGCCCCCTTATATTTGTCCTGGGGGCCACCATCTGTCTGGGGCAAAATGCCTTAACTAATATTGGGGGGGGGGGTCAGTGATCAAGGAAACAAGGATTTCCTAACCGTGTTGGGTTTTTCGAAGTTTATATCAATAAAACTTCACTTCGCAAAGACATAGAGTGGCTGTGGCCATTCTTTCACACAGTACCTGAGAAAAAGAAGGACCGTTGGTGGAGTGAATAGTTTGCATGAGATATATATATATATATATATATATATATATATATATATATATATATATATATATATATATATATATATATATATATATATATATATATATATGTATGCATATTACCTAATGGTGATTGCCACTGGGTAATTATAGTTAGGTCAGCATTTCCATAGGAAATGTATGTTTTGAGTTGCTAATAACTTTGGCCCGCTTCACAAATCTTCACAAACCTTTAAAAAAAGTGCTCTTTTTGCCTCGTAAGTGCATGGACAGTTTCGGGGGATCAGTCAAGCGTGAGTCGAAAAGATGGGGTGGAGTCCCAAAACTCAAAATCCCCATTCAGACTTTTGGCATAGTTACGGCAAAAACTTCAGAACAGAATTACAACAAATTTGGAAGGAAGCCATATCTTGGCCCAGAAAACATTCTGTTTGTGATTTGAAGTAAATCCATTCAGTAGTTTCTGAGAAATTAAGGTTTAAAAATATTTTTATATCTGGGCGCTTGGATTTGAGGGCCTCTCCCAAGAGTCCCTTCAAACCCAATTTTAAAAAATAAAGCTGTTTATCCCCTGGGCATTATCGCTCCCCTGGGATCAGACTCCCACAGAACTGAGTGCACTGATTGACTGCCAGCAACATGTGAAAAATGTTGCTGCCAACCATTACAGGGCTTGGGGACTTAGACCCCTGTCCTAAACTTGGGGAAAAACCAATATAAGGAGGCAGGGTAGGGATGCCGTGCCCCTAAGCCCCATGGGGGAACTCAGAGGGACCCAGAAGGACCCCATTGGGCTAAAATGTACAAAAAATCAGCTAATGTTGGTGTGATCCCACAGGATCACAGCAAAAAAAAATAAAGAGAAGCTGCCAAAAGAATATATATATATATATATATATATATATATATATATATATATATATATATATATATGGCAATAGGGTGTCAGTAGGGCCCCTGAGCAATTCTCAGCCAAGGGGATCTCTTTCCCCCGGCCCAATCTATTTATAATGGCAAGGTGCTGCATTACCCCTTTTCTTGAGCCATTTTCGGTACCGGGACCCCATCCCTGGGGCTCAATTTAATTTTTCAGGGGAGGAGGGCATGCGGCTCCCCTATCTGAGCCATTTAAGCCCTTGGGACCCACCCCCAGGGCCAAATGTATTTATAAAGAGGAGGGGGGGACATGCAGCCTTTAAATGGACCAGGAGACCCTATCCCCCAGTGTCGCTACTTAAATTATAAGAGGGGAGCTGCACAGCCCCCTCCTTGAACCTTTAATGGCCCCAGTGGTGAGGGCAAGGAAATGTGTATTTTCTCCTGTCTAGCAGGAGCATTTTTTAAACTCCAATGTATTTATCAAGAGGAGTGGGACACGTGACCCCCCTCCTTGAGCTGTATTTGGCCTTGGGGACCCCACCCCCAGGTCCTAAAGTAAATTTTAAGGGGGGGGGCATGTGGCCCCCCACACCAAGCCTTTAAAATGCACTGTGGACCTCAACGCCCAGGGCTTCTACTTAAATCATAAGGGAGTCGAGCCATGCGCCCCCCTCCTTGAACCTTTAATGGCCCGGGGGAACCTATTCTGAGTGGCTGGCTCACTTGGTTTGTCCCTGGTGTGTGCCAGAGAGCCCACCCCTGGACACAGCAGTTTCCCTGCCCTCACTGGTGAGGTCCCGGCAACTTGAGTTTGTTCCCACTTGGCAAGAGCATTTTAAAAACTCCTGCATAACAGGAGCAAACCCAAAGCCTGCTCCCAGTGAGTGGGAGGTTAAAAAATTCTCCTGCAGACTGGGAGCAGACTTGAGATCTGTTTGTACTGATGTGGGCAGGGAAACAGATCAAGATATTGCTCCTGCCTGGAGGGAGCAACCTTAATAGCTGCTCCCTGTGGGCAGGAGAAATGCTGGCTCCCACACCAAATGAGAAGCCAATTGGGGACGCAAGGGCCCTGGGGCTCCCCCTTAGCCCTTAGCCCTTAATGAGTACTTGGTGAGTGCCCCAGGTGGGTACCAGGGCACCCACCTTTAATTTATGTGTGTCTCAGGGAATGGGATCCACAGGCCCTAATAAGGCTAAGGGAAGAGGGCTGTGTGCTCCCCTTCCCTTTTAAAAAATAAAACATGGCCACGGGTGATGGGATCCCCTGGGCCTGAGAAGGCCGGGTGAGGGAGGCTAAATGGATCCTCCTCTCTTTTGAAAATAAATACAGTGCTGAGGGATGGGGTCCCTAGGGCCTAATAAGGCTCGGGGAGGAGGGCCAAGCTGCCCCTCTCCTTATTAAGTGCATTAGACCTCGTGGGGGTGGGGTCCTTGGGGCCAAAATAGATTCAGGGAGGGAGCAGTGTGGGCTAATATGTAATAACAAAGGGGTGGAGGGGCACACAGCCATCCTTCCCAAGCCAAGTTAGGCCCCTGGAGACCCCGTTCCCTTGGGCTGAAATATTATTTAAACAAGAAGGGGGGTCCACGCAGCCCCTCTTCCCGGATAAGTAAAAAGGCTCAGAGGATGACATCCCCTGGGGCCGTGACACTTTTTAGAAGGGAGTAGGACCCTCTAGCCTCCTTCCCAGAGCCTTTAAAGGCTCCCAGGAAACCCATCCGCTGGGCCTAGCTCAGTGACTGTATCCTGGGGAGCCCACCGCCTGGGACACTGTAGTTGGACACTACTGTGGGCATGGAAACATATGTTTCCTTGCGTCTGGTGGGAGCAGACTTAAATCTCCGACCAAATGGGAGCAAACATACAAGTCTACTCCCAGTCAACGGGAGATTTAAACATGCTCCCGCTGGTTGGGAACAGACCTCTGTTCATTTCCCTGTCCGCCTTAGTGCCGGCAGGAAAAGAAAACACATATTGCTTCTGCTGGAAGAGAATATGCAAACAGCAACTGCTTCCTCATGGCAGGAACAATGCCAGCTCCCACACCATGCAGAGAGCTGGCTGTAGGGTGCGGGCCCTAGGTCTTACCCAGTGGGCCCCAATGTGCTAGTTGGTGGGTGCCTTGGGTGGGCACTGTGGCGTCCACTTATTACAAAGATAGGTCCTGGAGTATGGTGTCCCTGGGACTCTAGAAGGCTCCGGGAAGGACGCCACAAGACCCTCCTCCCATTTTGTATAAAATACCTCCCTGAGTGATAGGGTTGCTGAGGCCAAGGAGGCTTGGGGGAGGGGGACCACAATGTCCCCCTCCCATTTTAAATGAAACAGCTCTGGGGAATGAGGTCCCTAGGGCTTTAGAAGGCTCAGGGAGGGGGGCCATGCAGACCCCTAACCTTTTTGATGAATTTGGCTCAGAGCGATGGGGGTTCCTGGGGCCCAAAGGTGGTTCTGGGAGGGATTCCCGTGCCCCTCTTCTTTTAATTACATTTGGCCCCAGTGCAATGTGGTCCCAGGAGCTTAAATAGGCACAGGGGCAAAGGCCCACCTCACCAGTTATAATTATCTCACATAACTATAACTTGTGCCCTAAGGTAACTATAACTATAACTATAACTGATGTCATCTTCTATGACATCATTGATAACACCACTGCAATATTTCTAATGAAAATATTAACAAGAAAGTTCTGCATGGCAGGGAAACTAGTTATAGTTACTGGGGATAACTACAACTGGTGAATTTCTGTGATTTTTACAGTTTAAAATGTTACATTGTTACTGAACATTTCACCTAACCATAACGTAACTTTAACCTTTGTTTTTTTCAGTGAATATATATGCTTAAAAACTTTGCTACAAATACAGACATTTGAGGTGAGCAAATCTAGAGTGTCGCTGGTGTTGTAGGATGCTCTGCACTGGAGCTGCTTTCCACCTAAATGTGGGAACTAACCAGAGTTTTCTCTTCTCTTTTGCATAATTTATGCATCACTCTAACCATTAAAAAGGGTTTTGTTTTGATTCATACTGGGTGCTCCCGTGCATCTGGGCAAAGCTAAACCTCTCTGAAGCGCTATAACAATAGCAAAACACGTGTCAGGGGTTCTTTTTGCTCATTCCAAATTTGCTTGGATTTTATTTGCCCAATTCAAAGCTGTAATACTGTACCTGAAGTGGTGAAAGGCTTTTATCATTTTCAGCTTGCAAGGATGGCACTGTGCTAATCCTATGCTTAAAGACTTTGCTGTTTAAATGGCAAAATACTTTGTCATTTTCTAGCTCAGCATGGATTGCACTGTGCTAATCCTATGCTTAAAAACTTTGCCAGAAATACAGACATTTGAGGTGCATAAATCTACAGTGACGCTGGAGGTGAGTAAATCTAGAGGGTGCTTGATAAGAGAGCTGCTCTCCACCTAAATTTGTGAACTACCCAGAGTTCGTTCTCGCTCTCTCTCTAAATATATATATTGCCGGTAGGTAGTTATAGTTAGGTATAGTTAGGATCTAGTTTCCATTGGAAAAGGTTTTTTTTACTTCCCTTTATTTTTGGCATTGTTTGACTAATCTTCCAAAAATTGTCCAAAACAAATGTGCCCAATGATCTTGTTGTGCATCAAAAGTTTTGCGATGATCCATCAACAGGAGGCCGAGATAAGGGGGGAGTCAAAAAAAGTGTGTTTCCCATGTTAATTCCTATAGACTCTTTAGGCATGCCTGCAGCCCGAACCGCTGGGCAGAATTACACCAAATTTAGCAAAAAGGTATCTTTTGGTCTGCAGAGCACAATCTTTTTTATTTGGTGTAAACCCATTCAGGAGTTTTTGAGATATTAAAGAGAAAATAAATTTGTATATCTAGGGACAAGGATCCAGGGAGAGCTCCTGGGGCTTTTAATATCCCCGGGAATCACCACATCCCCTGGACTATGATTAAAAAATATGCAGGGGAGCCACTTTCCCGGGGCAATGTACTTTAAAAGTAATTGCTACCCCGGGGATCACATCTCCCCAGGTCAATATTTTAAACCATGCATGTGGGCTCAAATAACATTAAAGCAGGGGGTCTGTTGTGGACCCTTGGGGAACACAACCTCCCAGGAGCCAAATTAAAATAAGGAGAGGGGGCATGCGCCCCCCTTCCTGGAGCCATATATGGCCCTGGGGACTGCCACCCCCAAGGGCTGGCTCCTGCTACCTCCTGAGGTGCCCACCCTCGGGAGCTAGCTGTTTGCTTTCTTGGTGGTCCTCCATTTATTTATTCATGTTGTCCCGACAAGGTGGTGGTCCCTGGGTCCTGGGGGTGGGGGGGTTGTACACGCCCTCCTAAGTTTTTTTTTATTATGTAGCCCCAGGTAGGTGGTGGTACCTGGGGCCCAGCGGGGGTTGGTGCCGCCCACCAATTTATTTATTTAATGTTGCCCCAGTGAGGTTGTGGTGTCTTCGGCCCAAGGGTGGTTTGCGTGCCCCACCAAGAAGTTTTATTAGGTAAGATGGAGAGGTGGTGGTCCCTGGGGCCCAAAGGGGCCCTTGTGGCCCCCCTATATATATATAAATAAATTATGCTGCCCCCTTTCAGCTCCAAACCCCTTCAGCTGTCTATGGCAGGGAGTTTGGAGCTTGAAGGGTGTTGTTGCTGGGCCTGGCCACAGGTCAGGCCCTGCATCCCACCACGATTGCACATGCCCAAAGTCTGTGTCTGCCACAGGGTTGTTGTGGTTATAGGAGGCTGGACCTAGGGCCACAAAAACCTCCCCCGCGCACGGCCGAAGGCCGTGCATGGTTTGTGGTTGGGTGGTGTTAGGGGGCAAAAGGCCAGGCCTTGACACCAATCCCATCACGCATGGCCAAAGGCTGTGCATGGCGCAGGGTAAGGTGGTTGTAGGGGGATTGGCCGCAGAATTTTCATCAGTAGATATACATATACATATTTTTTAATTTATTTTTTTCACTGAAAAAAACAAAGGTTACAGGGGTGTTATAGTTAGGCTCAAATTTATATTCACAGTCGTATATTTATTCACTGAAAAAAACAAAGGTTACGCAATGCACTGCTTGGTCAGTGACGTCACTGATGACATCACTGAGAACATCTCAAATTACATCACTGATTACATCATCCAGTGAGTGTGAGTGTTTTCTAAAAGTTTTCTAAAGGTTTATGAGTGTTAAGCAGATATGCCAAGGTACTACAAAAGATAAAATTGTATACTTAAGATACTATAAAAGTTAAAATTGTATACTTTTTGTACTTCTAATGAATGTAACTATTTCTAACATATATTATGTGAGTGGCTGTGTGACTGTGAGTGGCTGTATGGGTGAGTGGGTGTTTAAGTGACTGTATGGGTGGGTGCGTGGGTGTCTGAATGGCTGTATGAGTGAATGACTGGCTGTGTAGGTTGCTATATGGGTGAGTGAATGAGTGGCTGTTTGAATAGCTGTTTGGTTAAGTGAGCTGATGTGTAAGTATCTGTGTGAATAGATGTATGGCTGAGTGAGCAGATTTGTGAGTGCTTGTATGGGTTTGTGAATGGGTATGTAAGTGGCTGTGTGGGTGTGTGAGTGCTTTATGGGTGAGTTGCTGTGTTGAGGAGCTTTATGGGTGAGTGAGTGGGTGTGTGAGTGGCTGTATAGGTGAATAAGTGGGTGTGTAAGTAGCTGTAGTTTGAGTGTGTGGTACTGTGACTAGCTGTGTAAATGACTGGTTGTATGAGTGTAGCTGTATGGGTGAGTGAATGGTTGTGTGAGTGCCTGATGAGGGAGTGTGTGGGTGTGTGAGTGGCACTATGGATGAGTAAGTGGTTGTGTGAGTACTTGTATGGGTCTGTGAATGGGTATGTGAGTGGTTGTGTGGGTGTGTAAGTGGTGTATGAGAGGCTGTACAGGCATGTGAATGGGTGTGTGAGTGCTTCTGTGGATGATGTCATCAGTGATGTCATTTGAGATGTATTCAGTGATGTCATCAGTGATGTCACCATGTCATGAGTGATGTAATATGTGAAGTCATAAGCAGTGCATTGCGGGAGTGTAAGTTATAGTTAGCTCTGGTAACTGTAACTGCTCAATTTCACTGGTTTTGTATAAGTGAAATGTGAGCCTAACTTTAACGTCCCTATGATATCTGTTTTTTAACTGAATTTCTATGTTTTTAAAGTTGTTTCCTAACTATAACGTCCCTGTAACCATTAATTTTTAAGTGAATTTATAAGGTTTTCTGAAAAGTATTTCCTAACTGTAACCACTAAGCTTTGACAGTGAGTGTGTCAGTGAGTGCATAAGTATCTCAGTAGGTCTCTGATTGGGTGTGCGAGTGTCTAGGTGGGTCTCTCAGTGGGTTGTGAGTGTCTGAGAAGGTCTGTGAGTAGGTGCATGAGTCTCTGAGTGGGTATGTGAATGGGTGCAACAGTGTCTAAGTGGGTCTGTCAGTTGGTGCATGAGTGTATGGGTGGGTCTGTGAGTGGGTGCATGAGCCTGAGCGGGTGCATGAGTGTGTGAGTAGGTCTGTGAGTGGGTGCGTGAATGTCTGAGTGGGTCTGTGAGGGGGTGATATGTGTCTAGGTGGGTCAGTGAGTGAGTGCATGAGTCTCAGTGGGTCTGTTAATGGGTGTGTGAGTCTCAGTGGGTATGTGAGTGGGTGCATGAGTCTCTGAGTGGGTCTGTGAGAGAGTGCATGAGTTTCTGAGTGGGTGCATGAGTCTCTGAGTGGGTCTGTGAGTGGGTGCATGAATATCTAAGTGCATCTGTTAGTGGGTGCATGAGTGTCTGAGTAGGTCTGTGAGTGGCTACATGAGTCTCTGAGTTCATCTGTGAGTGGGTGCATGAATTTCCTAGTGTGTCTGTGAGTGCATGAGTCTCTTACTGGGTCTGTGAGTGGATGCATGAGTCTGAGTCGGTCTGTGAATAGGTGCATGAATGTTTGAGAGGGTGTGTGAGTGGATGTGTAAATGTCTGAGTGGGTCTGTGAGTGGGTGCTTGAGTGTCTGGGTGCATCTGTGAGTGGCTGTGTCTCTGCGGGTATGGCAGTAACTGTGTGAGTGACTCCGCCACAAAGGAACCTCGTCTGCCTTTTTATCCAGCAAGACTCCACAGTTTTGCACAAAATATCTATCCAAGTGAAGTTCTTTATGCCTCCTTGGGTAAATGTCCAGTACATATTCTAAACTACAGCTGCGTAATGGAGCACAAGGAAATGTGAACAGTGACCTTGTGTGCATTTTGGCAATATGATTGTTCCTGGTGCATCTTTATCCTGAAATATGTGATCATATGAATCCTCCTAAAGAGAAGATAACAAGGCTACAAAGAGGTAAATCTCCACCAAACAAGGGTATTTCCTCTTCAATATATGAAGTGAGTAATTCTTTGTTTGGTGAAGATGTCCTTATATTCCTTGGCATCAAGAACTCCTCACCCAAATCGCTGTGTAACATGCAGGGGACGCTTCTTAAGCTCTCCATCATCCTGGCGAAAGGCAGGAAGACCTTTGGATACTACTAAAGTGGGCAGGGTGGAGCTAAATCCGCAAAGCTTCCAGGTGATTTTCACATTTGCATATTCTTAGCAATTAAAGGGAGAACCATGACCTCTGCTCTCACCAGAAGAAGACTAGAAATAACCAACTCGCCACAGACACATACAGATTGCGCTCCAATAGATTAACAATGCATTTGCCTGCTGCCCTCCTATCCCTCCTTCTCCCTGCTTTGTCCTTGCGCTCAGCCTGCTGTCTGCCTTTCCCTCCTTCTCTTTGTTTTCTCCTTGCGTTCAGCCCACTTTTGTGCATGCCTGCCCCCCCCCTTCTCACAGCTTTCTGCTTGCGCTCAGGACCGTTTTGTGCATGCCTGTTGTCCTCCTTACTGTGATGCTATTAGTTGTGTTTGACCAATGACTTTGTGTTTCACCACTGCGCATATTAGTTGCTCAATGTTCACCAGTAGCACATTATGGCCCTCATTCTGACCCTGGCGGTCGGTGATAAAGCGGCGGCCAACCCGCCAACAGGCCGGCGGTCCAAAATATGCAATTCTGACCCTGGCGGGAACCGCCAACACAGCCCGCCACATTAACACTCCGACCGCCACGGCGGAACAAACAAACAGCGCAGCGGTCCCCGCCAACAGGCAGGCGGCAGACAATGTACCGCCCACCCTATCACGACCCACCAATCCGCCACCTCTTCCGGGGCGGGAGCACCGCCGATAAAAACACGGCGGAAACAGACTACGAACGGGAAAACGCTCACCTCCACATACTCCACGCGAGATTCCGGCAGTATGGAACCCGAGTTGCAGGTCATCCCCGCACTCCTATACCTGCTCCTGTACCAGGAGCACGCCCGGCGGCGCGGAAGACATCGGTGAGTACTGCACCTACGACACAGGGGAGGGAAAAGATTACCGGCACACACCCACCCACCCACACCCACTACAACACACACATCAATGCATTCCCACAGATCACTGTCACAACCCACAAACCCCCCCTCCGAAATAATGCAAAGACCAAAAGAAGAGATCATAAACGGGCAGATATATTGAAAAATGGACAGCAGTAATCCCAATAAATAAATAAACTATGTACAAAATATATACATCTACTAAATGTAGTCCAACCACTGTCCGTGGACCACAGGGGTCCTGAGCAAAGGGGCAAGGCCCAGTCCCACGACAAGAACTCCACGGAGAGAACACTGCAGGGGCATCAGAAAGAAAAAAGGACAGGCACCTCAGGGGGAAGGGAAGGGTGGGCACCTCAGCCACTTGAGTACACGACGCCAGATCCACAAGGGGACTCCATGACCACTGGCCCATCCTGGGGAGAGCAAAGCCACAGTCCAAACAGTCCATACAGTGGGTGGCCTGCCCACTGGGCCATCCTGGGGAGAGCAAAGCCACAGTCCATACAATCCATACAGTGGGTGGCCTGCCCACTGGGCCATCCTGGGAGAGCAAAGCCACAGTCCATACAGTCCATACAGTGGGTGGCCTGCCCACTGGGCCATCCTGGGGAGAGCAAAGCCACAGTCCATACAGTCCATACAGTGGGTGGCCTGCACACTGGGCCATCCTGGGGAGAGCAAAGCCACAGTCCATACAGTGGGTGGCCTGCCCACTGGGCCATCCTGGGGAGAGCAAAGCCACAGTCCATACAGTCCATACAGTGGGTGGCCTGCCCACTGGGCCATCCTGGGGAGAGCAAAGCCACAGTCCATACAGTCCATACAGTGGGTGGCCTGCCCACTGGGCCATCCTGGGGAGAGCAAAGCCACAGTCCAAACAGTCCATAACAGACTCCACTGCCACTGGAGGAGGCATGTTGGCCAGAGGACATCCTGCAGCCCTGCCCGAGACAGATCCTGCCCTGCCACGTCTGCCAAAGGGCCAGCGGTTCCTGCCTGGAAGGGACCAGTTCAGCGGTTCTTGCCTTGAAGGGCCCAGTTCAGCGGTTCTTGCCTTGAAGGGCCCAGTTCAGCGGTTCTTGCCTTGAAGGGCCCAGTTCAGCGGTTCTTGCCTTGAAGGGCCCAGTTCAGCGGTTCTTGCCTTGAAGGGCCCAGTTCAGCGGTTCCTGCCTTGAAGGGCCCAGTTCAGCGGTTCTTGCCTTGAAGGGCCCAGTTCAGCGGTTCTTGCCTTGAAGGGCCCAGTTCAGCGGTTCTTGCCTTGAAGGGCCCAGTTCAGCGGTTCTTGAGACGGCGGTCCCCAGCGGAGCGGTGCTGGAGACGGCGGGGCCCAGTTCAGCGGTTCTTGCCTTGAAGGGCCCAGTTCAGCGGTTCCTGCCTTGAAGGGCCCAGTTCAGCGGTTCTTGCCTTGAAGGGCCCAGTTCAACGGTTCTTGAGACGGCGGTCCCCAGCGGAGCGGTGCTGAAGACGGCGGGGCCCAGTTCAGCGGTTCTTGCCTTGAAGGGCCCAGTTCAGCGGTTCTTGCCTTGAAGGGCCCAGTTCAGCGGTTCTTGCCTTGAAGGGCCCAGTTCAGCGGTTCTTGAGACGGCGGTCCCCAGCGGAGCGGTGCTGGAGACGGCGGGGCCCAGTTCAGCGGTTCTTGCCTTGAAGGGCCCAGTTCAGCGGTTCTTGAGACGGCGGTCCCCAGCGGAGCGGTGCTGGAGACGGCGGACATTCTATGGCCAACTGCTCATTGCCTGGTGGTGCCCTCCTGGGCAGCGGGGATGGTGCTCCTTCAATGCCCACCTGGGCTGTGGGTGGTGGGGCCCTCCTGGCCAGCTGGGCTGGGTCCTCCCTGGGCAGCGGCTATGGGGGTGGTGGGCTCTCCCGGGGCAGCTGTGCCGGTTCCTCCCGGGGCAGCGGCTATGGGGGTTGCGGGCTCCTCCTGGGCAGCTGTGACGGGTCCTCCATGGGCAGCAGGCCTGCTGCCTGACTTCTCCGCCTTGCTGCCCTTGCCCTCCTTAGTCGGGAGTCTGTGGCCCTTTCCTCCCTTTGGAGCTGTGGCTGTTGACGGTGGCTGGCTAGTGGCCTGGGGGGATATAGAATCCGGGCTCCGGCGGCGGCCCTTCCGCCTTCTGCTCCTCTTCCCAGGGGGTGGGTTGGCTGTCCCCTTGCTGCTGGGCGAAGATCCAGACCTGCGGGCTGGTGGGCTCCAATACCCCTGCACCCTTGTCAAGGGGGCTGCAGGGCTGGTGGTGGCTGAGGTGCTCTTCTTACCCCGACGAGAAGGAGGGGGGGCTCAGGGTCAGGAAAGAAGGTAGCAGTAGAGAGATAGATTTTCTTGGGACAATGGATAGTGGTAGGTACAGTGGGTATGGGAGTGGAGGGAGAGGATGTGGTTGTAGGCGAGACAAGTTTGCTGTCTTTGGGTGCAGGTGCAGGAGCGGGAGGCTGTCGTGAGGTGGATGGCTGTTGGGTGGGTGGGTGGCTGCGTTTGTGTGGTGTGGAAGAGGGGGTGACAGACACAGTGGGAGAGGTCCCAGGGGACGTGTAAATGGCAGTGGGGGTGGTGACTGCACGTGTGCGGACTGGACTGGAGGGTGTGCTGGTGATGGAAACACTGGCTGATGGTGAGGTGAATGAAGGTGTGAGTGTAGACGTCACAGGGAGGGAGACGAGGAGGTGGGGGTCACAGAGGTGGCAGTGACTGTTGGCATGTCTGCATCAGAATGTTGCTTGTGTGAATGTCTGCGTGATCTGTGGTGCTTATGTTTGGATGAGCTGCTCTTGGGTGTTGAGGTGTGTGCAGGCTGGTCTGATGGTGTGGGTGGGACAGGCAGAGGAACAGGAGACTGGGAGGAGGGAGTTAGTAGAGGGAGGCAGGAGACAGGGACAATGGCTGCCGTCAGTGCTGAGGCCAGAGCCTGGAACGATCGCTGATGGGCAGCCTGACCCGAATGAATGCCCTCCAGGTACGCATTGCTGCGATGAACCTCCCTCTCCACCCCCTGGATGGCATTCAAAAGGGTAGTCTGCCCAACAATGAGCGTTCGGAGGAGGTCAATGACCTCCTCACTGAGGGCAGCGGGGGTAACAGGGGCAGGGCCTGAGGTGCCTGGGGCGAAGGAGATGCCCGGCTTCCTGGCAGAGCGGGCACGGGGCGAACGCTGAGGGGCTGCTGGGAGGGCGGAGATGGTGCGCTGGGTGGCGGCTGTACCTGTAATGGCGGGGGGCACGGATGGTGCCACCCCCGCAAGGGAGCTCCCTTCCGAGGACATGTCCGTGTCGCTGCAGGGTCCAGTCGTCCCCGTTGTGGAGCTCCCCTCGCCCTCCGTCTCACTGGTCCAGTCAGACTCTGTGGCATGGCCCTCCTGGGCCATGTGAGATGCAGCTCCCTCCTGCCCCGATGCCACTTCTCCTCCGCCTGATGATGCTGATGCACACAAGCACAGAAAGACAAACAAAAAGGGGGGGGGAGAGAGAAATAAAGAGATTTTGAGTACATGGATCACCGGTACAGTTAGCGGACATGACAGACACAGATGCCCCCTGCACTAAGTTGCGCACTTGGGGTCCGCTACGCATTCCGTGGAACATGCCCTACACGCCTAGAGTTGACAACTGCACCCATGGATGACACGGCCCAGGGATGGCTGTACTGACACACTACTGAGGGTGGTGCCTGGGGACACAAGGGCGTACGGGGGTGCCCACCCTACAGATATCGCCCTGGCCTAGGGGGACCCACAGCCCTCCTCCCCCACCCAGACACCTCCACTGCGCGACAACAGAGTAGATAATGCTTGTACTCACCCCCTTGTGTCTGCTGTGCTGCCCTCACGCGCCCATCCAAATCAGGGTAGGCCACCGCCAGGATCCGGAACATCAGGGGGGTCAGTTGACGGCAGGCACCCCGCCTACGTTGGGAGGCCATCCCCAGCAGCGACTCGGCGGTCTTCTTGGTCCCGCGGCGGATGTCCTCCCACCTCTTGCGGCAGTGGGTGCCCCGTCGATGGTGGACCCCAAGGGTCCGGACTTTCTTGGCGATGGCACGCCAAATCCCGATCTTCTCATGGGCGCGGACCTATGTGACACGTACAGGGAGGGAGAAATACCACGTTCAAGTTTGTCTGCATTTTCGTTGCCAGTGGCCCAACGCCCCCCATCCCCGCCAGGCCCCCCTCCAGGCCCCCCGCCAGGCCCAACATGCCCCCCATCCCCGCCAGGCCCCCGCCAGGCCCAACATGCCCCCCATCCCCGCCAGGCCCCCTCCAGGCCCCCCGCCAGGCCCAACATGCCCCCCATCCCCGCCATGCCCCCTGTCAGGCCCCCCGCCAGGCCCAACATGCCCCCCATCCCCGCCAGGCCCCCCGCCAGGCCCAACATGCCCCCCATCCCCGCCATGCCCCCCGCCAGGCCCCCCGCCAGGCCCAACATGCCCCCCATCCCCGCCATGCCCCCCGCCAGGCCCCCTGCCAGGCCCAACATGCCCCCCATCCCCGCCAGGCCCCCCTCCCGGCCCCCGCCAGGCCCAACATGCCCCCCATCCCCGCCAGGCCCCCCGCCAGGCCCCCCGCCAGGCCCAACATGCCCCCCATCCCCGCCATGCCCCCCGCCAGGCCCCCCGCCAGGCCCCCCGCCAGGCCCAACATGCCCCCCATCCCCACCAGGCCCCCCGCCAGGCCCAACATGCCCCCCATCCCCGCCAGGCCCCCCGCCAGGCCCAACATGCCCCCCATCCCCGCCATGCCCCCCGCCAGGCCCCCCGCCAGGCCCAACATGCCCCCCATCCCCGCCATGCCCCCCGCCAGGCCCCCCGCCAGGCCCCCAAGCCAGCCAGTGGCCCCAAATCCATATTGAATTAAACTCACTTGTTGGTCTGGAGGACCGTAGAGTAGCGCATACTGGGGGAGGACCCCATCCACAAGTTTCTCCAACTCTTCTCCAGTGAAGGCAGGGGCCCTTTCCCCAGGCGCAGCAGCCATTGTCCCTTCCAGACCGAGGTCACAGCAACACTTGCAGTATAGGTCCTCTCCTGTGAAAGTTCAAGTCGCAAGTGAATAAGTAGATAGAAAATGGCGGTCACGTCCGCGGCGGTGCGTACTGCGGCGGTGCGTACCGCCACCGCCGGCGCCCTTCGCCATTGGCTCCTGAAACCCATAGGCTTCAATGTTAACCAATGCGGCTTCGCGCCGCGGTCTTCGACCGCCGACCGCCGCGGTGTGCCACGCCAGCGCATTGACCTCACATCCCATTGTCACACTTCACAGGTCAGGCAGCCGCCATTTCGAGGGTCCACATGGCTCAATTTCAACTGCGTCACACAGGCCTAGGCCTTGCATAGCCACTCAGACACGCCATTCACTGCATAGAGAATCGTTTACTGTGCAAGCTGTGAGTACGTACCTGTGGGTTGCTTGACTGTGTGCTCCATGTTGTCCTTCCTAGGCACCGTCCGCTGGGTTTGGCGAGGAGACGGATGAATCCTCCCGTGTACAGGCCGCTGGTGGACCTGTCGACAATGGAAGCACGCCACATTATCCTGACCTACCGGCTTGACCGTGCCACTATACAAGAACTGTGTGCCCAGCTGGAGCCCGACCTGATGTCCCCCATCCGCCAACCCACAGGGATTCCCCCTCTGGTGCAGGTCCTGTCAGTACTCCATTTCTTGGCAAGTGGGTCATTTCAGACAACAGTGGGAATTGCTTCTGGGATGTCTCAGCCCATGTTTTCGAAGGTGTTATCCAGAGTGTTGTCTGCCCTGATGAAATACGTGAGGAGCTACATCATTTTCCCTGAGGTGGGCGAATTGGCTACAGTGAAGGGTGATTTCTACGCCCTTGGACATATTCCCAACGTCATTGGTGCCATTGATGGGACCCATGTGGCTTTGGTTCCCCCAAGAGACAGGGAGCAGGTGTACAGGAACAGAAAAAGTTACCATTCCATGAACATCCAGGTGGTGTGTTTGGCTGACCAGTACATCTCGCATGTAAATGCCAAATTCCCTGGGTCAGTGCATGACGCCTACATCCTAAGGAATAGCAGCATCCCTTACGTGATGGAACAGCTAGAGAGACACCGTGTATGGCTATTGGGGGACTCTGGGTACCCCAACCTGTCGTGGCTACTGACCCCAGTAAGGAATCCCCGGACCAGGGCAGAGGAACGGTACAATGAGGCCCATGGGCGTACTAGGAGGGTGATCGAACGCACCTTCGGCCTCCTAAAGGCCAGGTTTCGGTGCCTGCATATGACAGGTGGATCCCTAATGTACTCACCTAAGAAGGTGTGTCACATCATCGTGGCCTGCTGCATGCTTCACAACCTGGCTTTGCGCCGCCAGGTGCCTTTCCTGCAGGAGGATGGTCGAGACGGTGGTGTTGTGGCAGCTGTGGAACCTGTGGAGAGTGACGAGGAGGAAGACGACGGGGCTGAAACAGACAACAGGGACAGAATCATTGAACAGTACTTCCAATAGGACACAGGTAACAATTCAAACATAATTTAGTAAATGTGAACTACTCTCCTGCATCTCTGCTGCCTGTCTATTTGCCCCAGTGTATGATGACTGAGTTGTGGCTTTTCCCTCCCTATTTCAGATCTGGGGTCCCCACTACGAGTCCTGTGCTTCGTTTCCCCATGGACTACAGCTTTGTGGCAGCTGTTTGTTGACTTCACTATGTACAAGGACATATTTGCACTGTCATGTCAATTACAATATTTTGAAATCACAGCCAGACTCCAGATAGTTTTGTGCAAAATAGGTGTTTATTTCAGTGCTCAACATGGGATGGGTGGTTTCAAGTAGGTGGGGGCTATGGTGAAGGAATGTCCATGGCAGAGTCCAGAGTAACAGTCACACAGGTGCATTGTCCATAGGCCTGTGGAGAGATGGAGCATGGGCAGTTCAAGGATGGACAGGTTGACAATGTGGGACAGTGGGATGACATCAGGTGGTATCCTTTGCTGGCGGGGGTCTTGACATCCTACTCTGTCTTCTTGCGAGATCTCAGGGCCCTCTTGCGGGGTGGTTCTTCTCCTGCAGGAGGTGGGGGTCTGGTGGGCTGCTGTTGTGCGGGGGCCTCCTGTCCACTAGCGCCGGCGGAGGTGGTTGGCTGTTCTTGGTCCAGGCTAGTGGCAGGGGCCCTTTGTTGTTGTTGAGTGTCCGTCCTGGTGTTGATGAGGTCCTGCAGCAGCCCTACCATGGTAACCAGGGTGGAGGTGAGGGCTCTGATGTCCTCCCTGTACCCCCGATAGTGTTCCTCCTGCAGTACCTGGATCTCCTGGAACCGGGCCAGTACCGTCGCCATCGTCTCCTGGGAGCGGTTGTATGCTCCCATGATGGTGGTGAGGGCCTCGTGGAGAGTGGGTTCCCTGGGCCCGTCCCCCCCCTGTCGCACAGCTGCCCTCCGAGTTGCCCTGTTTCCCTGGGCCTCTGCCCCCTGGCCGGTGTGCCCACTACCACTGCCCCCAGGTCCCTGTTGTTGTTGGGGTGGTGGGTTATCCTGGGTGCCCTGTAGTGGTAGACACACCGCAGATTGACGCGCCCTGGAGACAGCGGCATGGGCCCGCTGGGTGGGAGCTGTGCTGGTGTTCCCAGAGGGGTTTGGGTCTGTAGTGGCCTGTGCCTGTGTGAGGGGAACCGACTGTCCAGAGGTCCCCGATGGTCCGGGCTGGTCATCAGTGTCCAGGTCGACAGAGCTGCTGTCATCGCTGACGGCCTCTTGGGTGGGGGGTGTGGAGAATTCTGGGCCCTCCGTGGCGGTGTGTTGGCGGTCGGGTCCTGCAGGGGTATAGAGGTATGGTTATAGTTTCAATGTGTGCCATATGGGTGTATCTGTGGGTTCCCGTGTCCCCAAGTGCTGGCATTCGTGTGTGGGGGCTTTGGTGAGGGTGGCTTGTGGGGGGGATGTGTATATGCATTGGGCATGCTTTGGTGATGGGTGTCCATGCTTAGTGGACGCATGCAGGCCTAGGTTTTGGGATGTGTGGGTTGTGATGGTGAGACATTGGCAGGGAATAGGTGTGCTGGGGGTGGGGGTGAGGATGGTGGTGGGGGTGAGGGTGGGGGTGAGGGTTGGGGTATGATTTGGCATGCAGGTGGGGGGAAAGCAGTATTGAAGCTTCAACTTACCAGAATCCATTCCTCCGCCGACTCCTGCGAGGCCGTCAGGATGCAGGATGTTCAAGACTTCCTCCTCCCATGTTGTAAATTGTGGGGGTTGAGGTGGGGGTCCTCCGCCAGTCTTCTGCACGGCGATGTTGTGCCTGGATACCATGGAACGCACCTTCCCCCGTAGGTCGTTCCATCGCTTCCTGATGTCTTCCCGATTTCTGGGGTGCTGTCCCACAGCGTTGACCCTGTCGACAATCCTCTGCCATAGCTCCGTCCTCCGGGCAATGCTGGTGTATTGGACCTGTGTGCCGAAGAGCTGGGGCTCTACCCGAACGATTTCCTCCACCATGACCCTGAGTTCTTCGTCTGAGAAGCGGGGGTGTCTTTGGGGTGCCATGGAGTGGTGTGTATGATGTGTGGGGTGGAGTATGTGTAGTTAAGTGTGTTGAGTGTGGTGGTGTGTGTTGTTTTGTGTGTGGATATTGTGTGGGTGATGGTGTAGTGTGCCTCTGTGTGATGGTATTCTGTGATCGCTGATGTGTCTCTCAGTGCTTCTTTTCGGATTTTGGTCGAAGGGGTTTGTGGGTGATGTGGGTGTGTGTTTTATATTGTATTGTGTGTGTGGGAGTGGTGTGTGTATGTGTATCAGGTGTGTGGAATTCAAATCGTCCAATGTGGCTGAGTTTTGTTCGTTTGTGTGTATTCTGACCGCGGCGGTGTGTACCGCCAATGGAAAACCGCGTTTGAAAGACCGCCGCGTGGATTCGTGGGTCGTAATGGCATGGGCGTATTTCTGTTGGCGTGACGGTGGAGGTTTGGTCACCTCCACTTTTCCGCCGACCGCTGGTCTGGCGGTCTGTTGTGGCTGTCGGATTTTCGGAGGTTTGGCTGCTGCGGGTCAGAATGACCGTGGCAGGTTACTGCAACCGCGGCGGAATTATGGAGGATTTCTGACCGGCGGTAGGCGCCTTTTACCGCCGAGGTCAGAATGACCACCTATATGTTTTGTTCAGTTTAGATGCCTATTGGCTTTAACATGGAGTGTCCTGGCACTGAGCAGGTGTGTTTGCTTAGCCCTGACTATGGTAGTTTGGTTAATTGAAAAGCCAGGTCTTCAGATTATTGCGGAATTCAAGAAGAGAGGACGAGGCTCTAATGTGGAGTAGGAGGCCATTCCATTCTTTAGGAACCATGTAAGAGAATGACCACCCTCCTGATCTGGTTCTGTGAATGCGTGGGAAGAGTGTAAGTAAGAGTTCTGTGTTGTAGAGGTGCCTGGGTGGTTGATGTAAGGAGATGCAACAGCTCAGGTAGGTGGGGCCTAAGTTGTGTATTGCCTTGAATGTGTGTGTGAGAAGTTTGAAATAAGCACGTTTGTTTATCAGAAGCCAGGGAAGCTCAATGAGATTGATGAAGCAGAAAAAGAAAGACTAACAAACATTTATATATCATGCAACAAAACCGTATAAACAATCTGTTTTAGCAAAGAAAAATAAAATGTGAAGAGAAATGTGCCCACGAAGTAGGTCACCACTAGTTTAAAACAAGCTTAGTTAATCATGAAAATCGGCAAAAATGTATTAATATGTCATATTTGAAGTTATACTTTATGATTTTCTCATTGAAACTGTTACATGCTCAGCTTATAATTTAGCAGAGGCTTTGGCCTAGTTGCCTGGTCTCAATTTTAACTGCGTAGTTTTCACTTGTATTAACACAGATGTGTTTGAATCTTTAAAAGCTGTATTTTTCCAGTAGATGACTAATAATTGTATCTCAAAAAGTTGTGTGTTAAGCAACTTTCACCCCCTTTGAAGCTCAAGGTCAGTTTCTGCAGGTAAAGACAATGAAGACACTGATGCAGAATTAATTGGCAACTTTGTTGCTAGTTATGTTCCAAAACTCAAAGGACACCTTACACGTAGATGAGTATTAATAGAAAAGACACTATTCATTGGTCAAAGAGAAATCATCCCATGGACCCTCCAATGGAAGAACCTGAAGAATTTTGAACTTTTCTTACTTAATCCGACCGGACGAAGAGAAGACACGCCATTTTGATGCCATTTTGATGCCGTTGTTGGAACCATTATCGACGCCATTTTATGCCATTGACACTTTTCTTTTGATGACACTTTGATGCTTTTTCTCTATCCCAGAAAGATAGACTCT
Source organism: Pleurodeles waltl (assembly GCF_031143425.1). Lineage (NCBI taxonomy): Eukaryota > Metazoa > Chordata > Amphibia > Caudata > Salamandridae > Pleurodeles > Pleurodeles waltl. The sequence goes on from NC_090449.1 coordinate 860,555,434, forward strand.
AAAGAATTCTCACCCTAGAGACTTTAACTTTAAACTTTAACCTTTCTTGCCCATATGATAAACTTTTGCCCCTGTATTCCTTGCTGCTGCAAGGAAAACTTGACTTTAACTTTGCCCCTCCTTTGGAGAAGCCCCATGCTGATCGAACTGGTACCTGAAGGACGAAGACTTACCTTGAATGCTGATTGTATTTGGTAATTATGAAAGGATAAATGTAATATTCATTGTGTTTTCCTTCTTAGGTACCAACTGCTTATTTTGACAGAGCCCAAGCTAGACGTTTTCTAAATTTATGTTGACTAAATTAGTTTTGCATGAAGTCCCACATGCCAATGCTAGTCAGAGGTTAGTTGAGGTATTCATTTAATGCACCGTGCTGAATTGAAATCTTGTTATGCTGATCAATGTATGCAATTAGTCAATCTCAGTTGCTTTTATTAGTGATTTGCACTGCTATATCTGAGTGCATTATAATCCAAGTTTTGTGTAGGTTGCGTTTCTTCCGCCGTTATGGACAGCCAGTAATGTTTGTATATGTGTATCATTTGATTTTGAGACTTACTTACATCGTATTAGGTTTGTTAATATAGGGAAATAAACTCATTAACTTTTAATAAACAGGTGTGGTTATTCATGACTGAAAGGTCATGGTGTGTCAAATTACTGTTTTCTATTGATCTAATTTGTTGTTTGATTACTAATTGAGTATTGGTTATTGGTTATAAATGATTATTGATTACTGATTTGAGGGATCTGATGATTTCTTTGGATGAGGAGAACTCAACCCGGTCAAAAGGTTCACAGACCTCTGGCATGTCCAAGTATAAGTAATCTACAAGGACTGGACGCACTATCAGTAGATGGTAGCAGAGCTTGATGGTTTGGCCCTTTGGGACCCCATCCGAAAAATAGACGTATCCAAGTTAGAATTTTTTTAATAAAACAAGTTGGAGAGATGATGATGCCCTAAATCCCTAATGACTTTCCTGGAATCTCTGAGCTTGCGAATGGAGGAAATGGAGGTGTGAGGATGTTTTCGGCGTCTCTAGTGACAGTATGAATGATATTAGGGTTTCACGCTTGCAAAGCTTATGCCGCAGACAAATGTGAAGTATGTGAGGATTTTTAGGGGGTTACGAACTCCAATTAAAATTTTAGAGGAGTGGTACTCCAAAGTGTGAAAGTAGGGAAGTCGTCGAACTTCATATGTGTGTAGCGCTTTGTGCAGAAAAATTGTCCACATGGTTGTTGATGTTGAAAGGGGCCCTGTGAGGTCAAGAGACTCCGGAGTATGTTAAAAAATGTATGAGACACTTGATTGATGTTGTAATTTGTTCGGTTTAATAGGTTGATCTGGCGTGGTCAACGAGTCAGTATGAATATTGAGGAATAAAAGAACATTTTCGACTTTGAGATTTGACGAATTGTAAGGTGCACTAGAATAGGTCATTGATCAGTTGAGAGTAAAGTTTGCAGGTCAAATTTTGCTTGCGGAAGTGGGAAACCGAGAAAGATGGAATAACTGCTGAGGCTAGTGAAAAATCCCTAAGGTTTCTGAAGCGATTGTATTACCTTTTTCCTGTAGTAAACCAACAGATTTGTTTTCTTCTTTTTAATTAGTGCTCGCGATATATTGCAGAAAATAGTTTTGAGTGAAGCTGAATGAAAGAGGACAAGCCGCAAGACTTTGTCAGCCGCAGTGTGTGAGTGTGATGTCACTGGAGTCGCGCTGAGATAGGTTGGTTGGTGAGAAGGGTCGCGCACGGATTGGACACAGTCAGTGAAGCTCAATTGGTGGGGAAAGGCAAGTGAAGAGTATTCTGGGAATTAAAGTCACTTATTGATTACATTTTTGAGAAAATAAAAGACGGAAAGATGACATTTTTCAAAGCATTTAAGAGTGCATTGAGGGAAGATGTATATATTAAAGCAAATGTAGGAGAAGAAACACCGCCTGAGGGTACACCAGCTTACATCGTAATTGAAGAAAAAGGTGTCGCACCATGTCTTTGGTTAAAACAATGGTGTAAATTAACAGAAAAGCATGGAAGTGTAGCGTTTCCTATCCATGGGACGTTTAATTTGAGAGTTTTGGAGAATTTAAGATTTGCGCTATATAACATGAAAATACCTCCAAGACCAGCACAATTTGAAGCATTAGCAATTTGGGAACAAATAGCTAGAAAGCAACTACAAAAGAAATTTGAAACAAGAGTGAGAAAAGTAGAAAAGGCACTAGCGGATGCTAGATGGGATAGAGCTCAAAAGGTTTGGAGATCAGATATATTGCAGGGAATTAAATTGTTTCCAGCAATTACTGAAGAAGTAGAGACGGAAGGAAAGAAAGCTACCCATAAAACAAACAGGAGTCAGTTCAAAGATAGAGAGAACAAGAGAACCTCGAAAAGGTCAGACGAATCAGATGATGAGGAATTAATTCTGCAATTACTAAATGACCGTCCACCACCATATGTGGAAAACGAAATTGGCCCAAGCACTAGTACTGCCTCTCCAGAACCAATATAGGGTATTGTAACACCGAAATTGATGAAAATACAGATGCAGAGTAGTCCTAATATGCCTTTTACACAGGAAATACCACAAGTTCAGATAATATATCCTGACGTGACTAAACTGGAACCTGTATAATAATTACCAGCCACAGGTCCAAAGACGCTATTATGATGAGCAAAATTTGGAAATAAATTCTAATTTAGTGATGCCTCAAAGGCAGACACAAGAAATGCCAAGGTACATTCAAACAGCAGAAACACAATAAACCATGTCAGCAATGATGAACCATAATATGGGAATTAATATGCCACAGAATTTGGGTAACAGACAGAATCCGGATGCAATATCTTTGCCTATCACTGTAGGTCCGCCAGTACCATTATATATACAGGCAAAGCCAAGTGTATGCGAGATCAAGGTGTATTGACACAAAATGAGACAGGAAGAAGATATGTAGAAAATACCCAAGAAATGACTCCAGTGGGAATACTCTCAAACAGATCTGGGTCTTTGTTGGAATTTAGTCCGATTCCAAATTGTGTTCCGGCGACTGTGGTAAGGTCAAATCCACCACGGTTAATACCGCAAATTTCAGAAACATTACAGAAACCATCAGTAGCAGTGGATGTAGATGCTACATTATTGGGACTAAATGCACAACAGTTAACACAATGGTTGAAAAGTCTGAATACCCCACAGAGTACACCCAAGGGAAAAGGAGAAGAATATTTGAACCAAATAAGATTGGGCATGGAAGCAGGTAGATGGATGGAACAATGGGTCTGAACAGGTTAGAATCATACACAGAAGAAGAGCTGAGATACATTTGCCCTAGAATTACAAGAGAAGTAAGCGGCGTACATAAGAGGTTACAAGAAATTGCAGATAGATTTAAAATAGACATAAATAAAACCAAGCACTTGAGCAGAAGTTACAGGCTAGACTTTGAAACAAAAGACTTTGAACACATGAGATCTGCAGGAATGAAAACACACCTTAAAGAAATACTGCAAAGCGCGCAGGTTTGGAGATGCTTAGACAAGTGGGAAAGCAGATGGGTTAAAAAGGATAAGAAGAAAGAAAGTACCCCAGATCAAAATGTTAGAACACAACAGAATGATCACCTTATAACCATGTTACCAATGAGAGAAACAGCAGGAGGAAAATGTATTCACGTACCATGGCACAGGTGTGATATTCAATCTTTTACGGATGATTACCCCAGGTTAAGAGAGAAACTGATTGAATGGTATCAACAAACAGATAGATTTGTGAAACTCGCAAAGTGTCTTTGGGAAGACTTGAATACTTTATTTGACATTGTAGTTCCAGCAGATTTGTGGGAAGAATGTAAAAGAGCTATAGATTGGCCGACAAAAGAACCGGAAAGAGATAAGGACACAGGTGCACCATCTCCTGAGGTAATGAAAATATATCATAAGGTGATTGAGTATTTGAAAGCAAAAGTTTTGTCGAAAAATGTAGATTGGCAGAAAATTGACAGAACAGCACAGGAAGTTAAAGAGTCGATACATGCATACTATGAGAGATTGTTGAAAGCATTTAAAAATTATAGTGGCACGGAAACGATTGAAGCAAAAAACATGCTCCATTTTGTATTCAGATTTGTGGAAGGATTGAGACCCGAAATTAGCCAGATAATTAAAATGCATTTGATTTGTTGGCAGTCAAAATCGATTGATGAAGTTATGCAAAATACTGCAGTGATGAGATTGAGACAAAGCAGAAAAAGTTGAAGGAAAAATGTGATGGTGGTGCAGATTAGAGCAGCTCAGACAGGTTTGCAAGGTTTTCAACAACAATTGCCACAGCAGCAACAGCAGGGAAATGCTAGGTTTCAGCCACAGATGAGAGGCAGAGGCCGAGGAGGTTTTGTAAATAATGGTCCTGATTTAAATACTGTCGTGATTCCAAATGGTATACAGGCAATGAAGAAAGTGATGCCATGTCACACGTGCGGAATCGTCGGACATTGGAAACAGGAGTGCCCAATGTTGGTGCAGGAAGGCGTAGGTCAGCAGAACAATTATGTCAATACATTTCAGAATGTGAGAGGGCCAAAATTGAGAGGTCCAAACCCAAATTTCCAAAATAATATAAATCAGATGCAGGGTCTACAACCCATGCAACAATAGCAGGCGCAAATTCCTCGTGTACAAATGGTACAATCAAAGCCGATTCAACAGCAGTTTCCTATGGTACCTAATCAGCAAATGCAAGTACCCTTAGCACCAATGAATCAGCAACAAGTAATGCTTCCTCAACAGGTCACAGGTCAAGGAATGAATCAAAGTAACACAGTACACCAATTCCTGTTACACAGTGAGAATGGAATAAACAATGAATGGGAGAGTGAAAGTTCAGATGAGGAGGGAAATTGTATGCTTGCACCATCTTTGGAAGTTGATCAAAAGGAACCCTATGTGGAAGGAAGAGTTATGGGTCACAGAGTTTCATTTTTGGTTGACACAGGAGCTACACGCTCAACAGTTAGAAGTATCGAAGTACCAAATTTGCCACTTTCAGGGAGAACAGTTCAAGTAGTGGGAGTAGCAAATCAGTATCTGACAAACCCATTTACAGATCCAGTACAAGTCGAAATTGGTAACTTTCAAGGGTTACATAAATTTGTGGTGTGTGACTCAATATCCTTATCCTTATTAGGAAGAGATCTATTATGCAAACTAGGATGCTCGATTATGTGCTCACATAAAGGAATTAAAATTCAGACTAATAGTGATGAGGAAGAAGAGGACAGTTTAGGAGAAGAAGAAGAAATGGATACTGTTGAGGAAGAGTATCCCCTGATTACTCTTTATCCTATGCTTACTGAAGCAGATATTCCAGCTGATTTACAAGAAACTGTTGGAAAAGAAGTGTGGGATATGACAGGGAAAGAAGTAGGATTGATAAAAGGAGCAGAAGCAGTGAAAGTGACTGTAAAACCTAATGTAGACTTTCCTCAAACTCCACAATACCATATGCCACAAGATACCCTTATGAAAGTCACCCAACTCATTGACGAATTTGTGAAACTGTGAATACTGAAAGAAGTACTGAGTAGTCCATGTAATTCACCAATCATGGGGCTGATAAAGCCAAGTGGAAAGGTCAGAATTGTTCAAGATTTGAGAACAATAAATGACATAATAGTCAAATGTTGTCCCGTAGTACCAAATCCAGCTGTAATAATGTTTCAAATCCCATGTGATGCAGAGTGATTCACAGTCATTGATTTGTCACAAGCATTCTTTTCTATGCCTCTTCATGAGGACAGACAATTTCTTTTTTGTTTCAGATTTTTGGACAGAGTCTACAGTCGGTGTCAAATTCCTCAAGGGTTTTCGAAGTCACCATCTATTTTCAATCAGATTCTGAAGAAAAATTTGGAATCATTGGAATTACCTTTCGAATCAACCTTAGTACAGTATATTGACGATTTATTGATTGCATCCAAAACAGAAAATGACTGTACAGTTGACACTATTGCCCTACTGAATCATTTGGGAAGGAATGGACACAAAGTGTCTCCTTCGAAATTGCAATACTGCCAAAAGAAAGTGAAATATTTGGGTCACCAAATAGAAAAGGGGTCGAGAAACATTATGAAAGAAAGAATAACGTCTGTACTTCAAATGAGTCCACCCAAAACAAGAAAAGAGGTGAGAAAGTTTTTGGGAATGGTGAGCTACTGTCGCCAATGGATTCCCAATTTCTCAACTCTAGCTAAACCTTTACTGAAACTGACCAAGAAAGATGTGCAAGATGAAATAATGTTGAAGAGAGATTAAATGGATGCCTTTATTGAATTAAAGGAATGCATGTGCAGAGCTGCAGCTTTGGGTATGCCTGATTACACAAAGCCTTGTACATTGTTTTGTCATGAACGTGATGCATGTTCCTTGTCTGTCTTGACTCAAGCCCATGGTGGCGTAAACAGACCAGTAGCATATTTTTCAGCTACTTTGGATCCAGTTGCAGCAGCCTTACCAGGATGCTTGCGTGCTGTAGCAGCAGTTGGTATAAGCCTTAATCAAAGTGAAGGAATAGTGATGGGACATCCTGTAACAGTTATGGTCCCTCACTCAGTCAAATACTTTTGACACGTTCCCGAACACAGCACATGACTGGTGCTAGCCTTACGAGATATGAGACAGTAATTTTGGCATCACCTAACGTGCAATTAAAAAGATGCACTACATTAAATCTGGCAACTTTGTTTCCCAGTGAAAATGTTGAAATTGAAAATGTAGAAGACATCGAACATGACTGTCTTCAGTTGACTGAATTTTGTACTAAACCAAGACCTGATATCAAAGATACTCGATTGGAAGAAAATGATCAGATTATCTTTGTTGCGGGTTCATGTTTAAGAGATGCAGCAGGAATATTGAAAGCAGGATATGCTGTATGTACAATAACTGGTGTTCTAGAAGCGTCTTGGCTTCAGGGAATCTATTCTGCACAAGTAGCAGAACTAGTAGCTCTTACTAGAGCTTGCCAACTTTCCGCATTAATGAAAGTCACCATTTCCACTGGAAGTCAGTACGGATTCGGAATAGTGCATGACTTTGGACAATTGTGGTCACAAAGAGGCTTTATGACCTCTTCTGGATCACCACTGAAAAATGGTGAAAGAATCAAAGATTTGTTACATGCTATCCAGTTACCAGGAGAAGTAGCAGTGGTAAAATGCAGTGCACATTTGAAATCACAAGACTTTGTTTCTTTGGGAAATGGATATGCAGATCAAGTCGCAAGGTTTTGCGCATTGAACTGTATATTGCTCAGAGACAAATAGAATTTGATAAATGAACCAGAACTTGAACAAAATGAAGCCTTTGCTTTAAAAGTTGTAGACACACTAGAAGAATTGAAATTTCTACAAAATAATGTTAGTAGAGACGAAAAACTCTCATGGAATAAATTACAATGCGTAAAAAAATCAGATGATTTGTGGGTTTCAAATGAAGGGAGATTAGTTTTGCCAGACAGTCTTTTGACGCAAATAGTTAGGCTATATCACAGACAAGCACACATGGGAAGAGATGCCATGATTAGATTATTTAAAATTGACTGGTTTAATCCTAAATTTCGCCAAGTTACTGAAGCAGTTTGCCATCGTTGCGTCATTTGCCAATAAATGAACGCAGGGAAGGGAACCATGGTAAATTTGAGCCACATTGGAAGAGCAGGTGGTCCATTCAGCAGAATGCAACTGGATTTCATTGAGATGCCTATGCATGCAGGCTTTAAATATATGTTGGTGATTGTGTGTATTTTTAGTCACTGGATTGAAGCTTACCCTACACGTAGAAATGACAGTCTCACAGTTGCAAAACTACTGTTGAGAGAACTAATTCCACGTTTCGGGTTTCCGATCTCTTTAGAATCAAATAGGGGAAGTCACTTCAATAATGAAGTAATCAAATTATTATGTGCAGCATTGAACATTGAACAGAAATTGCATTGTAGCTACTGCCCTGAACTATCAGGACTAGTGGAGCAAATGAATGGCACACTGAAATCAAGAATGGCGAAAATATGTGCATCCACCAACTTGAAATGGCCTGACGCGTTGCCTTTGGTGTAAATGTCAACGAGAAACACACCTGATAGAAAGACAGGACTATCACCACACGAAATTCTCATGGGCAGAGCCATGAGACTTCCAGCAGTTCCTGTTAATGCCCTTGTAAATATTACAGATGATATGGTATTGGACTACTGCAAAGGTCTGGCTGATGTAGTCCGCTCTTTTTCTCACCAGGTGGAGGCAACCACCTTGCCACACATCCAAGGTCCAGGACACGCCCTGAAAGCAGGTAACTGGGTTGTGGTAAAGAAGCACATGAGGAAGTTGTGCTTGGAACCCCGTTGGAAAGGACCTTTTCAAGTGATTCTGACGACTACCACCGCTGTGAAGTGTGCGGGAGTTCCCAAATGGATTCACGCCACTCACACGAAAAAAGTGACGTGTCCCACAGAAGAGGAAATTGAAGCACTGAAATTACCGACAACTAACAGGAAAGTACCAGGCACTGAGACAGAACGAAAAGAGCCTGAAAGCGAACAAGGAGAAACTGAAGCAGAAGAAATATTCACTGAGGAAGACATAGGGGGTCATTCCAACCCTGGCGGTCATCGACCGCCAGGGTGGATGACCACGGAAGCACCGCCAACAGGCTGGCGGTGCTTCCCTGCCCATTCTGACTGCGGCGGTAAAGCCGCGGTCAGAAAAGGGGATCCGGCGGTTTCCCGCCGGATTTACCCTGTCTGGGCTGAATCTCCATGGCGGCGCTGCAAGCAGCGCCGCCATGGATATTCCGACCCCCTTCCCGCCACCCTGTTTCTGGCGGTTTTTACTGCCAGGAACAGGATGGCGGGAACGGATGTCGTGAGGCCCCTGGGGGCCCCTGCACTGCCCATGCCACCGGCATGGGCTGTGCAGGGGCCCCCTAACAGGGCCCCAGCATGATTTTCACTGTCTGCTTAGCAGAGCGGAGCGGCCAAATGGCGGTGACCGCATGGCGTCAGAATGACCGCCATAGTCACTCCTTTCGAGGACAACAGAGAAGAAGCTCCAGGAGGTGGCGAAGATCCTATCTCAGGTGATAAAGCAGGAGAGCCTAGTCAGAGGAGGGCTTTCCCAGAAGCAGACGATACAGGAGAACAAGGAGAAAAATTGACCGATCTCCCAGGTGAAGGAGACGAGACGGAGCAAAGTCAAATTGTTCCAACTCTTCCGGAACCGGTTGTAGGTCCGTCAAGTGAAAACAATGTGAAACGAAGACAAAGCATATCACCAGTGAAATCAAAGACTAAAGAAACATTCAATTAAGACAAAAGACCAGAATCGAAAGAGAAAAGAAAAGAAGTATCTATCATAACCACATTGAATGAAGAAAAAGACACAGCCAAACAACAAGACATAAGCGAAGGAGAATCGAAAGGAGATGCAAAATTGAAAAGAAAATGAGTAGCAAACAGAAGATATTCTGGTCCAGAATGGGCATACACAGCCACTAACGATTGGTCAGACGAATTTCTATCTCTTAGTCTTGAAAATGAAGAAGCAGAACAACACTTTGGCACTTGAAAATTGAATTTCATGAACATTACCGGATAAGACATTAATAACCTGATTGACTTTGAAACCGATTTTGAGACAAAGCTGCTAAACCAATAAGAGACTAAGCTGCTAAAGAAAACCGTGTGAACATTGATCTCGTTGATCATATATATATATATATATATATATATGTATATATATATATATATATATATATATATGCAAATCTGATTTGATAAACTATCTTCAACTTTCTGATTCTCTGTAGATCATGACTGACAATACTACACAAGGACGTAGGATGAAATGTTGTAAATACATGTGTATAGGTTTGATAATTGCATGTGTATTAATAATTATGGCAATAATTCTTGGAATGCATGGAGGGAATGAAAGAGACGTGAATGATGCTACTATCTTTAAAACTACTACTGAATTAACTCCTTTAAAAAGACTCGAACAAGATGAAAAATATTTACATGACAATACTAACACGAAAAAAGAACTCTCATCTAATGTTTTCTATCGCTTGCTGAATGAGTATGTTGAAACAATGGACGCGAAGGATTGTTATGTATGTACACAAATCCCTACATCAGTATTAGAAGAAGTTACATATCATAGCATGCCCCTTACATATGGAATAACATGTAGTTTGTTACTAAACAGATTTTATAACCAGGAGTATATTTAATACTTCTATTCCAATCAGGACGTCGTATTTTCCTTTGTCCCCATAATTGAGTATTTGAATAAAATAGCAAGTGACTATTATATAAAATTAGTTAGAGGTTTCTTTGAGCCAATTTTGCCTTTTGTTTACGTTCATAGAGACAACCTTACATGCTTACTTTCACCCATAGAAAAAAACCTTTTAGATCACACTGAAGATAAAAGAAGATTGCTAAAAGAAAAATTAGAAAAAGAATTGCAAAAAAGGACATCTGTAGATAACTATGCTTTTGCCGCAATAAAAACACAAGGGAAATTAGCTTTAGATACATTACATATAGGAAAACTTTGTATATATAGACCTAAATCATATTATGACAAAATCTTTGTGGGAACGAGTGAATGTAAACACGTGTTTTTATTCCAGAGTAAATGGACGTTCATGTTGAATGGACAAGACCCAGCAATTCCAGGGGTCTATTATATTTGTGGACTTAACGCCTATTATCGTCTTCCTAAAGGATGGTATGGGATATGTTATTTGGGAATTGTATTTCCAAAGATTTATCAACTAGATGACTTAAAGAAATTTCCGAAGCTGTTTGAATTACATTGTATTCAGAAAAGGGAGACAGCTTCTGGTGTGGTAGGAGACATATTTGGAGCAATAATTCCTTCAGTAGGAGTTATACTAAACTCAATTAAATACGAAAGTTGTCTAATATTGTGGATAACGTGCTGACAAATTTCTCAGGAGCAATGATCCTGATGGATACTGAACTTGCTGCAGAAAAAGCTATGACTCTTCAAAATCAGCTTGCTTTAGACATTCTTTTAGCAAAGAATGGCGGCGTTTGCAAAATGCTTAGTGCACGTCACTGTTGTTCATATATACCTGACAACAGTAAACAAATTAGAAATATGTTTACAAATTTAACTAATGATAGTACAGATTTGAAAGAATTGAAAGAACCAGGAGTATGGGAAAAAGTTGGAAAAGGTTTTGCTTCCGTGGGAAATTGGCTCAGCAACATTTGGAATGGAATATTACTGAAAATAGTAAAAGGAATATCAATAATATGAATTTGTTTAATAGGTATTTGGGGAATATGGAAAATTATTAAAATATTGAGATTAAGAAACAAGAGAAGAACTGAAAAGAAAGAACAAAAAGAAATGGTAAAACTATACAGAGAAAATTCTAAGGGAGAAAAACGAAAAAGAGAATTAATTGAATATTGAAACAGAATTTTGAATAAAATAAAATTTGTGAAGGAAGATTTAGTATTATGACATGATTAGTCATCAGAGGAGGGATTGATGAAGCGGAAAAAGAAAGATCAACAAACATTTATATATCATGCAAAAAAAACGTATAGACAATGTGTTTTAGCAAAGAAAAATAAAATGTGAAGAGAAATGTGCCCACGAAGTAGGCCACCACTAGTTTAAAACAAGCTTAATTAATCATGAAAATCGGCAAAAATGTAATAATATGTCATATTTGAAGTTATACTTTATGATTTTCTCATTGAAACTGTTACATGCTCAGCTTAAAATTTAGCAGAGGCTTTGGCATAGTTGCCTAGTCTCAACTTTAACTGCGTAGTTTTCACTTGTATTAACAAAGACGTGTTTGAATCTTTAAAAGCTGTATTTTTCCAGTAGATGACTAATACTTTTATCTCAAAAAGTTGTGTGTTAAGCAACTTTCATCCCCTTTGAAGTTCAAGGTCAGTTTCTGCAGGTAAAGACAATGAAGACACTGATGCAGAATTAATTGGCAACTTTGTTGCTAGTTATGTTCCAAAACTCCAAGGACACCTTACACGTAGATGAGTATTAAGAGAAAAGACACTATTCATTGGTCAAAGAGAAATCACCCCATGGACCCTCCAATGGAAGAACCTGAAGAATTTGGAACTTTTCTTACTTAATCCTACCGGACGAAGAGAAGACACGCCATTTTGATGCCATTTTGATGCCGTTGTTGGAACCATTATCAACGCCATTTTATGCCATTGCCACTTTTACTTTGATGACACTTTGATGCTTTTTCTCTATCCCAGAGAGAGAGACTCTAAAGAATTCTCACCCTAGAGACTTTAACTTTAAACTTTACCCTTTCTTGCCCATATGATAAACTTTTGCCCCTGTATTCCTTGCTGCTGCAAGGAAAACTTGACTTTAACTTTGCCCCTCCTTTGGAGAAGCCCCATGCTGATCGAACTGCTACCTGAAGGACGAAGACTAACCTTGAATGCTGATTGTATTTGGTAATTATGAAAGGATAAATGTAATATTCATTGTGTTTTCCTTCTTAGGTACCAACTGCTTATTTTGACAGAGCCCAAGCTAGAAGTTTTTTTAATTTATGTTGACTAAATTCCTTTTGCATGAAGCCCCACACGCCAATGCTAATCAGAGGTTAGTTGAGGTATTCATTTAATGCACCGTGCTGAATTGAAATCTTGTTATGCTGATCAATGTATGCAATTAGTCAACCTCAGTTGCTTTTATTAGTGATTTGCACTGCTATATCTGAGTGCATTATAATCCAAGTTTTGCGTAGGTTGCGTTTCTTCCGCCGTTATGGACAGCCAGTAATGTTCGTATATGTGTATCATTTGATTTTGAGACTTACTTACATCGTATTAGCTTTGTTAATATAGGGAAATAAACTCATTAACTTTTAATAAACAGGTGTGGTTATTCATGACTGAAAGGTCATGGTGTGTCAAATTACTGTTTTCTATTGATCTAATTTGTTGTTTGATTAATAATTGAGTATTGGTTATAAATGATTATTGATTACTGATTTGAGGGATCTGACGATTTCTTTGGATGAGGAGAACTCAACCCAGTCAAAAGGTTCACCGACCTCCGGCGTGTCCAAGTATAAGTAATATACAAGGACTGGACGCGCTATCAAGGTGTGGTGTGAGTTCTGTGTGGGAGTTTGAGGGTGAGTCTGGCTGCTGAGTTCTGGATGGTTTGTAGTGTTCTAGTGAGTTGCTTGGTAGAGGACGTTCTTGTAGTACAACTTTCTGGTAACTAGGGTTTGAGTGACAAATTTTCTAGAGCAGTTTGGGATCTATTTCAAGATCTTCCACAGCATCAGCGATAAGATCATGTCCAGAATATTGACTTCTACAATATAGTGAAATATGTATAAATAGGGAAATATAGATATACTGTTATTAGCTCCACATCTGTGCACCATAAAGACCTATATATATATATATATATATATATATATATATAGATTGTCAAGCCCAGAGTGCTTCATCCTGCAAAGGACAGAGGTAGTGGATGTATCTATCCACTGGTTCTGGAGTGGGGTTTGTGCCCAGAGTGCTTCATCCTGCCAAGGACAGAGGTAGTGGATGCCTTTCTCCACTGGTTCTGGAGGGGGCTTTGTGCCCAGAGTGCTTCATCCTGCCAGGGACAGAGGTAGTGAATATATCTCTCCACTGGTTCTGGAGGGGGATTTGTGCCCAGAGTGCTTCATCCTGCCAAGAACAGAGGTAGTGGATGTATCTCTCCACTGGTTCTGGAGGGGGCTTTGTGCCCAGAGTGCTTCATCCTGCCCGTGGCGGACTCAGTAGCGTTGGAATCATTGGCGCTCTCTGGCCAGCGGTGCTGCTGGCGGCAGTGTCCTGGGCAGCGGTTCAGCTGGTGGCGGTCTTGTCCTGGCCTGCTGTGCTGCTGGCGGCGGTGTCCTGGGCAGCGGTTCAGCTGCTGGCAGTCCTGTCTTGGGCAGCGGTTCAGCTGCTAGCGATCCTGTTTTTGGCAGCGGGGCTGCTGGCAGTCGTCTCTTGGGCAGCAGGGCTGCTGCTGGTGGTCCTGTCTTTGGCAGCGGGGCTGCCTGCGGTCGTCTCCTGGGCAATGGGGCTGCTGCTGGCGGTCCTGACTTTGGCAGCGGGGCTGCTGGCAGTCGTCTCCTGGGCAGCGGTGCTGCTGCTGGCGGTCCTGTCTTTGGCAGCGGGGCTGCTGGCGGGTGTCTCCTGGGCAGCGGGGCTGCTGCTGGCGGTCCTGTCTTTGGCAGCGGGGCTGCTGGCGGTCATCTCCTGGGCAGCGGGGCTGCTGGCGGTCTTGTCCGCCGTGCTGATCTTCCCAGACTTGCCGGTTTTACTGTGCCCCTGCCCCACCTTGGATGGTGTCGCAGCCCTCTCCACACTCCCAACTGTACCCGTGGGAGCGGCTTTGGTGGCTGATTTCTTTCCCCTCTCCCGCCAGGCACTGTCCAACTTTTTATGCTTGACAGGTGGGGGACTGTCCGTGCTATGGCTCCTTGCCACACTGGCTGCCCTGCTGCCTGGTGCACTCCATAATCCGGTGACTACTGGCACCACTGGTCCCGCCGATGTTGTGGCTGAGGTGCTAGGTTGGGACCTGGGGAGTCGGGCCCTAGAAGACTGAAGGGGTGGGGGAGGTGAGGGAAAGAGGTCAAGGCTGGCCAGGAAAAGTTTCTTAGGAACACTGGGACGGGTAGCTGGAGGGGTTTGGGAGTGGGGGAAGAGGTTGTGGTTGTAGGAGGTGTACGTTTGCTGACTTTGGGTGAAGGTGCATGGGCTGGAGGCTGTTGTGAGGTGGATGGCTGTTGGGTGGGTGTGTGGCTGCGTTTGTGTACCTTGGGAGGTGGCCTCACAGACACACTGGGAGAGGACACAGGGGATGTGTGAATGGTAGTGGGGGTGGTGACCGCACATGAGCGGGGTGTTGTGGTGTGTGTGCTGGTGATGGATGTAGTGGCTGAGGATGTAGTGCATGCAGGTGTGAGTGGAGACGAGACTGGGAGGGAGGAGGGAGAGGAGGAGGAGGGGGACAGTGGATGTTGTTGTGTCTGCATGTGTGTGATGCTTGCTTGAGTGCCTGTGGGATGTGTGCTGCTTATGTTTGCCAGAGCTTTCCTTGTGTGTTGAGGTGTGCGCATGCTGGTCTGATGGTGCGCTTGGGACAGACTGAGGTACAGGGGTGTGGGTCTGGGTGGAGGAAGTTGGAGAGGGGAGGCTAGAGACAGGGACAATGGCTGCAATCAGTGCTGAGGCCAGAGTCTGAAAAGCTCGCTGAAGGGCTGCCTGACCAGAGTGAATGCCCTCCAGGTATGCATTGGTTTGTTGCAACTGCCTCTCAACACCCTGGATGGCATTCAAAATGGTAGACTGCCCAACAGTGAGGGAACTGAGGAGGTCAATGGCCTCCTCACTGAGGGCAGCAGGGGTGATTGGGGCAGGGCCTGAGGTGCCTGGGGCGAAGGTGATGCCCACCCTCCTGGGTGAGCGGGCACGGGTCAAACGCTGAGGGGCTGCTGGGAGGGCGGTGCTGGTAGGGGGGGGTGGCGGTTGTACCTGTAGATGCGGGGGCACAAATGGGGCTGCCACCGCAAGGGAGCTCCCATCAGAGGAGGAGTCCGTATCGCTGGTGTCAGCTCCTGTCCCCGCCGTGGAGCTCCCCTCGCCTTCCGTCCCACTGGTGAATTCGGAGTCCGTAGTGTCGCCCTCCAGGGCCATGTGGGAGGCAGCTCCCTCCTGCTCCGGTGCCACTGCTCCTCCGCCTGATGATGCTAATACACACAAGAACAGGGAGACCACAAAAAGTTGGGGGGGAGATAGAAGAAAGACATGTTCAGTGCATGCAATACCACTACCGTTGACAGACACGACAGACACAGAAGCCCCCTGCACTACGCTGCGCACCTGGGGTCCACTATTCAATCCCTGGGACATGGCTTACAAGGCTATGGCCGATTTCTGCACACATGGATGTCACAGGAGCCTGACTAGGTGTAGTTGGCACTGTACACAGGTGGGGTGGGTTGCCACAGAGCCTGCCTGAAGAAGGGAACTTAACTACCAAACTCACCCTGGCCTAGGGGAACCCACAGCCCACCTCCCCCACCCAGACACCTCCAATGCACACTGAATCAGCAGAATGAGAGTGTACTCACCCCCTTGTTGCTGCTGTGATGCCCTCAAGCGCCCATCCAACTCCGGGTACGCCACCGCCAGGATCCGGAACATCAGGGGGGTCATGGTGCGATAAGCACCCCTCCCACAGTGGGTGGCCATCCCCAGCTGGGCCTCCGCCGTCTTCTTGCTCCAGCGGCGAATGTCCTCCCATCTTTTCCGGCAGTGGGTGCTCCGTCTGTGGTAGACCCCCAGGGTCCGGACTTCCATGGCGATGGCACGCCAGATGTCCTTCTTCTGGTGGGCGCTGACCTACAGGAATTGTACAGAGGAAAAAGAGAAGTAATTACCAGCTGCACAGTCACAGTCATTGACCCGCATCCCTACCCTTGCCATGATGCACATGCACTCACCATCGTTTCATGCACGCCTCATTCTCACCCCCCCCCATCTTTCATCCACCCCACTCCACACAGGCATTGCCCATACAGCATGCTCACAGTGTACTTTCCTGTTTGTCTGGAGGACCATAGAGTAGCGTGTACTGGGGGAGGACCCCATCCACGAGTTTCTCCAACTCATCCGTGATGAAGGCAGGGGCCCTTTCCCCAGACACACGAGCCATTGTCTCTTCCAGACTGAGGTCACAGCAGCACTTGCAGTGTAGGTCCTCTCCTGTCGAAGATCAGGTATCCAGTGATTGAACAGAGAGAAAATGGCGGTCACATCTGTGGCGGTGCGTACCGTCACTGCTGCCGTACATCGTCATTGGCTCCTGGGACCCATAGGGTCCAATGTTAACCAATGCAGAATTGCGCTGCGGTCTCCAGCCGCCTACCGCGACGGTGCACAACGCCAGTGCAGTTACCTCATATCCCCTTGTCCCACCTTACAGGTCAGGCAGCCGTCATTTCAGGAGCCCACATAGCATTATTTTTTACTGTGTCACACATACCTAGTCCTTGCCTAAACACTCATACAGGCAAATTTCGATTTATGAATATTTTCAGAGTAAGCTGTGTTTACGTACCTCAGAGTTGGTTGACTCTGTGCTCGCTGTTCTCCTTCATAGGCACCGTCCGCTGTGAGGAGATGGCGGCATCCTCCGGTGTACAGACCGCTGGTGGACCTGTCGACGATGGAGGCAAGACATGTGGTCATCACCTACAGGCTTGATCGTGCCACAATCCAGAAACTGTGTACCCAGTTGGAGCCAGACCTGATGTCAGCTATCCGCCATCCCACAGGAATCCCCCCTCAAGTGCAGGTGCTGTCAGCACTCCATTTCCTAGCAAGTGGGTCTTTTCAAACAACAGTGGCCATAGCATCAGGGATGTCCCAGCCTATGTTTTCCAACGTGTTGTCCAGAGTGTTGTCTGCCCTGCTGAAACACATGCGGAGCTACATCGTTTTCCCTCAGGTGGAGGATTTGCCTACAGTGAAAGGTGATTTCTATGCCCGGGACATATCCCCAACATCATAGGTGCCATTGATGGAACACATGTGGCCTTGGTACCCTCCGCAGGAGTGAAGAGGTGTACAGAAACCGGAAGAGTTACCATTCCATGATTGTGCAGATGGTGTGTTTGGCAGACCAGTACATCTCCCATGTTTATGCAAAATTCCCTGGCTCAGTGCATGACGCTTACATCCTGGGCAATAGCAGCATCCCTTATGTGATGGGGCAACTACAGAGGCACTGGGTGTGGCTATTAGGTGAGGACGTGGACCCAATACAATGTGACTAGGTGTCTGAGTCTGGGGATGTCCCTAAGAGTTAGTGTGTGTCTAACAGTTGTCCTTCACCATTTGCAGGTGACCCTCGTTACCCCAACCTGTCATGGCTACTGACCCCAGTGAGGAATCCCAGGACAAAGGCAGACGAACGCTACAATGAGGCCCATGGGTGAACTAGGAGGATTATAGAGCGGACCTTCGGCCTCCTGAAGGCCAGGTTCTGGTGCCTCCATATGACAGGTGGTTCCCTATTCTACTCACCAAAGAAGGTATCCAGTGAGACACAGGTAAGAAGACAACACTGCCTGCTACATCTAATTTAAATCTAATACCTCTCTACTGTCTGTCATTTTCACCCAGTGTATGGTCACTGAGTTATCACTTTCTCTTACGATTTCACAGATGTGGGTCCCACTGTGTGACATCTGCTTTGTTTCCTCATGGACTCGAGCTGTGTGATACAGGTATGTTGACATTACATTTGAAAGAGCATTTTGGCACTGTAATTGCTAATACACTATTTCGAAATCGCAGACAGACTCCAGATTGTTTTGTGCTTTAAGGGAGTTTATTTAAGTGCTCAATATTGGAGGGGGTTGTAAAATGGTAAGGGGTGATGGTGGAGGAATGTCCATGGCAGAGTCCAGTCTATTAGTCTCACAGGTGCATTGTCCAAATGGGCATAGGAAGTGGAGCTGGGGCAGTTTAAGGATGGACAGGGTGACAAGGTGGGACAAATGGATGACAATCAGGGTGGTCTCATTTCTTGGCGGGGGTCTTGGCATCGTTCTCTGTCTTTGTCCTGGATCTCAGGGACCGTTTGCAGGGTGGTTATCCCTCTGCAGGGGGTGGGGTGCTGGTGTGGTGGTCCTGTGGTGGTGCCTCCTGTCCACTAGTGCCGGCGGAGGTGGTGGGCAGTTCATCGTCCAGGCTAGTGTCAGGGGCCCCTTGTTGTGCCACAGTGTCCCTTCTGGTGTTCATGAGTTCATTCAGCACCCCTACAATGGAGCCCAGGGTGGAATTGATGGATTTGAGTTCCTCCCTGAAGCCCAAATACTGTTCCTCCTGCAGCCGCTGGGTCTCCTGAAACTTGGCCAGTACCGTTGCCATCGTCTCCTGGGAATGTTGGTAGGCTCCCATGATGTTGGAGAGGGGCTCATGGAGAGTGGGTTCCCTGGGCCTGTCCTCCCCCTGTCGCACAGCAGCCCTCCCAGTTCCCCTGTGTTCCTGGGCCTCTGTCCCCTGTACCGTGTGCCCACTGCCACTGCCCCCAGGTCCCTGTTGTTGTTGGGGTGGTGGGCTAGCCTGGGTTCCCTGTAGTGGTGGACACACTGCTGATTGACGTGTCCTGGGGACAGAGGTATGGGCCCGCTGGGTGGGTGCTGCGCTGGTGTTTCCAGACGGGGGAAGCCCTGTAGTGGCTTGTGCCAGTGTGAGGGGAACCGACTGTCCCGAGGTCCCAGATGGGCCGGGCTGGTCGTCTAGATCCAGTTGGACAGAGCTGCTGTCATCACTGTGGGCCTCTTCTGTGGGTGGAGTGGACATGTCTGGACCCTCCTGTCCGGTGATGTTGGGTAGGGGTCCTGCAGGGGTGGAAAGGCATAATTATTGTATCTGTGTGTGGCATGGTATGCAATGGGTGGGTGACCGTGTACCTCAGTGCTGGCATTCCTGTGTGGGAGCTTGTGTGATGATGGTTTAGGGGGTTGTATGGGTATGTGCAGTGGCCATGCTTTGGTGATGGGTGTCCATGCTTTGGTGTTGCATGCAGAGCTTGGTGTTGGGATGGGTGGTTTGTGATATTGGGACATGTGTGAGGAGTAGGAGTGATGGGGGTGAGGGCGAGGGTGGGGGTATGTTTTAGCATGCAGGGAGGGTGGGGGATGAAGTAGTGAAAGATTTGACTTACCAGAGTCCATTCCTCCAGCTACTCCTGCGAGGCCCTCAGGATGCAGAATAGCCAAGACCTGCTCCTCCCATGTTGTTAGTTGTGGGGGAGGAGGTGGGGGTCCACCGCCAGTCCTCTGTCCCGCAATGTGGTGTATGGAGACCACGGAGCGCACCTTCCCCCGTAGGTCGTTCCACCTCTTCCTGATGTCATCCCTATTTCTTGGGTGCTGTCCCACTGCATTGACCCTGTCCATGATTCTTCGCCATAGCTCCATCTTCCTAGCTATGGAGGTGTGCTGCACCTGTGATCCGAATAGCTGTGGCTCTATCCGGATGATTTCCTCCACCATGACCCTGAGCTCCTCCTCAGAGAACCTGGGGTGTCTTTGCCGTGCCATGGGGTGTTGTGGGTGATATGTGGGGTGGTGTGTGTTGTGATGTGTGGGGTGATATTCAGTGGTGTGTTGTGTGAGGTGCGTGGATGTTATGTGGGTGATGGTGTTGAGTGCCTGTGTATGCTCGTTTGTAGATAGTGGTGTCTCTCTCTGGCCTTCAGTCGCAATTTTTGTCATAGGGGTTTGTGGGTGATGTGGGTGTGAGTTTGATATTGTATTGGGTGTGTGGGAGTGGTGTGTGTGTATGTGTATCAGGTGTGTGTATTTCGAATTGTCCAATGTGGTAGTGTTTTGTAAATGTGTGTGTATTTTGAGCACGGTGGTGTGTACCGCCAATGGAATACCACGGTTGAAAGACCGCCGTGTGGATTTGTGGGTCGTGATAGTGTGGAGGATTTCTTACCGCCAGTTTATCACTGACCTTTGGTATGGTGGACTTGTGTGGGTGTCTAGATTTTGGAGGATTCCCGCCTTTCGGTCATAATGACCGTGGCGGAATTCCGTGGCGGTGTGTTGGCGGTCTTCTGCACAGCGGTAAGCTGCTTTTACCGCCAATGTTGTAATGACCCCCTATATTTCTTTCATCAACCTTAGTCGGAATAAAGTCTGAATTGGCGGCATCAGTATTCTAATTTATGTCCTAGAGGTGGCAAACACTTGTTTATAGCAGGTGCACTGACCCACTGAGTTGCTCAACTGAATGAATGGATTTGCAACATGTGCCTAATTCCACGTCAAAAGAAACAAGCATTTGCAATGCAATGGGTCTCGCGTTTACTCGAGTTAAAGCTATCAGCGTTGTACTGCTAACCTGACTTTTCTTGCCACTTAAACTGAAAAGTAAAACAGTTTCACTTAAGCGAACCACCCAACCTTGGGTGGTTATGTGTATGCCCTTTGACAGGGTTTGGTCGCAGGGCCTGGCCTGCAGCCTGACTCTTCAGCCTACACCATTGCACTCATGAAGTGCTTCTTTGTTTGGTGGAGATGTGATCATATTCCTGTTCATCAAAAACATGTCTCCAAAATTGGAACATGCATTCAAGGTGTACTTTTAGTAAGCTGTCCATCTTCCTTGGAAAAGGGATAACACTATGGGGGTCATTACAACATTGGCGGTAAAAGCCGCTTACTGACGTGCAGAAGACCGCCAATACATCACCACGGCCGCGGAAATCCGCCACAGCTATTATGACCCACATCTCGGAATCCGCCGAAATTCAGACACCCACACAAGTCCACCACACCAAAGGTCAGTGATAAACTGGCGATAACAAATCCTCCACCGTCACGCCAACAGAAACTCGCCCATGCTATCACGACCCACGAATCCACGCGGCGGTCTTTCAACCGCGGTATTCCATTGGCGGTACACACTGCTGCGCTCAAAATACACACACATCTCCGAAACACCGCCACATTGGACAATTCGAAATACACACACCTGATACACATACAAACACCACTCCCACACACCCAACACAATATAAAACACACACCCACATCACCCACAAACCCCTACGACCAAAAATTATTGACGAAGGCCAGAGAGACTGCACAGCATAGACAATCCCACCACACAGAGTCACACAACACCATCACCCACACAACATCCACGTACAAAACACCACACACCACTACACATCACCACACTCATCACCACCCCATGGCACAGCAAAGACACCCCAGGTTCTCCGAGGAGGAGCTCAGGGTCATGGTGGGGGAAATCGTACGGGTAGAGCCACAGCTATTTGGATCACAGGTGCAGCACACCTCCATAGCTAGGAAGATGGAGCTATGGCGAAGAATAGTGGACAGGGTCAACGCAGTGGGACAGCACCCAAGAAATCGGGACGACATCAGGAAGAGGTGGAACGACCTACCGGGGAAGGTGCGTTCTGTGGTCTCAAGACACAACATTGCGGTACAGCGGACTGGCGGCGGACCCCCACCTCCTCCCCCACAACTAACAACATGGGAGGAGCAGGTCTTGACCATTATGCATCCTGAGGGCCTCGGAGGAGTCGGTGGAGGAATGGACTCTGGTAAGTCAAATCTTAAATATCATATCCCCCACCCTACCTGCATGCTATCACAGACCCCCACCCTCACCCCCTCCCCTATCACTCCAACTCCTCACTAATGGACTAATAACACAAACCACACATCCCAACACCAAGCCCTGCATGACACAACAAAGCATGGACACCCCTCACTAAAGCATGCCCACTGCACATACCCATAACACCCCCCCAACCATCATCACAAAAGCCCCCACACAGGAATGCTAGCACTGGGGTACACGCTCACCCACCCATTGCACACCATGACACACACAGATGCAATAATCATGCTTTTACACCCCTGCAGGACCACTACCCAAAGTCACCAGACTGGAGGGTCCAGACATCTCTACCCGACCCACAGAAGAGGCCCACAGTGATGACAGCAGCTCTGGCCAACTGGATCCATATGACCAGCCCGGACCATCATAGGCCTCCGGACAGTCGGTTACCCTCGCACAGCCACAGCCCAACACAGACCTTCCACCCTCCGGAAACACCAGCACAGCACCCACCCAGCGGGCCCATACCTCCGTACCCAGGACACATCAATCAGCTGTGTGTCCACCACTACAGGGAACCCAGGACAACCCACCACCCCAAAAACAACAGGGACCTGGGGGCAGTGGTAGTGGGCACACGGTCCAGGGGACGGAGGCACAGGAACACAGGGGAACTGGGAGGGCTGCTGTGCGACAAGGGGCGGACAGGCCAAGGGAACCCACTCACCACTCCCAGGAGACAATGGCTACGGTCCTGGCCAAGTTTCAGGAGACCCAGTGCCTGCAGGAGGAACAGTATTTGGGGTTCAGGGAGGAACTCAGAACCATCAGCTCCGCCCTGGGCACCATCGTAGGGGTGCTGAAGGACATACTGAACACCATGAGGGACACCGTGGCACTCCAAGGGGCCCCTGACACTAGCATGGATGATGAACTGCCCACCACCTCCGCCGGCGCTAGTGGACAGGAGGCACCGCCACAGGACCACCACACCAGCACCCCATCCCCTGCAGACGGAGAACCACCCCGCAAGCGGTCCCTGAGATCCAGGAACAGGACTGAGCACGATGGCAAGACCCCTGCCAAGAAATGAGACCACCCTGATTGTCATCCCACTGTCCCACTTTGTAACCCTGTCCATATTGGAACTGCCCCAGCTCCACTTCCTATGCCCATATGGGCAGTGCACCTGTGAGACTAATAGACTGGACTCCGCCATGGACATTCCTCCACCATCACCCCTCACCATTTTACCACCCCCTCCAATATTTAGCACTACAATAAACACCCTTGAAGCACAAAACAATCTGGAGTCTGTCTGTGATTTTGAAAATGTGTATTAGCTATGACAGTGACAAAATCCGTTCTCAAATGTAATGTCAACATACCTATGTCACACATCACAAGTCCATGAAGAATGCAAGCAGATGACACCCGTTGGTAACCACACCTGTGAAACCGTAATGGAAATGTACAACTCATTTACCAAATACTGCTTGAAATTGACAGACAGGATAGAGGTAGAAGTGTGAAAGTACTTGTAGTAGGCAAGAAAGTGTTCTCACCTGTGTGTCACTGGAAATATTACTGGATGACTGAGTACCTGTTGTCAATGTCTTCTTCCTCTGCTTCCTCCTCATCACTGTCCACAGGCTCCACAGCTGCCACAACACCGTCATCTGGACCATCCTCCTGCAGAAAAGGCACCTGGCGTCGCAAAGCAAGATTGTGAAGCATACAGCAGGTGATGATGATCTGGCACACCTTCCTTGGTGAGTAGAATAGGGAACCACCTGTCATATGGAGGCACCTGAACCTGGCCTTCGGGAGGCCGAAGGTGCGTTCGATCACCCTCCTAGTCCGCCCATGTGCCTCACTGTAGCGTTCCTCTGCCCTGGGATTCCTCACTGGGGTCAGTAGCCATGACAGGTTGGGGTAACCAGAATCCCCTAATAGCCACACCCGGTGCCTCTGGAGTTGACCCATCACATAAGGGATGCTACTTTTCCGCAGGATGTAGGCGTCATGCACTGAGCCAGGGTACATAGCATTTACCTGGGAGATGTACTGGTCTGCCAAACATACCATCTGTACATTCATGGAATGATAACTCTTCCGGTTCCTGTACACCTGTTCACTCCTGTGGGGGGGACCAAAGCCACATGGGTCCCATCAATGGCACCTATGATGTTAGGGATATGTCCAAGGGCATAGAAGTCACCTTTAACAGTAGCCAAATCCTCCACCTGAGGGAAAACGATGTAGCTCTTCATGTGTTTCAGCAGGGCAGACAACACTCTGGACAACACGTTGGAAAACATAGGCTGGGACATCCCTGATGCCATGGCCACTGTTGTTTGAAAACACCCACTTGCTAGGAAATGGAGCACTGATAGCACCTGCACTTGAGGGGGGATCCCTGTGGGATGGCGGATTGCTGACATCAGGTCAGGCTCAAACTGGGTACACAGTTGCTGGATTGTGGCACGGTCAAACCTGTAGGTGATGATTAAATGTCGCTCCTCCATTGTCAACAGGTCCACCAGCGGTCGGTACACCGGAGGATTCCGCCATATCCTCACATGTCCCAGCTGACGGTGCCTAGGAAGGACAACAGCGACCATAGAGTCAAGCAACTCAGAGGTATGTACCCACAGCTACACAGAACACGAAACATAATCCAAAAAGTTGTCTGTATGTGTGTTGAGTCCAGGCCTAGGTATGTGTGACGCAGTTGAAAATGAAGCCATGTGGGCCCATGAAATGGCGGCTGCCTGACCTCTAAACTGGGACAATGGGATGTGACGTAACTGCGCTGGCGTTGTACACCGTCGCGGTAGGCAGTCGAAGACCGCTACGCAATGCTGCATTGGTTAACATTGGACCCTATGGGTCCCAGGAGCCAAAGACTAAGTGCGCCGGCGGTGATGATACGCACCGCTGCGGACGGCACCGCCATTTTCTATCTGTTGAATCACTCAATACCTGATCTTCGACAGGAGAGGACCTATACTGCAAATGCTGCTGTGACCTCGGTCTGGAAGAGACAATGGCTCATGCGTCTGGGGAATGGGCCCCTGCCTTCACTGCACAGGAGTTGGAGAAGCTCGTGGACGGGGTCCTCCCCCAGTACACGCTACTCTACGGTCCTCCAGACCAACAGGTGAGTACACAGGGAGCAAGTTGTATGGGCTATGCCTGTGTGGAGAGGGCTGGTTGTAAGAAGGAAGGGGGCAGAGTTCTGCGAGCATGAAGGACTGTGAATGCATGTGCCACATGGCAAGGGTAGGGATGTGGGCCACTCACTTCGACGGTGCAGTTGGTAATGACTTCTCTTCTTCCCCTGTACATGTCATGCAGGTCAGCGCCCACCAGAAGAAAGATATTTGGCGTTTCATCGCCAAGGACGTCCGGACCCTGGGGGCCCACTAGAGACGGAGCACCCACTGCCGTAAAAGATGGTAGGACATTCGCCGCTGGAGCAAGAAGACAGCGGAGGCTCAGCTGGGGATGGCCTCCCAACGTGGGAGGGGTGCCCGTCGCACCATGACCCCCCTGATGTTCCAGATCCTGGCGGTGGCCTGGATGGGCGCACAGCAGACACAAGGGGGTGAGTACAACATCATTCAGTGGACTTTGCACGCAGTGAAGGTGTCTGTGTGGGGGAGGAGGGCTGTGGGTTTCCCTAGGCCAGGGCGAATTCCGTAGGCTAGGTCCCTCCGTAATGCAGGCCATGTGGCACTCCACCCCACCTCTGTAGAGTGACAAGTACAGGTATACATGCCCCTGTGTCATCTATGTGTGCTGATGTCCACCATAGCCATGTAGGCCATATCCCAAGAACTGCATCAGTAGAGCCCAACAGCGTGGCGTAGTGCAGGTGGCTGCTGTGTCTGTATTGTCCGCCAGCGGTAGCGGTAAGCCATGCACTCAACCAGTCTTTCTTCTGTCGTCCCCCCCCCCCCTTTTTGTGCTCTCCCTGTTCTTTTGTGCATCAGCATCATCAGGCAGAGGTACAGTGGCACCGGAGCACGAGGGAGCTGCATTCCACATGGCCATGGAGGGCCACACCACGGACTCTGAATACACCAGTGGGATGGAGGGCGAGGGGGAGCTTCACGGCAGGGACAGGATCAGCAACCAGCAACACAGACTCGTCCTCCAATGGGAGCTCCCTTGTGGTGGCGGTAAAATCTGTGCCCCCCACTTCTACAGGTACAGCCGCCACCCCCCCCACCAGCACCGCCCTCCCAGCAGTCCCTCAGCCTTCGCCCCGTGCCCGCTCACCCAGGAGGGTGGGCATCACCTTCGCCCCAGGCACCTCAGCCCATGCCCCTGTCACCTCTGCTGCCCTCAGTGAGGAGGCCATTGACCTCCTCAGGTCACTCACTGTTGGGCAGTCTACCATTGTGAATGCCTTCCAAGGTGTAGAAAGGGAGTTGCAACACAGTAATGCATTCCTAGAGGGCATTCATTCTGGTCAGGCTGCCCTTCATCGAACCCTGCAATCTCTGGCCTCAGCACTGATGGCAGCCATTGTCCCTGTCTCTAGCCTCCCCCTCCAACTTCCTCAACCCAGACCCAATCCCCTGTACCCCAGCCTATCCCAAGCACACCATCAGACCAGCCTGCACAAACGTCAACACACAAGGGAAGCTCAGGCAAACATAAGCACCACACATCCCACAGGCACTCACGCAAGAATCACACACATACAGACACAGCAACATCCACTGCCTCCACTGTGTCCCCCTCCTCATCGTCTCCCTCCTCCCTCCCAGTGTCATCTACACTCTCACCTGCATGCACTACCACTACAGCCACTAGGTCCAGCACCGGCACAGCCACCACCACACCCCGCTCACCTGCACTCACCACCCCCACTACCATTTACACGTCCCATGTGTCCTCCCCAGTGTATCTGTGACGCCCCCTCCCAAAGTACACAAACGCGGGCACACACCCACCCAACATCCATCTACCTCACGACAGCCTCCAGCGCATGCACCTGCACCCAAATCAACAAAAGTTACACCTCCTACAACCACCTCCTCTTCCTCCACTCCCAGACCTCCTCCAGCTGCCCGTCCCAGTGTTCGTAAGAAACTTTTCCTGAGCAACCTTGACCTCTTCCCCACCACCCCCCCTCCAATTCATAGGTCCCGTACTAGCACCTCAGCCAAAAAATCTCTGGTACCAGTGGTGCCTGTTAGAGGTATGTGGCGTGCACCGGCCACCAGGGCAGCCAGTGTGACACGGAGCCGCCACAGCACAGCCAGTCCCCCTGTGAAGCACCAGAAGTTGGACAGTGCCTGACGGGATAGGGGGAAGACTCCAGCCGGCAAAGCCGCTCACAAGGGTCCCGGGGGGACTGTCCACTCAGCTGTGACTCCTCCCAAGGTGGGGAAGGGGGCAGAAGAAAGCGCCAAAGTCTGGGAAGAGCAGCACGGCGGAGAAGCCAGCCATCATCCCCGCTGCCCAGGAGGCCACCGCCAGCCCCATCGTCACTGGCCAGGAAGCCACTGCCAGAGTCAGTGCCCAGGAGGGCAGTCCTATCGTCACTGGCCAGGAGGCCACCGCCAGAGTCGTCACTGGCCAGGAGGCCACCGCCAGAGTCAGTGCCCAGGAGGCAGTCCCATCGTCACTGGCCAGGAGGCCACCGCCAGAGTCAGTGCCCAGGAGGGCCCCGGCAGCCACAGCCCCGCTGGGCAATGAGGGACCGCCATGGCAAACACCGCTGCACAGGTCAGAGACAGAAAAGTCAAGCAACGCTGAACAGGGCAAAGACCGCTGAACAGGGCAAGCACCGCTGAACAGGGCAAAGACCGCCATGGCAAGCACCGCTGAACAGGGCAAGCACCGCTGAACAGGGCAAGCACCACCAACTCAAGCACCGCTAGCCCATGTGCGGCAGGGGCAGTGACAGAACTGGGACCGTCTCGGGGAGAGTGATGCACTCTGGGCACCAGTCCCCCTCCAGAACCAGTGGAGAACAGCATCCACTTCATCTGTCCTTAACAGGATGAAGCACTCTGGGCACCAGTCCCCCTCCAGAACCAGTGGAGAACAGCATCCACTCCGTCTGTCCTTAACAGGATGAAGCACTCTGGGCACCAGTCCCCCTCCAGAACCAGAGGAGACTGTCATCCACTTGAGAGACTGTGGCTTTGCACTCCCCAGGATGTAACAGTGGGCAAGCCACCCACTGTAGAGACTTGAGAGACTGTGACTTTGCACTCCCCAGGATGGTACAGTGGGCAACCCACCCACTGTAGAGACTTGAGAGACTGTGGCTTTGCACTCCCCAGGTTTGAAGAGTGGGCAAGCCACCCACTGTAGAGACTTGAGAGACTGTGGCTTTGCACTCCCCAGGATTGAAGAGTGGGCAAGCCACCCACTGTAGAGACTTGAGAGACTGTGGCTTTGCACTCCCCAGGATTGAACAGTAGGCAACCCACCCACTGTAGAGACTTGACAGACTGTGGCTTTGCACTCCCCAGGATACATCAATGGGCATGGAGCCCCCTCGTGGATCTGGCGTGGTGCTGTCATCCGGCTGAGGTGCCCCCCCTTCCCTTCCCCCTGAGGTGCCTGTTGTATTTCTGTCTGATGCCCCAGCAGTGTTCTCTCCGTTTTGCTCAGGTATCGTGTGTGGGACTTGAATGGTGCATTACCTGCACTACTAATCGTGATGTATATTTTGTTGAATGTGTATATATATCTGTATATATTTGGTTACTGTATTTTGATATATTACAATGGTTGCACTAATTTCCTTTAGTCTTTGCATTCTTCTGGGGGGTTTGGGGGTTGTTACTGTAATGTTTGGATATGCATTGGTGTGTGTGTTGTAGTGGGTGAGGGTCGGGGTGGGGGTGGGGGTGTTGCGTGTGTGTGTCCCTGACTTTTGCCTCCCCTATGTTGTAGGGGCAGTACTCACCGTTGTCTTCGGCGCCAGCGTTGATGATCGTACAAGAGCAGCAAGACTATCGCAGGGAGTATTTGGAGTTCCGGGTGGAGTGTGTAGAGGTGAGCGTATTTCCATTGAAATGGCTGTTTCTGCCGTGTTATTATCCACGGTGAATCCGCCCCGGAAAAGGTGGCGGATTGGTAGGTTGTGATACTGTGGGTGGTACTTTGTCTCCCGCCTGTCTGTTGGCGGTGACCGTTGCGCTGTTTGTCTGTACCGTGTGGCGGTCGGAGTGTTAAAGTGGCTGTCTTTGTTGGCGGTTTCTGCCACGGTCATAATTCCCTTTTTTTTCCGCCGGCCTGTTTGCGGTCTTACCGCCGCTTTAACACCATCCGCCAGGGTTGTAATGACCCCCTATATCTGGTCTCAGCAGCAGATGACAAGAAAGAACCCACACATCGCAGTCACTTCACAAGAAATTGCACTAAAAAAAAGCAAAGATGCAAACACCTCCTTCAAATTGCACTCATAATGTTTCATGGTGGAAATACAGATTAAACACACTGGCATTGCTTTGGCCATGCTCACAAACTTAGGATGATTAGTACTTTACAGAAGTGGAGCTTCAACCTGGGCACCTGCTTTATTTATATCAATAAATGCTTCCCATTGAGGTTTATTTTCTATGAATTGAGCATCATGCCAGAATGAATCCTGCCCTGGATATTTACGTAAGAAGCAGTCAGAGTTTTCAGCATATTGTCTACCCAACTGGAGTACTTTCTACTGACTAATTAGTAAATGCTATTTAGTTAAGTAAATGTGTAGTGTATCTCCTACACTACAGCTGCCTAAAGGACGCCAAGGTAAAGTCTCCAGTTTCCTTGTGTGTTGTTAACCTTGCTAACATGATTGTTCCTGAAGCGTCTACATCAGATAACCTTACAAGGTGGAAGTGCAGAGAAAACACAGTTGGATGATTTGCACTTTACAGCAGTAAGTGTTTCTTTATTAATGGAAGGGGCCCCTGGGGGAGCCTCAATGCTCCAGCAGACCCAGCCGGCTCCCTGCCTCCTGCGGGAGCTAGCATCGCTCTGACACGCAGGGAGCTGTGGTGAATGTAGCTCCCTGCGTGCGGAGCAACAGTTTCATCTCCTTCCCTGTCCACATGTTAGCAGGCAGGAAAAGAGATGAAAACTTTGCAAGTGAGAGCAGTTTTAATGCCCCTCTTGTTGGAAGTAGAGCTATGTTTGCTTTCGCTTGGTAGAAGGTGTCACAGCTCCCCCCAAGCAACAACAAACAGCTACCTTGGGAGGTAACAGGAGCAGGCCCTGGGGGATGGTGGTCCCCAGGGTCACATATTGCACCAGAAGGGGGCTGCACAGCCCTGTTCTTCTTTGTAAACATGTATTTGTCCCCAAGGAGGTGATGGTGGTTCCCAGGACTGGGGGCTCCGCACAGATCCCCTTGTCAAATGTTATTGTAGCCCCAGGGAGTTGGTGGACCCTGGGGCCCAGAGGTGTCTGCGTGGCCCCCAAAATGTTTTTATTATTTAGCCCTGGGGAGGTGGTGGTCCCTGGGGCCCCGGGAGGTCTGCACGGACCCACTACATATATAAATCTTAGCGCCAGGGAGGTGATGGTCCCCGGGGCCAGGGTGGTCCATGCAGCCAGTCTTTACATATTTTTAGCACAGTCCCAGGGAGGTGGTGGTCCCCAAGAGTTATAAGCAGCCCCTGCATCATTTTAAAACATAGTTGTGGGATGATGGTGATCCACTGGGCTTTTAACAGCCATAGGAGGGGAACCCGTGTGCGCCCCCTCCCTAATCATAAAAATATGGATGTTCCTGGGACCTGGCCCACCCAGCAGCAAAATGAAAAGCAAGGACAGGAGACCGTGCTTGCTTTTTTTTCAAATTCACAGTGAAAGTCACAAATATTCTCCAATTTTTCTGTGAATTAACACAAAAAGGTTTTTGGCCTGGCAGGGTCCCAGGGGGATCCCTGCACCAAGGCTAGGCGATTAGGGTAAACGTACCCTACCCCTTTCCTTTTTTCACATTGGCAGTCAATCAGATCTCTGCACAAGATCAGGAGGATTTGCGGAGGGATTGTGCCTCTAGATATACAAATTTGGTTTTATTTCAATATTTCAAATACTACTGAATGGTTTTACACCAAAAAATACACACTTGCAGGACCCAGAGCAACCTTTCTGCCAATGTTGGTGTAATTCCATTCAGCGGTTCGGGCTGCAGTTCTGTTCAAAATCCCGATGGGAATTAACATGGGAAAAACACTTTTTTGCCCCCCTTTTTCTCAGCCCCCACTTGACGGATCACCCCAAAACATGTTATTCACAACAAGACCCTTGGGCACAATTTGTTTGGAAAATTTCAGAAAGATACGTCAAACAGAGCCAAAAATTTACCCAAGTCCAAAATGGCTTTTCAATGGAAACTAGGTTCTAACTATAACTACCTGCTGATGACCATCATTAGGATATATATATATATATATATATATATATATATATATATATATATATATATATATATATATGTATATATATATATATATATATATATATATATGTATATATATATATATATATATATATATTTGTATATATATATATATGTATATATATATATATATATATATATATATATAAATATATATGTATACACATATATATAGCTACACACATGTGTATATATATATATATATATATATATATATATATATATACACACACACATAGAGTCAACACAGGCTCTGCAAAGTCCTTTTTCGTCACGTACATCTATCGCTTCACGGGTACACATGAAAGACAGGGGCACTCTCAGTTCCTATATTGCAAGTTTTATTTTCTATTCTGTGCAAAAACATGATATCCATAAGGAAGCTGGTGACCCGTTTCGGCCAAAGCCTTCAAATGGCCATAGAAACAAACACAGTGCACATACATTTAAAGGAAGAGGGTCTAGCCACTCCTCCATAGTTTTTTTCAATTTTAAAGGAGACACATATGAAAATATAAGAAAATATGACTATAAACATAAAATATAAACATTGAGAGGGGAACAGAGGAACATAGCCTTTCCTCCTAACACTTTGTCTTCCAATTTTTTTAAGGAGAACATGTATGAGGGTTTTCTGTTCATGACAATTTGCATTTTAAATAAAATGCTGAGCACTTAGCCCAAACCACATCACAGTGAAGTACTGTTAACCTCACGGTTCTATACCCAATAAAGTCTCCACACATGTGCACTCTCCACACAGTTCCCCCTTTGAGTCCCTACTTTGATCAGTCCATTGTCTTCCCTAAGTGGTATTAACTTGAGCACTCCATAAGTTCTCATGGTTAAGGAGCCTAATATTATATCAAAGACCATCTGCTGCACAAATTTAAGCATTAGAACCATATTCATTTCACATCTAACAGCTGTCTAAGACAAGATTTGTTATCTTTTAAAAGTTTTTATTTCTTCTTTGATATGTCCATATCACATCTCTAAGACACTATCCCTAAATTTGTTTCAGTGCTTATTTAGTCTAGCTGTAAGGTGTTCATAATCATAAAAATACATGAAATTCTGCATCTTGGTTCAAACTGCAGGGATGCTCAGTGTTAAATAGGATAATCCACCTAGATTCTGATTGTCTTAAGGAACGTTCACAATATCCTCCTCTGGGTTTACTACTAATGTGTTGAATGCCATAATATGAGAGACTTGATGAGTCCCCATTATGTCTTTCCCCAGAATATCCTTATTCTGTATCGCTCTTAAATGTTGTAAGATGATAGACAGTGAAAACGGAAAAAAAATTACATTACTAACGGAATGTGGCTCAGTACAAATCATCATTGTCCAATTCAACTCGGCCAGGTTAATCAAAAAATATTATACCTATATACTACAATTATTATAACACAAATGAAAGCATAATTCATTCATTCATCAAAGCAACATGGTTACTAGACCACAATTATACTTGGAAAAAGTTTTTTCAAAATTACAAATTTCATTATCTATCACACAATACACTACCCAAATGGGTGGTCCCACATCACAATTTCGCCCTAGTGGGCATTGGTTAACCATCACCTCTCATTTCATCATTTGATTTCAATCATGTAAATAAACTACCACGTCCCTCATAAAGCCTGGCCTCCAACAATAACTGAAAATCAAATTCAGTCACCCAATTAAGGATGGTGTAAATGCGTTATTCCAGTGTATCCTGCCTGATGGCTCTGCCCCTGGAGAAAAATACATACAAAATCATAATATTAAAACCTTATTAAAAACACATTCATCAATAACAATTCTAACAAACTAGAGATAGCAGCTAACGCAGACATTGACTCATGAGTGTAATCAGAGGACTTACAATTCCTCATCTGTAATTAGACCAAACAGTTCCTTAGTATCTAATTCTAATATATATCTTGACTCCATCCTTCATAGGTCTCTCTCACTGTCCTCCCCATGAGTCTCTTGGGTAAATAGTCTATTGCACCATAAAATAACTGAGTATGATCTCCACCATGCATTTTCTAAAAATGACGAGCAATCCGATAGGTACCATAATTGTTTTTTCTTGCCCTCAGATGTTGAAGTATGCACTTATGCACCAGGACAACCGTACTCCCTTCATACGTCTTTGAGCAAGGGCAAGATAGCACATAAACTGCAAACTCAGTTTTGCAGTTCAAAGACTTTCTTATACTGATCGTTTTCCCAAAAGGTTTCTGGAACTCTGTCATATTCTCTTGTTCTCACATGCTTTACACTTCAGGCATTTGTGATAACCCAATGTAGGTTTAAGCCATGTGTGCTTCTTGTCAGTCACTTCACTTCTTACTAAATAATCTCTCATGGACCTCGCTTTCCTAAAAGTGATCTGTGGTCTACTGGCAATAGCTCCTCCAACTAGTGGGTCACTCTTAAGTAAATGCCAGTGCCTAACTATTGCTTTCCGGAGCTGTGGGTGTCTATCATTGTATGTTGTAATAAACCTCACTGTATTTGCCTCCTTCATTCTTTTATTCCCCTCCTTTTCCTTCTATCCAAAGAGAATTTCTTCCCTCCCAAAGTTTGAAACTCTAGATTTAACTCAGTATAAGGTGGTTTCTGAATACCCTCTAGTTCATGTAGATATCATATCTTTCTGTGTAGTCTCAAACTGGGACTGGGTGCTGCAAATGCATTTTGCCCCTGAAAGTTTTCTGTAAGGGATACTTTGTCTCAAGGCTGCAGGATGAAAGCTTTGGGCATGCTATGTGCTGTTTCCTGTTGGTTGTTTCCTGAACATTGTTGTTACCAGCCTAGATTCTTTTACCAAATTTCTAACACCTAGAAAATCCACCTGGATTTTACTAATATTGCATGTGAAATGCAGATTTAACCCATTCTCATTAATGACCTTGTCAAATTGTTTAGCTGAGGTTTCATCCCATTGCCACAACACAAACAGGTCATCTATAAATCTTACCCAGCATAAGATTTTCCCTGTTCATTCTTCCATATCAGCATTATAGAGAATCTGCTCCTCCCACCAGTCCATATGCAAATTTGCATTGAACACGAAAATGTTTCGAGTCAAACACCACGGCATCATTTTGAGCAGCATAACATTGTGCACATAAAACTTCAAAGGTCGTAGTCTCAGAAAGTGTTGTACCGCTCTCAACCTATCATGATGTTGTATACTCATGTAGAGAGTGGACACATCCAAAGTTATCATAAGTATGTCCTCTTCCCATGAAACATCAAATGATGTCGCAAATTCACGGTAATAATTGAAAATAAAAACAAGCGCCATCTCCTATGCTTGTTTTTTTAATAAGCCCCCAGGTTGGCCAGGTCTCGGGGCATTGAAAATATAAAGAAGGGGTGCATGGGGCCCCCTTATATTTGTCCTGGGGGCCACCATCTGTCTGGGGCAAAATGCCTTAACTAATATTGGGGGGGGGGTCAGTGATCAAGGAAACAAGGATTTCCTAACCGTGTTGGGTTTTTCGAAGTTTATATCAATAAAACTTCACTTCGCAAAGACATAGAGTGGCTGTGGCCATTCTTTCACACAGTACCTGAGAAAAAGAAGGACCGTTGGTGGAGTGAATAGTTTGCATGAGATATATATATATATATATATATATATATATATATATATATATATGTATGCATATTACCTAATGGTGATTGCCACTGGGTAATTATAGTTAGGTCAGCATTTCCATAGGAAATGTATGTTTTGAGTTGCTAATAACTTTGGCCCGCTTCACAAATCTTCACAAACCTTTAAAAAAAGTGCTCTTTTTGCCTCGTAAGTGCATGGACAGTTTTGGGGGATCAGTCAAGCGTGAGTCGAAAAGATGGGGTGGAGTCCCAAAACTCAAAATCCCCATTCAGACTTTTGGCATAGTTACGGCAAAAACTTCAGAACAGAATTACATCAAATTTGGAAGGAAGCCATGTCTTGGCCCAGAAAACATTCTGTTTGTGATTTGAAGTAAATCCATTCAGTAGTTTCTGAGAAATTAAGGTTTAAAAATATTTTTATATCTGGGCGCTTGGATTTGAGGGCCTCTCCCAAGAGTCCCTTCAAACCCAATTTTAAAAAATAAAGCTGTTTATCCCCTGGGCATTATCGCTCCCCTGGGATCAGACTCCCACAGAACTGAGTGCACTGATTGACTGCCAGCAACATGTGAAAAATGTTGCTGCCAACCATTACAGGGCTTGGGGACTTAGACCCCTGTCCTAAACTTGGGGAAAAACCAATATAAGGAGGCAGGGTAGGGATGCCGTGCCCCTAAGCCCCATGGGGGAACTCAGAGGGACCCAGAAGGACCCCATTGGGCTAAAATGTACAAAAAATCAGCTAATGTTGGTGTGATCCCACAGGATCACAGAAAAATAAATAAAGAGAAGCTGCCAAAAGAATATATATATATATATATATATATATACATATATATATATGGCAATAGGGTGTCAGTAGGGCCCCTGAGCAATTCTCAGCCAAGGGGATCTCTTTCCCCCGGCCCAATCTATTTATAATGGCAAGGTGCTGCATTACCCCTTTTCTTGAGCCATTTTCGGTACCGGGACCCCATCCCTGGGGCTCAATTTAATTTTTCAGGGGAGGAGGGCCTGCGGCTCCCCTATCTGAGCCATTTAAGCCCTTGGGACCCACCCCCAGGGCCAAATGTATTTATAAAGAGGAGGGGGGGACATGCAGCCTTTAAATGGACCAGGAGACCCTATCCCCCAGTGTCGCTACTTAAATTATAAAAGGGGAGCTGCACAGCCCCCCTCCTTGAACCTTTAATGGCCCCAGTGGTGAGGGCAAGGAAATGTGTATTTTCTCCTGCCTAGCAGGAGCATTTTTTAAACTCCAATGTATTTATCAAGAGGAGTGGGACACGTGACCCCCCTCCTTGAGCTGTATTTGGCCTTGGGGACCCCACCCCCAGGTCCTAAAGTAAATTTTAAGGGGGGGGGCATGTGGCCCCCCACACCAAGCCTTTAAAATGCCCTGTGGACCTCAACGCCCAGGGCTTCTACTTAAATCATAAGGGAGTCGAGCCATGCGCCCCCCTCCTTGAACTTTTAATGGCCCGGGGGAACCTATTCTGAGTGGCTGGCTCACTTGGTTTGTCCCTGGTGTGTCCCAGAGAGCCCACCCCTGGACACAGCAGTTTCCCTGCCCTCACTGGTGAGGTCCCGGCAACTTGAGTTTGTTCCCACTTGGCAAGAGCATTTTTAAAACTCCTGCATAACAGGAGCAAACCCAAAGCCTGCTCCCAGTGAGTGGGAGGT
This sequence comes from Pleurodeles waltl, assembly GCF_031143425.1. Lineage (NCBI taxonomy): Eukaryota > Metazoa > Chordata > Amphibia > Caudata > Salamandridae > Pleurodeles > Pleurodeles waltl. Next base: position 860,592,458 of record NC_090449.1, read on the forward strand.
TAAAAAATTCTCCTGCAGACTGGGAGCAGACTTGAGATCTGTTTGTACTGATGTGGGCAGGGAAACAGATCAAGATATTGCTCCTGCCTGGAGGGAGCAACCTTAATAGCTGCTCCCTGTGGGCAGGAGAAATGCTGGCTCCCACACCAAATGAGAAGCCAATTGGGGACGCAAGGGCCCTGGGGCTCCCCCTTAGCCCTTAGCCCTTAATGAGTACTTGGTGAGTGCCCCAGGTGGGTACCAGGGCACCCACCTTTAATTTATGTGTGTCTCAGGGAATGGGATCCACAGGCCCTAATAAGGATAAGGGAAGAGGGCTGTGTGCTCCCCTTCCCTTTTAAAAAATAAAACATGGCCACGGGTGATGGGATCCCCTGGGCCTGAGAAGGCCGGGTGAGGGAGGCTAAATGGATCCTCCTCTCTTTTGAAAATAAATACAGTGCTGAGGGATGGGGTCCCTAGGGCCTAATAAGGCTCGGGGAGGAGGGCCAAGCTGCCCCTCTCCTTATTAAGTGCATTAGACCTCGTGGGGGTGGGGTCCTTGGGGCCAAAATAGATTCAGGGAGGGAGCAGTGTGGGCTAATATGTAATAACAAAGGGGTGGAGGGGCACACAGCCATCCTCCCCAAGCCAAGTTAGGCCCCTGGAGACCCCGTTCCCTTGGGCTGAAATATTATTTAAACAAGAAGGGGGGTCCACGCAGCCCCTCTTCCCGGATAAGTAAAAAGGCTCAGAGGATGACATCCCCTGGGGCCGTGACACTTTTTAGAAGGGAGTAGGACCCTCTAGCCTCCTTCCCAGAGCCTTTAAAGGCTCCCAGGAAACCCATCCGCTGGGCCTAGCTCAGTGACTGTATCCTGGGGAGCCCACCGCCTGGGACACTGTAGTTACCCTGCCTGCACTACTGTGGGCATGGAAACATATGTTTCCTTGCGTCTGGTGGGAGCAGACTTAAATCTCCGACCAAATGGGAGCAAACATACAAGTCTACTCCCAGTCAACGGGAGATTTAAACATGCTCCCGCTGGTTGGGAACAGACCTCTGTTCATTTCCCTGTCCGCCTTAGTGCCGGCAGGAAAAGAAAACACATATTGCTTCTGCTGGAAGAGAACATGCAAACAGAAACTGCTTCCTCATGGCAGGAACAATGCCAGCTCCCACACCATGCAGAGAGCTGGCTGTAGGGTGCGGGCCCTAGGTCTTACCCAGTGGGCCCCAATGTGCTGGTTGGTGGGTGCCTTGGGTGGGCACTGTGGCATCCACTTATTACAAAGATAGGTCCTGGAGTATGGTGTCCCTGGGACTCTAGAAGGCTCCGGGAAGGACGCCACAAGACCCTCCTCCCATTTTGTATAAAATACCTCCCTGAGTGATAGGGTTGCTGAGGCCAAGGAGGCTTGGGGGAGGGGGACCACAATGTCCCCCTCCCATTTTAAATGAAACAGCTCTGGGGAATGAGGTCCCTAGGGCTTTAGAAGGCTCAGGGAGGGGGGCCATGCAGACCCCTAACCTTTTTGATGAATTTGGCTCAGAGCGATGGGGGTCCCTGGGGCCCAAAGGTGGTTCTGGGAGGGATTCCCGTGCCCCTCTTCTTTTAATTACATTTGGCCCCAGTGCAATGGGGTCCCAGGAGCTTAAATAGGCACAGGGGCAAAGGCCCACCTCACCAGTTATAATTATCTCACATAACTATAACTTGTGCCCTAAGGTAACTATAACTATAACTATAACTGATGTCATCTTCTATGACATCATTGATAACACCACTGCAATATTTCTAATGAAAATATTAACAAGAAAGTTCTGCATGGCAGGGAAACTAGTTATAGTTACTGGGGATAACTACAACTGGTGAATTTCTGTGATTTTTAGTTTAAAATGTTACATTGTTACTGAACATTTCACCTAACCATAACGTAACTTTAACCTTTGTTTTTTTCAGTGAATATATATGCTTAAAAACTTTGCTACAAATACAGACATTTGAGGTGAGCAAATCTAGAGTGTCGCTGGTGTTGTAGGATGCTCTGCACTGGAGCTGCTTTCCACCTAAATGTGGGAACTAACCAGAGTTTTCTCTTCTCTTTTGCATAATTTATGCATCACTCTAACCATTAAAAAGGGTTTTGTTTTGATCATACTGGGTGCTCCCGTGCATCTGGGCAAAGCTAAACCTCTCTGAAGCGCTATAACAATAGCAAAACACATGTCAGGGGTTCTTTTTGCTCATTCCAAATTTGCATGGATTTTATTTGCCCAATTCAAAGCTGTAATACTGTACCTGAAGTGGTGAAAGGCTTTTATCATTTTCAGCTTGCAAGGATGGCACTGTGCTAATCCTATGCTTAAAGACTTTGCTGTTTAAATGGCAAAATACTTTGTCATTTTCTAGCTCAGCATGGATTGCACTGTGCTGATCCTATGCTTAAAAACTTTGCTAGAAAAACAGACATTTGAGGTGCATAAATCTACAGTGACGCTGGAGGTGAGTAAATCTAGAGGGTGCTTGATAAGAGAGCTGCTCTCCACCTAAATTTGTGAACTACCCAGAGTTCGTTCTCGCTCTCTCTCTAAATATATATATTGCCGGTAGGTAGTTATAGTTAGGTATAGTTAGGATCTAGTTTCCATTGGAAAAGGTTTTTTTTACTTGCCTTTATTTTTGGCATTGTTTGACTAATCTTCCAAAAATTGTCCAAAACAAATGTGCCCAATGATCTTGTTGTGCATCAAAAGTTTTGCGATGATCCATCAACAGGAGGCCGAGATAAGGGGGGAGTCAAAAAAAGTGTGTTTCCCATGTTAATTCCTATAGACTCTTTAGGCATGCCTGCAGCCCGAACCGCTGGGCAGAATTACACCAAATTTAGCAAAAAGGTATCTTTTGGTCTGCAGAGCACAATCTTTTTTATTTGGTGTAAACCCATTCAGGAGTTTTTGAGATATTAAAGAGAAAATACATTTGTATATCTAGGGACAAGGATCCAGGGAGAGCTCCTGGGGCTTTTAATATCCCCGGGAATCACCACATCCCCTGGACTATGATTAAAAAATATGCAGGGGAGCCACTTTCCCGGGGCAATGTACTTTAAAAGTAATTGCTACCCCGGGGATCACATCTCCCCAGGTCAATATTTTAAACCATGCATGTGGGCTCAAATAACATTAAAGCAGGGGGTCTGTTGTGGACCCTTGGGGAACACAACCTCCCAGGAGCCAAATTAAAATAAGGAGAGGGGGCATGCGCCCCCCTTCCTGGAGCCATATATGGCCCTGGGACTGCCACCCCCAAGGGCTGGCTCCTGCTACCTCCTGAGGTGCCCACCCTCGGGAGCTAGCTGTTTTCTTTCTTGGTGGTCCTCCATTTATTTATTCATGTTGTCCCGACAAGGTGGTGGTCCCTGGGTCCTGGGGGGGGGGGGTTGTACACCCCCCTAAGTTTTTTTTTTTATTATGTAGCCCCAGGTAGGTGGTGGTACCTGGGGCCCAGCGGGGGTTGGTGCCGCCCACCAATTTATTTATTTAATGTTGCCCCAGTGAGGTTGTGGTGTCTTCGGCCCAAGGGTGGTTTGCGTGCCCCACCAAGAAGTTTTATTAGGTAACATGGAGAGGTGGTGGTCCCTGGGGCCCAAAGGGGCCCTTGTGGCCCCCTATATATATATAAATAAATTATGCTGCCCCCTTTCAGCTCCAAACCCCTTCAGCTGTCTATGGCAGGGAGTTTGGAGCTTGAAGGGTGTTGTTGCTGGGCCTGGCCACAGGTCAGGCCCTGCATCCCACCACGATTGCACATGCCCAAAGTCTGTGTCTGCCACAGGGTTGTTGTGGTTATAGGAGGCTGGACCTAGGGCCACAAAAACCTCCCCCGCGCACGGCCGAAGGCCGTGCAAGGTTTGTGGTTGGGTGGTGTTAGGGGGCAAAAGGCCAAGCCTTGACACCGATCCCATCACGCATGGCCAAAGGCTGTGCATGGCGCAGGGTAAGGTGGTTGTAGGGGGATTGGCCGCAGAATTTTCATCAGTAGATATACATATACATATTTTTTAATTTATTTTTTTCACTGAAAAAAACAAAGGTTACAGGGGTGTTATAGTTAGGCTCAAATTTATATTCACAGTCGTATATTTATTCACTGAAAAAAACAAAGGTTACGCAATGCACTGCTTGGTCAGTGACGTCACTGATGACATCACTGAGAACATCTCAAATTACATCACTGATTACATCATCCAGTGAGTGTGAGTGTTTTCTAAAAGTTTTCTAAAGGTTTATGAGTGTTAAGCAGATATGCCAAGGTACTACAAAAGATAAAATTGTATACTTAAGGTACTATAAAAGTTAAAATTGTATACTTTTTGTACTTCTAATGAATGTAACTATTTCTAACATATATTATGTGAGTGGCTGTGTGACTGTGAGTGGCTGTATGGGTGAGTGGGTGTTTAAGTGACTGTATGGGTGGGTGCGTGGGTGTCTGAATGGCTGTATGAGTGAATGACTGGCTGTGTAGGTTGCTGTATGGGTGAGTGAATGAGTGGCTGTTTGAATAGCTGTTTGGTTAAGTGAGCTGATGTGTAAGTATCTGTGTGAATAGATGTATGGCTGAGTGAGCAGATTTGTGAGTGCTTGTATGGGTTTGTGAATGGGTATGTAAGTGGCTGTGTGGGTGTGTGAGTGCTTTATGGGTGAGTTGCTGTGTTGAGGAGCTTTATGGGTGAGTGAGTGGGTGTGTGAGTGGCTGTATAGGTGAATAAGTGGGTGTGTAAGTAGCTGTAGTTTGAGTGTGGGGTACTGTGACTAGCTGGGTAAATGACTGGTTGTATGAGTGTAGCTGTATGGGTGAGTGAATGGTTGTGTGAGTGCCTGATGAGGGAGTGTGTGGGTGTGTGAGTGGCACTATGGATGAGTAAGTGGTTGTGTGAGTACTTGTATGGGTCTGTGAATGGGTATGTGAGTGGTTGTGTGGGTGTGTAAGTGGTGTATGAGAGGCTGTACAGGCATGTGAATGGGTGTGTGAGTGCTTCTGTGGATGATGTCATCAGTGATGTCATTTGAGATGTATTCAGTGATGTCATCAGTGATGTCACCATGTCATGAGTGATGTAATATGTGAAGTCATAAGCAGTGCATTGCGGGAGTGTAAGTTATAGTTAGCTCTGGTAACTGTAACTGCTCAATTTCACTGGTTTTGTATAAGTGAAATGTGAGCCTAACTTTAACGTCCCTATGATATCTGTTTTTTAACTGAATTTCTATGTTTTTAAAGTTGTTTCCTAACTATAACGTCCCTGTAACCATTAATTTTTAAGTGAATTTATAAGGTTTTCTGAAAAGTATTTCCTAACTGTAACCACTAAGCTTTGACAGTGAGTGTGTCAGTGAGTGCATAAGTATCTCAGTAGGTCTCTGATTGGGTGTGCGAGTGTCTAGGTGGGTCTCTCAGTGGGTTGTGAGTGTCTGAGAAGGTCTGTGAGTAGGTGCATGAGTCTCTGAGTGGGTATGTGAATGGGTGCAAGAGTGTCTAAGTGGGTCTGTCAGTTGGTGCATGAGTGTATGGGTGGGTCTGTGAGTGGGTGCATGAGCCTGAGCGGGTGCATGAGTGTGTGAGTAGGTCTGTGAGTGGGTGCGTGAATGTCTGAGTGGGTCTGTGAGGGGGTGATATGTGTCTAGGTGGGTCAGTGAGTGAGTGCATGAGTCTCAGTGGATCTGTTAATGGGTGTGTGAGTCTCAGTGGGTATGTGAGTGGGTGCATGAGTCTCTGAGTGGGTCTGTGAGAGAGTGCATGAGTTTCTGAGTGGGTGCATGAGTCTCTGAGTGGGTCTGTGAGTGGGTGCATGAATATCTAAGTGCATCTGTTAGTGGGTGCATGAGTGTCTGAGTAGGTCTGTGAGTGGCTACATGAGTCTCTGAGTTCATCTGTGAGTGGGTGCATGAATTTCCTAGTGTGTCTGTGAGTGCATGAGTCTCTTACTGGGTCTGTGAGTGGATGCATGAGTCTGAGTCGGTCTGTGAATAGGTGCATGAATGTTTGAGAGGGTGTGTGAGTGGATGTGTAAATGTCTGAGTGGGTCTGTGAGTGGGTGCTTGAGTGTCTGGGTGCATCTGTGAGTGGCTGTGTCTCTGCGGGTATGGCAGTAACTGTGTGAGTGACTCCGCCACAAAGGAACCTCGTCTGCCTTTTTATCCAGCAAGACTCCACAGTTTTGCACAAAATATCTATCCAAGTGAAGTTCTTTATGCCTCCTTGGGTAAATGTCCAGTACATTTTCTAAACTACAGCTGCGTAATGGAGCACAAGGAAATGTGAACAGTGACCTTGTGTGCATTTTGCCAATATGATTGTTCCTGGTGCATCTTTATCCTGAAATATGTGATCATATGAATCCTCCTAAAGAGAAGATAACAAGGCTACAAAGAGGTAAATCTCCACCAAACAAGGGTATTTCCTCTTCAATATATGAAGTGAGTAATTCTTTGTTTGGTGAAGATGTCCTTATATTCCTTGGCATCAAGAACTCCTCACCCAAATCGCTGTGTAACATGCAGGGGACGCTTCTTAAGCTCTCCATCATCCTGGCGAAAGGCAGGAAGACCTTTGGATACTACTAAAGTGGGCAGGGTGGAGCTAAATCCGCAAAGCTTCCAGGTGATTTTCACATTTGCATATTCTTAGCAATTAAAGGGAGAACCATGACCTCTGCTCTCACCAGAAGAAGACTAGAAATAACCAACTCGCCACAGACACATACAGATTGCGCTCCAATAGATTAACAATGCATTCGCCTGCTTCCCTCCTATCCCTCCTTCTCCCTGCTTTGTCATTGCGCTCAGCCTGCTGTCTGCCTTTCCCTCCTTCTCTTTGTTTTCTCCTTGCGTTCAGCCCACTTTTGTGCATGCCTGCCCCCCCCCCCCTTCTCACAGCTTTCTGCTTGCGCTCAGGACCGTTTTGTGCATGCCTGTTGTCCTCCTTACTGTGATGCTATTAGTTGTGTTTGACCAATGACTTTGTGTTTCACCACTGCGCATATTAGTTGCTCAATGTTCACCAGTAGCACATTATGGCCCTCATTCTGACCCTGACGGTCGGTGATAAAGCGGCGGCCAACTCGCCAACAGGCCGGTGGTCCAAAATATGCAATTCTGACCCTGGCGGGAACCGCCAACACAGCCCGCCACATTAACACTCCGACCGCCACGGCGGAACAAACAAACAGCGCGGCGGTCCCCGCCAACAGGCAGGCGGCAGACAATGTACCGCCCACCCTATCACGACCCACCAATCCGCCACCTTTTCCGGGGCGGGAGCACCGCCGATAAAAACACGGCGGAAACAGACTACGAACGGGAAAACGCTCACCTCCACATACTCCACGCGAGATTCCGGCAGTATGGAACCCGAGTTGCAGGTCATCCCCGCACTCCTATACCTGCTCCTGTACCAGGAGCACGCCCGGCGGCGCGGAAGACATCGGTGAGTACTGCACCTACGACACAGGGGAGGGAAAAGATTACCGGCACACACCCACCCACCCACACCCACTACAACACACACATCACTGTCACAACCCACAAACCCCCCCCTCCGAAATAATGCAAAGACCAAAAGAAGAGATCATAAACGGGCAGATATATTGAAAAATGGACAGCAGTAATCCCAATAAATAAATAAACTATGTACAAAATATATACATCTACTAAATGTAGTCCAACCACTGTCCGTGGACCACAGGGGTCCTGAGAAAAGGGGCAAGGCCCAGTCCCACGACAAGAACTCCACGGAGAGAACACTGCAGGGGCATCAGAAAGAAAAAAGGACAGGCACCTCAGGGGGAAGGGAAGGGGGGGCACCTCAGCCACTTGAGTACACAACGCCAGATCCACAAGGGGACTCCATGACCACTGGCCCATCCTGGGGAGAGCAAAGCCACAGTCCAAACAGTCCATACAGTGGGTGGCCTGCCCACTGGGCCATCCTGGGGAGAGCAAAGCCACAGTCCATACAGTCCATACAGTGGGTGGCCTGCCCACTGGGCCATCCTGGGGAGAGCAAAGCCACAGTCCATACAGTCCATACAGTGGGTGGCCTGCCCACTGGGCCATCCTGGGGAGAGCAAAGCCACAGTCCATACAGTCCATACAGTGGGTGGCCTGCCCACTGGGCCATCCTGGGGAGAGCAAAGCCACAGTCCAAACAGTCCATAACAGACTCCACTGCCACTGGAGGAGGCATGTTGGCCAGTGGACATCCTGCAGCCCTGCCCGAGACAGATCCTGCCCTGCCACGTCTGCCAAAGGGCCAGCGGTTCCTGCCTGGAAGGGACCAGTTCAGCGGTTCTTGCCTTGAAGGGCCCAGTTCAGCGGTTCTTGCCTTGAAGGGCCCAGTTCAGCGGTTCTTGCCTTGAAGGGCCCAGTTCAGCGGTTCTTGCCTTGAAGGGCCCAGTTCAGCGGTTCCTGCCTTGAAGGGCCCAGTTCAGCGGTTCTTGCCTTGAAGGGCCCAGTTCAGCGGTTCTTGCCTTGAAGGGCCCAGTTCAGCGGTTCTTGCCTTGAAGGGCCCAGTTCAGCGGTTCTTGAGACGGCGGTCCCCAGCGGAGCGGTGCTGGAGACGGCGGGGCCCAGTTCAGCGGTTCTTGCCTTGAAGGGCCCAGTTCAGCGGTTCCTGCCTTGAAGGGCCCAGTTCAGCGGTTCTTGCCTTGAAGGGCCCAGTTCAGCGGTTCTTGAGACGGCGGTCCCCAGCGGAGCGGTGCTGGAGACGGCGGGGCCCAGTTCAGCGGTTCTTGCCTTGAAGGGCCCAGTTCAGCGGTTCTTGTCTTGAAGGGCCCAGTTCAGCGGTTCTTGCCTTGAAGGGCCCAGTTCAGCGGTTCTTGAGACGGCGGTCCCCAGCGGAGCGGTGCTGGAGACGGCGGGGCCCAGTTCAGCGGTTCTTGCCTTGAAGGGCCCAGTTCAGCGGTTCTTGCCTTGAAGGGCCCAGTTCAGCGGTTCTTGAGACGGCGGTCCCCAGCGGAGCGGTGCTGGAGACGGCGGACATTCTATGGCCAACTGCTCATTGCCTGGTGGTGCCCTCCTGGGCAGCGGGGATGGTGCTCCTTCAATGCCCACCTGGGCTGTGGGTGGTGGGGCCCTCCTGGCCAGCTGGGCTGGGTCCTCCCTGGGCAGAGGCTATGGGGGTGGTGGGCTCTCCCGGGGCAGCTGTGCCGGTTCCTCCCGGGGCAGCGGCTATGGGGGTTGCGGGCTCCTCCTGGGCAGCTGTGACGGGTCCTCCATGGGCAGCAGGCCTGCTGCCTGACTTCTCCGCCTTGCTGCCCTTGCCCTCCTTAGTCGGGAGTCTGTGGCCCTTTCCTCCCTTTGGAGCTGTGGCTGTTGACGGTGGCTGGCTAGTGTCCTGGGGGGATATAGAATCCGGGCTCCGGCGGCGACCCTTCCGCCTTCTGCTCCTCTTCCCAGGGGGTGGGTTGGCTGTCCCCTTGCTGCTGGGCGAAGATCCAGACCTGCGGGCTGGTGGGCTCCAATACCCCTGCACCCTTGTCAAGGGGGCTGCAGGGCTGGTGGTGGCTGAGGTGCTCTTCTTACCCCGACGAGAAGGAGGGGGGGGCTCAGGGTCAGGAAAGAAGGTAGCAGTAGAGAGATAGATTTTCTTGGGACAATGGATAGTGGTAGGTACAGTGGGTATGGGAGTGGAGGGAGAGGATGTGGTTGTAGGCGAGACAAGTTTGCTGTCTTTGGGTGCAGGTGCAGGAGCGGGAGGCTGTCGTGAGGTGGGTGGCTGTTGGGTGGGTGGGTGGCTGCGTTTGTGTGGTGTGGAAGAGGGGGTGACAGACACAGTGGGAGAGGACACAGGGGACGTGTAAATGGCAGTGGGGGTGGTGACTGCACGTGTGCGGACTGGACTGGAGGGTGTGCTGGTGATGGAAACACTGGCTGATGGTGAGGTGAATGAAGGTGTGAGTGTAGACGTCACAGGGAGGGAGGAGGGAGACGAGGAGGTGGGGGTCACAGAGGTGGCAGTGACTGTTGGCATGTCTGCATCGGAATGTTGCTTGTGTGAATGTCTGCGTGATCTGTGGTGCTTATGTTTGGATGAGCTGCTCTTGGGTGTTGAGGTGTGTGCAGGCTGGTCTGATGGTGTGGGTGGGACAGGCAGAGGAACAGGAGACTGGGAGGAGGGAGTTAGTAGAGGGAGGCAGGAGACAGGGACAATGGCTGCTGTCAGTGCTGAGGCCAGAGCCTGGAACGATCGCTGATGGGCAGCCTGACCCGAATGAATGCCCTCCAGGTACGCATTGCTGCGATGAACCTCCCTCTCCACCCCCTGGATGGCATTCAAAAGGGTAGTCTGCCCAACAATGAGCGTTCGGAGGTCAATGACCTCCTCACTGAGGGCAGCGGGGGTAACAGGGGCAGGGCCTGAGGTGCCTGGGGCGAAGGAGATGCCCGGCTTCCTGGCAGAGCGGGCACGGGGCGAACGCTGAGGGGCTGCTGGGAGGGCGGAGATGGTGCGCTGGGTGGCGGCTGTACCTGTAATGGCGGGGGGCACGGATGGTGCCACCCCCGCAAGGGAGCTCCCTTCCGAGGACGTGTCCGTGTCGCTGCAGGGTCCAGTCGTCCCCGTTGTGGAGCTCCCCTCGCCCTCCGTCTCACTGGTCCAGTCAGACTCTGTGGCATGGCCCTCCTGGGCCATGTGAGATGCAGCTCCCTCCTGCCCCGATGCCACTTCTCCTCCGCCTGATGATGCTGATGCATACAAGCACAGAAAGACAAACAAAAAGGGGGGGGGAGAGAGAAATAAAGAGATTTTGAGTACATGGATCACTGGTACAGTTAGCGGACATGACAGACACAGATGCCCCCTGCACTAAGTTGCGCACTTGGGGTCCGCTACGCATTCCGTGGAACATGCCCTACACACCTAGAGTTGACAACTGCACCCATGGATGACACGGCCCAGGGATGGCTGTACTGACACACTACTGAGGGTGGTGGCTGGGGACACAGGGGCTTACGGGGGTGCCCAGCCTACAGATATCGCCTTGGCCTAGGGGGACCCACAGCCCTCCTCCCCCACCCAGACACCTCCACTGCGCGACAACAGAGTAGATAATGCTTGTACTCACCCCCTTGTGTCTGCTGTGCTGCCCTCATGCGCCCATCCAAATCAGGGTAGGCCACCGCCAGGATCCGGAACATCAGGGGGGTCAGTTGACGGCAGGCACCCCGCCTACGTTGGGAGGCCATCCCCAGCAGAGACTCAGCGGTCTTCTTGGTCCCGCGGCGGATGTCCTCCCACCTCTTGCGGTAGTGGGTGCCCCGTCGATGGTGGACCCCCAGGGTCCGGACTTCCTTGGCGATGGCACGCCAAATCCCGATCTTCTCATGGGCGCGGACCTATGTGACACGTACAGGGAGGGAGAAATACCACGTTCAAGTTTGTCTGCATTTTCGTTGCCAGTGGCCCAACGCCCCCCATCCCCGCCAGGCCCCCCGCCAGGCCCAACATGCCCCCCATCCCCGCCAGGCCCCCCGCCAGGCCCAACATGCCCCCCATCCCCGCCATGCCCCCCGCCAGGCCCCCCGCCAGGCCCAACATGCCCCCCATCCCCGCCAGGCCCCCCGCCAGGCCCAACATGCCCCCCATCCCCGCCATGCCCCCCGCCAGGCCCCCGCCAGGCCCAACATGCCCCCCATCCCCGCCATGCCCCCCGCCAGGCCCCCCGCCAGGCCCAACATGCCCCCCATCCCCGCCAGGCCCCCCTCCAGGCCCCCCGCCAGGCCCAACATGCCCCCCATCCCCGCCAGGCCCCCCGCCAGGCCCAACATGCCCCCCATCCCCGCCATGCCCCCCGCCAGGCCCACCATGCCCCCCATCCCCGCCAGGCCCCCCGCCAGGCCCCCCGCCAGGCCCAACATGCCCCCCATCCCCGCCAGGCCCCCCGCCAGGCCCAACATGCCCCCCATCCCCGCCATGCCCCCCGCCAGGCCCCCCGCCAGGCCCAACATGCCCCCCATCCCCGCCATGCCCCCCGCCAGGCCCCCCGCCAGGCCCAACATGCCCCCCATCCCCGCCATGCCCCCTGTCAGGCCCCCCGCCAGGCCCAACATGCCCCCCATCCCCGCCATGCCCCCCGCCAGGCCCCCCGCCAGGCCCAACATGCCCCCCATCCCCGCCAGGCCCCCCGCCAGGCCCCCAAGCCAGCCAGTGGCCCCAAATCCATATTGAATTAAACTCACTTGTTGGTCTGGAGGACCGTAGAGTAGCGCATACTGGGGGAGGACCCCATCCACAAGTTTCTCCAACTCTTCTCCAGTGAAGGCAGGGGCCCTTTCCCCAGGCGCAGCAGCCATTGTCCCTTCCAGACCGAGGTCACAGCAACACTTGCAGTATAGGTCCTCTCCTGTGAAAGTTCAAGTCGCAAGTGAATAAGTAGATAGAAAATGGCGGTCACGTCTGCGGCGGTGCGTACCGCGGCGGTGCGTACCGCCACCGCCGGCGCCCTTCGCCATTGGCTCCTGAAACCCATAGGCTTCAATGTTAACCAATGCGGCTTCGCGCCGCGGTCTTCGACCGCCGACCGCCGCGGTGTGCCACGCCAGCGCATTGACCTCACATCCCATTGTCACACTTCACAGGTCAGGCAGCCGCCATTTCGAGGGTCCACATGGCTCAATTTCAACTGCGTCACACAGGCCTAGGCCTTGCATAGCCACTCAGACACGCCATTCACTGCATAGAGAATCGTTTACTGTGCAAGCTGTGAGTACGTACCTGTGGGTTGCTTGACTGTGTGCTCCATGTTGTCCTTCCTAGGCACCGTCCGCTGGGTTTGGCGAGGAGACGGATGAATCCTCCCGTGTACAGGCCGCTGGTGGACCTGTCGACAATGGAAGCACGCCACATTATCCTGACCTACCGGCTTGACCGTGCCACTATACAAGAACTGTGTGCCCAGCTGGAGCCCGACCTGATGTCCCCCATCCGCCAACCCACAGGGATTCCCCCTCTGGTGCAGGTCCTGTCAGTACTCCATTTCTTGGCAAGTGGGTCATTTCAGACAACAGTGGGAATTGCTTCTGGGATGTCTCAGCCCATGTTTTCGAAGGTGTTATCCAGAGTGTTGTCTGCCCTGATGAAATACGTGAGGAGCTACATAATTTTCCCTGAGGTGGGCGAATTGGCTACAGTGAAGGGTGATTTCTACGCCCTTGGACATATTCCCAGCGTCATTGGTGCCATTGATGGGACCCATGTGGCTTTGGTTCCCCCAAGAGACAGGGAGCAGGTGTACAGGAACAGAAAAAGTTACCATTCCATGAACATCCAGGTGGTGTGTTTGGCTGACCAGTACATCTTGCATGTAAATGCCAAATTCCCTGGGTCAGTGCATGACGCCTACATCCTAAGGAATAGCAGCATCCCTTACGTGATGGAACAGCTAGAGAGACACCGTGTTTGGCTATTGGGGGACTCTGGGTACCCCAACCTGTCGTGGCTACTGACCCCAGTAAGGAATCCCCAGACCAGGGCAGAGGAACGGTACAATGAGGCCCATGGGCGTACTAGGAGGGTGATCGAACGCACCTTCGGCCTCCTAAAGACCAGGTTTCGGTGCCTGCATATGACAGGTGGATCCCTAATGTACTCACCTAAGAAGGTGTGTCACATCATCGTGGCCTGCTGCATGCTTCACAACCTGGCTTTGCGCCGCCAGGTGCCTTTCCTGCAGGAGGATGGTCGAGACGGTGGTGTTGTGGCAGCTGTGGAACCTGTGGAGAGTGACGAGGAGGAAGACGACGGGGCTGAAACAGACAACTGGGACAGAATCATTGAACAGTACTTCCAATAGGACACAGGTAACAATTCAAACATAATTTAGTAAATGTGAACTACTCTCCTGCATCTCTGCTGCCTGTCTATTTGCCCCAGTGTATGATGACTGAGTTGTGGCTTTTCCCTCCCTATTTCAGATCTGGGGTCCCCACTACGAGTCCTGTGCTTCGTTTCCCCATGGACTACAGCTTTGTGGCAGCTGTTTGTTGACTTCACTATGTACAAGGACATATTTGCACTGTCATGTCAATTACAATATTTTGAAATCACAGCCAGACTCCAGATAGTTTTGTGCAAAATAGGTGTTTATTTCAGTGCTCAAAATGGGATGGGTGGTTTCAAGTGGGTGGGGGCTATGGTGAAGGAATGTCCATGGCAGAGTCCAGAGTAACAGTCACACAGGTACATTGTCCATAGGCCTGTGGAGAGATGGAGCATGGGCAGTTCAAGGATGGACAGGGTGACAATGTGGGACAGTGGGATGACATCAGGTGGTATCCTTTGCTGGCGGGGGTCTTGACATCCTACTCTGTCTTCTTGCGAGATCTCAGGGCCCTCTTGCGGGGTGGTTCTTCTCCTGCAGGAGGTGGGGGTCTGGTGGGCTGCTGTTGTGCGGGGGCCTCCTGTCCACTAGCGCCGGCGGAGGTGGTTGGCTGTTCTTGGTCCAGGCTAGTGGCAGGGGCCCTTTGTTGTTGTTGAGTGTCCGTCCTGGTGTTGATGAGGTCCTGCAGCAGCCCTACCATGGTAACCAGGGTGGAGGTGAGGGCTCTGATGTCCTCCCTGTACCCCCGATAGTGTTCCGCCTGCAGTACCTGGATCTCCTGGAACCGGGCCAGTACCGTCGCCATCGTCTCCTGGGAGCGGTTGTATGCTCCCATGATGGTGGTGAGGGCCTCGTGGAGAGTGGGTTCCCTGGGCCCGTCCCCCCCCTGTCGCACAGCTGCCCTCCGAGTTGCCCTGTTTCCCTGGGCCTCTGCCCCCTGGCCGGTGTGCCCACTACCACTGCCCCCAGGTCCCTGTTGTTGTTGGGGTGGTGGGTTATCCTGGGTGCCCTGTAGTGGTAGACACACCGCAGATTGACGCGCCCTGGAGACAGCGGCATGGGCCCGCTGGGTGGGAGCTGTGCTGGTGTTCCCAGAGGGGTTTGGGTCTGTAGTGGCCTGTGCCTGTGTGAGGGGAACCGACTGTCCAGAGGTCCCCGATGGTCCGGTCTGGTCATCAGTGTCCAGGTCGACAGAGCTGCTGTCATCGCTGACGGCCTCTTGGGTGGGGGGTGTGGAGAATTCTGGGCCCTCCGTGGCGGTGTGTTGGCGGTCGGGTCCTGCAGGGGTATAGAGGTATGGTTATAGTTTCAATGTGTGCCATATGGGTGTATCTGTGGGTTCCCGTGTCCCCAAGTGCTGGCATTCGTGTGTGGGGGCTTTGGTGAGGGTGGCTTGTGGGGGGGATGTGTATATGCATTGGGCATGCTTTGGTGATGGGTGTCCATGCTTAGTGGACGCATGCAGGCCTAGGTTTTGGGATGTGTGGGTTGTGATGGTGAGACATTGGCAGGGAATAGGTGTGCTGGGGGGGGTGAGGATGGTGGTGGGGGTGAGGGTGGGGGTGAGGGTTGGGGTATGATTTGGCATGCAGGTGGGGGGGAAGCAGTATTGAAGCTTCAACTTACCAGAATCCATTCCTCCGCCGACTCCTGCGAGGCCGTCAGGATGCAGGATGTTCAAGACTTCCTCCTCCCATGTTGTAAATTGTGGGGGTTGAGGTGGGGGTCCTCCGCCAGTCTTCTGCACGGCGATGTTGTGCCTGGATACCATGGAACGCACCTTCCCCCGTAGGTCGTTCCATCGCTTCCTGATGTCTTCCCGATTTCTGGGGTGCTGTCCCACAGCGTTGACCCTGTCGACAATCCTCTGCCATAGCTCCGTCCTCCGGGCAATGCTGGTGTATTGGACCTGTGTGCCGAAGAGCTGGGGCTCTACCCGAACGATTTCCTCCACCATGACCCTGAGTTCTTCGTCTGAGAAGCGGGGGTGTCTTTGGGGTGCCATGGAGTGGTGTGTATGATGTGTGGGGTGGAGTATGTGTAGTTAAGTGTGTTGAGTGTGGTGGTGTGTGTTGTTTTGTGTGTGGATATTGTGTGGGTGATGGTGTAGTGTGCCTCTGTGTGATGGTATTCTGTGATCGCTGATGTGTCTCTCAGTGCTTCTTTTCGGATTTTGGTCGAAGGGGTTTGTGGGTGATGTGGGTGTGTGTTTTATATTGTATTGTGTGTGTGGGAGTGGTGTGTGTATGTGTATCAGGTGTGTGGAATTCAAATCGTCCAATGTGGCTGAGTTTTGTTCGTTTGTGTGTATTCTGACCGCGGCGGTGTGTACCGCCAATGGAAAACCGCGTTTGAAAGACCGCCGCGTGGATTCGTGGGTCGTAATGGCATGGGCGTATTTCTGTTGGCGTGACGGTGGAGGTTTGGTCACCTCCACTTTTCCGCCGACCGCTGGTCTGGCGGTCTGTTGTGGCTGTCGGATTTTCGGAGGTTTGGCTGCTGCGGGTCAGAATGACCGTGGCAGGTTACCGCGACCGCGGCGGAATTATGGAGGATTTCTGACCGGCGGTAGGCGCCTTTTACCGCCGAGGTCAGAATGACCACCTATATGTTTTGTTCAGTTTAGCTGCCTATTGGCTTTAACATGGAGTGTCCTGGCACTGAGCAGGTGTGTTTGCTTAGCCCTGACTATGGTAGTTTGGTTAATTGAAAAGCCAGGTCTTCAGATTATTGCGGAATTCAAGAAGAGAGGACGAGGCTCTAATGTGGAGTAGGAGGCCATTCCATTCTTTAGGAACCATGTAAGAGAATGACCACCCTCCTGATCTGGTTCTGTGAATGCGTGGGAAGAGTGTAAGTAAGAGTTCTGTGTTGTAGAGGTGCCTGGGTGGTTGATGTAAGGAGATGCAACAGCTCAGGTAGGTGGGGCCTAAGTTGTGTATTGCCTTGAATGTGTGTGTGAGAAGTTTGAAATAAGCACGTTTGTTTATCAGAAGCCAGGGAAGCTCAATGAGATTGATGAAGCAGAAAAAGAAAGACTAACAAACATTTATATATCATGCAACAAAACCGTATAAACAATCTGTTTTAGCAAAGAAAAATAAAATGTGAAGAGAAATGTGCCCACGAAGTAGGTCACCACTAGTTTAAAACAAGCTTAATTAATCATGAAAATCGGCAAAAATGTATTAATATGTCATATTTGAAGTTATACTTTATGATTTTCTCATTGAAACTGTTACATGCTCAGCTTAAAATTTAGCAGAGGCTTTGGCCTAGTTGCCTGGTCTCAATTTTAACTGCGTAGTTTTCACTTGTATTAACACAGATGTGTTTGAATCTTTAAAAGCTGTATTTTTCCAGTAGATGACTAATAATTGTATCTCAAAAAGTTGTGTGTTAAGCAACTTTCACCCCCTTTGAAGCTCAAGGTCAGTTTCTGCAGGTAAAGACAATGAAGACACTGATGCAGAATTAATTGGCAACTTTGTTGCTAGTTATGTTCCAAAACTCAAAGGACACCTTACACGTAGATGAGTATTAATAGAAAAGACACTATTCATTGGTCAAAGAGAAATCATCCCATGGACCCTCCAATGGAAGAACCTGAAGAATTTTGAACTTTTCTTACTTAATCCGACCGGACGAAGAGAAGACACGCCATTTTGATGCCGTTGTTGGAACCATTATCGACGCCATTTTATGCCATTGACACTTTTCTTTTGATGACACTTTGATGCTTTTTCTCTATCCCAGAAAGATAGACTCTAAAGAATTCTCACCCTAGAGACTTTAACTTTAAACTTTAACCTTTCTTGCCCATATGATAAACTTTTGCCCCTGTATTCCTTGCTGCTGCAAGGAAAACTTGTCTTTAACTTTGCCCCTCCTTTGGAGAAGCCCCATGCTGATCGAACTGGTACCTGAAGGACGAAGACTTACCTTGAATGCTGATTGTATTTGGTAATTATGAAAGGATAAATGTAATATTCATTGTGTTTTCCTTCTTAGGTACCAACTGCTTATTTTGACAGAGCCCAAGCTAGACGTTTTCTAAATTTATGTTGACTAAATTAGTTTTGCATGAAGTCCCACATGCCAATGCTAGTCAGAGGTTAGTTGAGGTATTCATTTAATGCACCGTGCTGAATTGAAATCTTGTTATGCTGATCAATGTATGCAATTAGTCAATCTCAGTTGCTTTTATTAGTGATTTGCACTGCTATATCTGAGTGCATTATAATCCAAGTTTTGTGTAGGTTGCGTTTCTTCCGCCGTTATGGACAGCCAGTAATGTTTGTATATGTGTATCATTTGATTTTGAGACTTACTTACATCGTATTAGGTTTGTTAATATAGGGAAATAAACTCATTAACTTTTAATAAACAGGTGTGGTTATTCATGACTGAAAGGTCATGGTGTGTCAAATTACTGTTTTCTATTGATCTAATTTGTTGTTTGATTACTAATTGAGTATTGGTTATTGGTTATAAATGATTATTGATTACTGATTTGAGGGATCTGATGATTTCTTTGGATGAGGAGAACTCAACCCGGTCAAAAGGTTCACAGACCTCTGGCATGTCCAAGTATAAGTAATCTACAAGGACTGGACGCACTATCAGTAGATGGTAGCAGAGCTTGATGGTTTGGCCCTTTGGGACCCCATCCGAAAAATAGACGTATCCAAGTTAGAATTTTTTTAATAAAACAAGTTGGAGAAATGATGATGCCCTAAATCCCTAATGACTTTCCTGGAATCTCTGAGCTTGCGAATGGAGGAAATGGAGGTGTGAGGATGTTTTCGGCGTCTCTAGTGACAGTATGAATGATATTAGGGTTTCACGCTTGCAAAGCTTATGCCGCAGACAAATGTGAAGTATGTGAGGATTTTTAGGGGGTTACGAACTCCAATTAAAATTTTAGAGGAGTGGTACTCCAAAGTGTGAAAGTAGGGAAGTCGTCGAACTTCATATGTGTGTAGCGCTTTGTGCAGAAAAATTGTCCACATGGTTGTTGATGTTGAAAGGGGCCCTGTGAGGTCAAGAGACTCCGGAGTATGTTAAAAAATGTATGAGACACTTGATTGATGTTGTAATTTGTTCGGTTTAATAGGTTGATCTGGCGTGGTCAACGAGTCAGTATGAATATTGAGGAATAAAAGAACATTTTCGACTTTGAGATTTGACGAATTGTAAGGTGCACTAGAATAGGTCATTGATCAGTTGAGAGTAAAGTTTGCAGGTCAAATTTTGCTTGCGGAAGTGGGAAACCGAGAAAGATGGAATAACTGCTGAGGCTAGTGAAAAATCCCTAAGGTTTCTGAAGCGATTGTATTACCTTTTTCCTGTAGTAAACCAACAGATTTGTTTTCTTCTTTTTAATTAGTGCTCGCGATATATTGCAGAAAATAGTTTTGAGTGAAGCTGAATGAAGGAGGACAAGCCGCAAGACTTTGTCAGCCGCAGTGTGTGAGTGTGATGTCACTGGAGTCGCGCTGAGATAGGTTGGTTGGTGAGAAGGGTCGCGCACGGATTGGACACAGTCAGTGAAGCTCAATTGGTGGGGAAAGGCAAGTGAAGAGTATTCTGGGAATTAAAGTCACTTATTGATTACATTTTTGAGAAAATAAAAGACGGAAAGATGAAATTTTTCAAAGCATTTAAGAGTGCATTGAGGGAAGATGTATATATTAAAGCAAATGTAGGAGAAGAAACACCGCCTGAGGGTACACCAGCTTACATCGTAATTGAAGAAAAAGGTGTCGCACCATGTCTTTGGTTAAAACAATGGTGTAAATTAACAGAAAAGCATGGAAGTGTAGCGTTTCCTATCCATGGGACGTTTAATTTGAGAGTTTTGGAGAATTTAAGATTTGCGCTATATAACATGAAAATACCTCCAAGACCAGCACAATTTGAAGCATTAGCAATTTGGGAACAAATAGCTAGAAAGCAACTACAAAAGAAATTTGAAACAAGAGTGAGAAAAGTAGAAAAGGCACTAGCGAATGCTAGATGGGATAGAGCTCAAAAGGTTTGGAGATCAGATATATTGCAGGGAATTAAATTGTTTCCAGCAATTACTGAAGAAGTAGAGACGGAAGGAAAGAAAGCTACCCATAAAACAAACAGGAGTCAGTTCAAAGATAGAGAGAACAAGAGAACCTCGAAAAGGTCAGACGAATCAGATGATGAGGAATTAATTCTGCAATTACTAAATGACCGTCCACCACCATATGTGGAAAACGAAATTGGCCCAAGAACTAGTACTGCCTCTCCAGAACCAATACAGGGTATTGTAACACCGAAATTGATGAAAATACAGATGCAGAGTAGTCCTAATATGCCTTTTACACAGGAAATACCACAAGTTCAGAGAATATATCCTGACGTGACTAAACTGGAACCTGTATAATAATTACCAGCCACAGGTCCAAAGACGCTATTATGATGAGCAAAATTTGGAAATAAATTCTAATTTAGTGATGCCTCAAAGGCAGACACAAGAAATGCCAAGGTACATTCAAACAGCAGAAACACAATAAACCATGTCAGCAATGATGAACCATAATATGGGAATTAATATGCCACAGAATTTGGGTAACAGACAGAATCCGGATGCAATATCTTTGCCTATCACTGTAGGTCCGCCAGTACCATTATATATACAAGCAAAGCCAAGTGTATGCGAGATCAAGGTGTATTGACACAAAATGAGACAGGAAGAAGATATGTAGAAAATACCCAAGAAATGACTCCAGTGGGAATACTCTCAAACAGATCTGGGTCTTTGTTGGAATTTAGTCCGATTCCAAATTGTGTTCCGGCGACTGTGGTAAGGTCAAATCCACCACGGTTAATACCGCAAATTTCAGAAACATTACAGAAACCATCAGTAGCAGTGGATGTAGATGCTACATTATTGGGACTAAATGCACAACAGTTAACACAATGGTTGAAAAGTCTGAATACCCCACAGAGTACACCCAAGGGAAAAGGAGAAGAATATTTGAACCAAATAAGATTGGGCATGGAAGCAGGTAGATGGATGGAACAATGGGTCTGAACAGGTTAGAATCATACACAGAAGAAGAGCTGAGATACATTTGCCCTAGAATTACAAGAGAAGTAAGCGGCGTACATAAGAGGTTACAAGAAATTGCAGATAGATATAAAATAGACATAAATAAAACCAAGCACTTGAGCAGAAGTTACAGGCTAGACTTTGAAACAAAAGACTTTGAACACATGAGATCTGCAGGAATGAAAACACACCTTAAAGAAATACTGCAAAGCGCGCAGGTTTGGAGATGCTTAGACAAGTGGGAAAGCAGATGGGTTAAAAAGGATAAGAAGAAAGAAAGTACCCCAGATCAAAATGTTAGAACACAACAGAATGATCACCTTATAACCATGTTACCAATGAGAGAAACAGCAGGAGGAAAATTTATTCACGTACCATGGCACAGGTGTGATATTCAATCTTTTACGGATGATTACCCCAGGTTAAGAGAGAAACTGATTGAATGGTATCAACAAACAGATAGATTTGTGAAACTCGCAAAGTGTCTTTGGGAAGACTTGAATACTTTATTTGACATTGTAGTTCCAGCAGATTTGTGGGAAGAATGTAAAAGAGCTATAGATTGGCCGACAAAAGAACCGGAAAGAGATAAGGACACAGGTGCACCATCTCCTGAGGTAATGAAAATATATCATAAGGTGATTGAGTATTTGAAAGCAAAAGTTTTGTCGAAAAATGTAGATTGGCAGAAAATTGACAGAACAGCACAGGAAGTTAAAGAGTCGATACATGCATACTATGAGAGATTGTTGAAAGCATTTAAAAATTATAGTGGCACGGAAACGATTGAAGCAAAAAACATGCTCCATTTTGTATTCAGATTTGTGGAAGGATTGAGACCCGAAATTAGCCAGATAATTAAAATGCATTTGATTTGTTGGCAGTCAAAATCGATTGATGAAGTTATGCAAAATACTGCAGTGATGAGATTGAGACAAAGCAGAAAAAGTTGAAGGAAAAATGTGATGGTGGTGCAGATTAGAGCAGCTCAGACAGGTTTGCAAGGTTTTCAACAACAATTGCCACAGCAGCAACAGCAGGGAAATGCTAGGTTTCAGCCACAGATGAGAGGCAGAGGCCGAGGAGGTTTTGTAAATAATGGTCCTGATTTAAATACTGTCGTGATTACAAATGGTATACAGGCAATGAAGAAAGTGATGCCATGTCACACGTGCGGAATCGTCGGACATTGGAAACAGGAGTGCCCAATGTTGGTGCAGGAAGGCGTAGGTCAGCAGAACAATGATGTCAATACATTTCAGAATGTGAGAGGGCCAAAATTGAAAGGTCCAAACCCAAATTTCCAAAATAATATAAATCAGATGCAGGGTCTACAACCCATGCAACAATAGCAGGTGCAAATTCCTCGTGTACAAATGGTACAATCAAAGCCGATTCAACAGCAGTTTCCTATGGTACCTAATCAGCAAATGCAAGTACCCTTAGCACCAATGAATCAGCAACAAGTAATGCTTCCTCAACAGGTCACAGGTCAAGGAATGAATCAAAGTAACACAGTACACCAATTCCTGTTACACAGTGAGAATGGAATAAACAATGAATGGGAGAGTGAAAGTTCAGATGAGGAGGGAAATTGTATGCTTGCACCATCTTTGGAAGTTGATCAAAAGGAACCCTATGTGGAAGGAAGAGTTATGGGTCACAGAGTTTCATTTTTGGTTGACACAGGAGTTACACGCTCAACTGTTAGAAGTATCGAAGTACCAAATTTGCCACTTTCAGGGAGAACAGTTCAAGTAGTGGGAGTAGCAAATCAGTATCTGACAAACCCATTTACAGATCCAGTACAAGTCGAAATTGGTAACTTTCAAGGGTTACATAAATTTGTGGTGTGTGACTCAATATCCTTATCCTTATTAGGAAGAGATCTATTATGCAAACTAGGATGCTCGATTATGTGCTCACATAAAGGAATTAAAATTCAGACTAATAGTGATGAGGAAGAAGAGGACAGTTTAGGAGAAGAAGAAGAAATGGATACTGTTGAGGAAGAGTATCCCCTGATTACTCTTTATCCTATGCTTACTGAAGCAGATATTCCAGCTGATTTACAAGAAACTGTTGGAAAGGAAGTGTGGGATATGACAGGGAAAGAAGTAGGATTGATAAAAGGAGCAGAAGCAGTGAAAGTGACTGTAAAACCTAATGTAGACTTTCCTCAAACTCCACAATACCATATGCCACAAGATACCCTTATGAAAGTCACCCAACTCATTGACGAATTTGTGAAACTGTGAATACTGAAAGAAGTACAGAGTAGTCCATGTAATTCACCAATCATGGGGCTGATAAAGCCAAGTGGAAAGGTCAGAATTGTTCAAGATTTGAGAACAATAAATGACATAATAGTCAAATGTTGTCCCGTAGTACCAAATCCAGCTGTAATAATGTTTCAAATCCCATGTGATGCAGAGTGATTCACAGTCATTGATTTGTCACAAGCATTCTTTTCTATGCCTCTTCATGAGGACAGACAATTTCTTTTTTGTTTCAGATTTTTGGACAGAGTCTACAGTCGGTGTCAAATTCCTCAAGGGTTTTCGAAGTCACCATCTATTTTCAATCAGATTCTGAAGAAAAATTTGGAATCATTGGAATTACCTTTCGAATCAACCTTAGTACAGTATATTGACGATTTACTGATTGCATCCAAAACAGAAAATGACTGTACAGTTGACACTATTGCCCTACTGAATCATTTGGGAAGGAATGGACACAAAGTGTCTCCTTCGAAATTGCAATACTGCCAAAAGAAAGTGAAATATTTGGGTCACCAAATAGAAAAGGGGTCGAGAAACATTATGAAAGAAAGAATAACGTCTGTACTTCAAATGAGTCCACCCAAAACAAGAAAAGAGGTGAGAAAGTTTTTGGGAATGGTGAGCTACTGTCGCCAATGGATTCCCAATTTCTCAACTCTAGCTAAACCTTTACTGAAACTGACCAAGAAAGATGTGCAAGATGAAATAATGTTGAAGAGAGATTAAATGGATGCCTTTATTGAATTAAAGGAATGCATGTGCAGAGCTGCAGCTTTGGGTATGCCTGATTACACAAAGCCTTTTACATTGTTTTGTCATGAACGTGATGCATGTTCCTTGTCTGTCTTGACTCAAGCCCATGGTGGCGTAAACAGACCAGTAGCATATTTTTCAGCTACTTTGGATCCAGTTGCAGCAGCCTTACCAGGATGCTTGCGTGCTGTAGCAGCAGTTGGTATAAGCCTTAATCAAAGTGAAGGAATAGTGATGGGACATCCTGTAACAGTTATGGTCCCTCACTCAGTCAAATACTTTTGACACGTTCCCGAACACAGCACATGACTGGTGCTAGGCTTACGAGATATGAGACAGTAATTTTGGCATCACCTAACGTGCAATTAAAAAGATGCACTACATTAAATCCGGCAACTTTGTTTCCCAGTGAAAATGTTGAAATTGAAAATGTAGAAGACATCGAACATGACTGTCTTCAGTTGACTGAATTTTGTACTAAACCAAGACCTGATATCAAAGATACTCGATTGGAAGAAAATGATCAGATTATCTTTGTTGCGGGTTCATGTTTAAGAGATGCAGCAGGAATATTGAAAGCAGGAAATGCTGTATGTACAATAACTGGTGTTCTAGAAGCGTCTTGGCTTCAGGGAATCTATTCTGCACAAGTAGCAGAACTAGTAGCTCTTACTAGAGCTTGCCAACTTTCCGCATTAATGAAAGTCACCATTTCCACTGGAAGTCAGTACGGATTCGGAATAGTGCATGACTTTGGACAATTGTGGTCACAAAGAGGCTTTATGACCTCTTCTGGATCACCACTGAAAAATGGTGAAAGAATCAAAGATTTGTTACATGCTATCCAGTTACCAGGAGAAGTAGCAGTGGTAAAATGCAGTGCACATTTGAAATCACAAGACTTTGTTTCTTTGGGAAATGGATCGGCAGATCAAGTCGCAAGGTTTTGCGCATTGAACTGTATATTGCTCAGAGACTAAAAGAATTTGATAAATGAACCAGAACTTGAACAAAATGAAGCCTTTGCTTTAAAAGTTGTAGACACACTAGAAGAATTGAAATTTCTACAAAATAATGTTAGTAGAGACGAAAAACTCTCATGGAATAAATTACAATGCATAAAAAAATCAGATGATTTGTGGGTTTCAAATGAAGGGAGATTAGTTTTGCCAGACAGTCTTTTGACGCAAATAGCTAGGCTATATCACGGACAAGCACACATGGGAAGAGATGCCATGATTAGATTATTTAAAATTGACTGGTTTAATCCTAAATTTCGCCAAGTTACTGAAGCAGTTTGCCATCGTTGCGTCATTTGCCAATAAATGAACGCAGGGAAGGGAACCATGGTAAATTTGAGCCACATTGGAAGAGCAGGTGGTCCATTCAGCAGAATGCAACTGGATTTCATTGAGATGCCTATGCATGCAGGCTTTAAATATATGTTGGTGATTGTGTGTATTTTTAGTCACTGGATTGAAGCTTACCCTACACGTAGAAATGACAGTCTCACAGTTGCAAAACTACTGTTGAGAGAACTAATTCCACGTTTCGGGTTTCCGATCTCTTTAGAATCAAATAGGGGAAGTCACTTCAATAATGAAGTAATCAAATTATTATGTGCAGTATTGAACATTGAACAGAAATTGCATTGTAGCTACCGCCCTGAACTATCAGGACTACTGGAGCAAATGAATGGCACACTGAAATCAAGAATGGCGAAAATATGTGCATCCACCAACTTGAAATGGCCTGACGCGTTGCCTTTGGTGTAAATGTCAACGAGAAACACACCTGATAGAAAGACAGGACTATCACCACACGAAATTCTCATGGGCAGAGCCATGAGACTTCCAGCAGTTCCTGTTAATGCCCTTGTAAATATTACAGATGATATGGTATTGGACTACTGCAAAGGTCTGGCTGATGTAGTCCGCTCTTTTTCTCACCAGGTGGAGGCAACCACCTTGCCACACATCCAAGGTCCAGGACACGCCCTGAAAGCAGGTAACTGGGTTGTGGTAAAGAAGCACATGAGGAAGTTGTGCTTGGAACCCCGTTGGAAAGGACCTTTTCAAGTGATTCTGACGACTACCACCGCTGTGAAGTGTGCGGGAGTTCCCAAATGGATTCACGCCAGTCACACGAAAAAAGTGACGTGTCCCACAGAAGAGGAAATTGAAGCACTGAAATTACCGACAACTAACAGGAAAGTACCAGGCACTGAGACAGAACGAAAAGAGCCTGAAAGCGAACAAGGAGAAACTGAAGCAGAAGAAATATTCACTGAGGAAGACATAGGGGGTCATTCCAACCCTGGCGGTCATCGACCGCCAGGGTGGATGACCACGGAAGCACCGCCAACAGGCTGGCGGTGCTTCCCTGCCCATTCTGACTGCGGCGGTAAAGCCGCGGTCAGAAAAGGGGATCCGGCGGGAAACTGTCTGGGCTGAATCTCCATGGCGGCGCTGCAAGCAGCGCCGCCATGGATATTCCGACCCCCTTCCCGCCACCCTGTTTCTGGCGTTTTTTACTGCCAGGAACAGGATGGCGGGAACGGATGTCGTTGGGCCCCAGCATGATTTTCACTGTCTGCTTAGCAGAGCGGAGCGGCCAAATGGCGGTGACCGCATGGCGTCAGAATGACCGCCATAGTCACTCCTTTCGAGGACAACAGAGAAGAAGCTCCAGGAGGTGGCGAAGATCCTATCTCAGGTGATAAAGCAGGAGAGCCTAGTCAGAGGAGGGCTTTCCCAGAAGCAGACGATACAGGAGAACAAGGAGAAAAATTGACCGATCTCCCAGGTGAAGGAGACGAGACGGAGCAAAGTCAAATTGTTCCAACTCTTCCGGAACCGGTTGTAGGTCCGTCAAGTGAAAACAATGTGAAACGAAGACAAAGCATATCACCAGTGAAATCAAAGACTAAAGAAACATTCAATTAAGACAAAAGACCAGAATCGAAAGAGAAAAGAAAAGAAGTATCTATCATAACCACATTGAATGAAGAAAAAGACACAGCCAAACAACAAGACATAAGCGAAGGAGAATCGAAAGGAGATGCAAAATTGAAAAGAAAATGAGTAGCAAACAGAAGATATTCTGGTCCAGAATGGGCATACACAGCCACTAACGATTGGTCAGACGAATTTCTATCTCTTAGTCTTGAAAATGAAAAAGCAGAACAACACTTTGGCACTTGAAAATTGAATTTCATGAACATTACCGGATAAGACATTAATAACCTGATTGACTTTGAAACCGATTTTGAGACAAAGCTGCTAAACCAATAAGAGACTAAGCTGCTAAAGAAAACCGTGTGAACATTGATCTCGTTGATCATATATATATATATATATATATATATATATATATATATATATATGCAAATCTGATTTGATAAACTATCTTCAACTTTCTGATTCTCTGTAGATCATGACTGACAATACTACACAAGGACGTAGGATGAAATGTTGTAAATACATGTGTATAGGTTTGATAATTGCATGTGTATTAATAATTATGGCAATAATTCTTGGAATGCATGGAGGGAATGAAAGAGACGTGAATGATGCTACTATCTTTAAAACTACTACTGAATTAACTCCTTTAAAAAGACTCGAACAAGATGAAAAATATTTACATGACAATACTAACACGAAAAAAGAACTCTCATCTAATGTTTTCTATCGCTTGCTGAATGAGTATGTTGAAACAATGGACGCAAAGGATTGTTATGTATGTACACAAATCCCTACATCAGTATTAGAAGAAGTTACATATCATAGCATGCCCCTTACATATGGAATAACATGTAGTTTGTTACTAAACAGATTTTATAACCAGGAGTATATTCAATACTTCTATTCCAATCAGGACGTCGTATTTTCCTTTGTCCCCATAATTGAGTATTTGAATAAAATAGCAAGTGACTATTATATAAAATTAGTTAGAGGTTTCTTTGAGCCAATTTTGCCTTTTGTTTACGTTCATAGAGACAACCTTACATGCTTACTTTCACCCATAGAAAAAAACCTTTTAGATCACACTGAAGATAAAAGAAGATTGCTAAAAGAAAAATTAGAAAAAGAATTGCAAAAAAGGACATCTGTAGATAACTATGCTTTTGCCGCAATAAAAACACAAGGGAAATTAGCTTTAGATACATTACATATAGGAAAACTTTGTATATATAGACCTAAATCATATTATGACAAAATCTTTGTGGGAACGAGTGAATGTAAACACGTGTTTTTATTCCAGAGTAAATGGACGTTCATGTTGAATGGACAAGACCCAGCAATTCCAGGGGTCTATTATATTTGTGGACTTAACGCCTATTATCGTCTTCCTAAAGGATGGTATGGGATATGTTATTTGGGAATTGTATTTCCAAAGATTTATCAACTAGATGACTTAAAGAAATTTCCGAAGCTGTTTGAATTACATTGTATTCAGAAAAGGGAGACAGCGTCTGGTGTGGTAGGAGACATATTTGGAGCAATAATTCCTTCAGTAGGAGTTATACTAAACTCAATTAAATACGAAAGTTGTCTACTATTGTGGATAACGTGCTGACAAATTTCTCAGGAGCAATGATCCTGATGGATACTGAACTTGCTGCAGAAAAAGCTATGACTCTTCAAAATCAGCTTGCTTTAGACATTCTTTTAGCAAAGAATGGCGGCGTTTGCAAAATGCTTAGTGCACGTCACTGTTGTTCATATATACCTGACAACAGTAAACAAATTAGAAATATGTTTACAAATTTAACTAATGATAGTACAGATTTGAAAGAATTGAAAGAACCAGGAGTATGGGAAAAAGTTGGAAAAGGTTTTGCTTCCGTGGGAAATTGGCTCAGCAACATTTGGAATGGAATATTACTGAAAATAGTAAAAGGAATATCAATAATATGAATTTGTTTAATAGGTATTTGGGGAATATGGAAAATTATTAAAATATTGAGATTAAGAAACAAGAGAAGAACTGAAAAGAAAGAACAAAAAGAAATGGTAAAACTATACAGAGAAAATTCAAAGGGAGAAAAACGAAAAAGAGAATTAATTGAAATGAAAGAATATTGAAACAGAATTTTGAATAAAATAAAATTTGTGAAGGAAGATTTAGTATTATGACATGATTAGTCATCAGAGGAGGGATTGATGAAGCGGAAAAAGAAAGATCAACAAACATTTATATATCATGCAAAAAAAACGTATAGACAATGTGTTTTAGCAAAGAAAAATAAAATGTGAAGAGAAATGTGCCCACGAAGTAGGCCACCACTAGTTTAAAACAAGCTTAATTAATCATGAAAATCGGCAAAAATTTAATAATATGTCATATTTGAAGTTATACTTTATGATTTTCTCATTGAAACTGTTACATGCTCAGCTTAAAATTTAGCAGAGGCTTTGGCATAGTTGCCTAGTCTCAACTTTAACTGCGTAGTTTTCACTTGTATTAACAAAGACGTGTTTGAATCTTTAAAAGCTGTATTTTTCCAGTAGATGACTAATACTTTTATCTCAAAAAGTTGTGTTAAGCAACTTTCATCCCCTTTGAAGTTCAAGGTCAGTTTCTGCAGGTAAAGACAATGAAGACACTGATGCAGAATTAATTGGCAACTTTGTTGCTAGTTATGTTCCAAAACTCCAAGGACACCTTACACGTAGATGAGTATTAAGAGAAAAGACACTATTCATTGGTCAAAGAGAAATCACCCCATGGACCCTCCAATGGAAGAACCTGAAGAATTTGGAACTTTTCTTACTTAATCCTACCGGACGAAGAGAAGACACGCCATTTTGATGCCATTTTGATGCCGTTGTTGGAACCATTATCAACGCCATTTTATGCCATTGCCACTTTTACTTTGATGACACTTTGATGCTTTTTCTCTATCCCAGAGAGAGAGACTCTAAAGAATTCTCACCCTAGAGACTTTAACTTTAAACTTTACCCTTTCTTGCCCATATGATAAACTTTTGCCCCTGTATTCCTTGCTGCTGCAAGGAAAACTTGACTTTAACTTTGCCCCTCCTTTGGAGAAGCCCCATGCTGATCGAACTGGTACCTGAAGGACGAAGACTAACCTTGAATGCTGATTGTATTTGGTAATTATGAAAGGATAAATGTAATATTCATTGTGTTTTCCTTCTTAGGTACCAACTGCTTATTTTGACAGAGCCCAAGCTAGAAGTTTTTTAAATTTATGTTGACTAAATTCCTTTTGCATGAAGCCCCACACGCCAATGCTAATCAGAGGTTAGTTGAGGTATTCATTTAATGCACCGTGCTGAATTGAAATCTTGTTATGCTGATCAATGTATGCAATTAGTCAACCTCAGTTGCTTTTATTAGTGATTTGCACTGCTATATCTGAGTGCATTATAATCCAAGTTTTGCGTAGGTTGCGTTTCTTCCGCCGTTATGGACAGCCAGTAATGTTCGTATATGTGTATCATTTGATTTTGAGACTTACTTACATCGTATTAGCTTTGTTAATATAGGGAAATAAACTCATTAACTTTTAATAAACAGGTGTGGTTATTCATGACTGAAAGGTCATGGTGTGTCAAATTACTGTTTTCTATTGATCTAATTTGTTGTTTGATTAATAATTGAGTTTTGGTTATAAATGATTATTGATTACTGATTTGAGGGATCTGACGATTTCTTTGGATGAGGAGAACTCAACCCTGTCAAAAGGTTCACCGACCTCCGGCGTGTCCAAGTATAAGTAATATACAAGGACTCGACGCGCTATCAAGGTGTGGTGTGAGTTCTGTGTGGGAGTTTGAGGGTGAGTCTGGCTGCTGAGTTCTGGTTGGTTTGTAGTGTTCTAGTGAGTTGCTTGGTAGAGGACGTTCTTGTAGTACAACTTTCTGGTAACTAGGGTTTGAGTGACAAATTTTCTAGAGCAGTTTGGGATCTATTTCAAGATCTTCCACAGCATCAGCGATAAGATCATGTCCAGAATATTGACTTCTACAATATAGTGAAATATGTATAAATAGGGAAATATAGATAGACTGTTATTAGCTCCACATCTGTGCACCATAAAGACCTATATATATATATATATATATATATATATATATATATATATATATATATAGATTGTCAAGCTACATGGGGCCAGATGTACTAAAATTCAATTTTGAATTTCCTAAATAGCGACTTCATAGAAATCGCTATATAGGAAATACAAAATGCTATGTACAAAAATACGGACTTCTTCATAGCAATTCCTACAAAGTAGGAATCACCCCATGGACCCCATGAGGAAACTGCAAATAAGAAATTCCATGCCAATTTAGAAAATGGGTCGGTTTTGCATTTCCTAAATACCAAATTCCTATTAGGAAATCGTGATTTGGGAAAGGCAAAACCAAGGATGGCTATGGGCAAAAGGCCCTACTTGGTGCACCCCAAAAACAGTGGTGCACGTGTAGAGCACACATATGCACAAGGGGCATATGTGTGCTCTATTGCACTTTACAAAAAGCATCTTGGGGTGATCTTTTAAAATTGCGTATTGTTACCATTGACCTGAAGTCAATGGTAATTGCATTTCCTAAATGCTCATTTTGCATTTAGGAAATGCTTTGTACATGTGCCAAAAAATCGCAAGTAGGAAATCCCTATTTGAGACTTCCTATTTAGGTAATGGCAAGATGCGATTTCTACAGGGTAGAAATCGCATTTTGCGATTTCCCGAAGGTCCTTCTAAATAGGAAAAGGCTTTTTTGTATTTCTTAAGGGGCCAAAAATGTTAAAGGCCTTTGTACATCTGGTCCATAGGTATTTAAAATGTGATATTATCACGGAATGCCTACTCATGAATTGAGCAGGATTACTCTAAGTGTCCAAGGTTTAAATTCAAATGCTGGTTAGTGTGCTACACTATCATAAGTTAGATATGACTTGTTACAGGAAACTAGGTTGCCTATCAAGATCATCATATATGTGCACAGGAATCACAAAGGGAGACAGTGAGTATTGACAAAGATAGGATGTGGCTCCTGCACATTTAATGTGTGCAGTATTTATGATTACTTTATTTATGTAAACTTCACCTCTATTCCTCTGTTCACATTTCTTTTGGGATCAGCCATGTGTGGACAGATGGGGGAGTTTCGTATTCACCCAATCATTGTCTCTGACAATGATACACTCGCATTAAAATTCCTGTTGCACAATCTCTTCCACAATTACATTCTGTAGAACAGTTCTGTTGGATACAAATGTTCTAACAATGCTTCAGATTCTCTAAAGGTTCACATTAAGAGACGGACCACCAGATATGTGGATGTAAAGAAGCACATGGCAGCAGCCAAAGGAATTCGACTTGGCTATTCTCCAATTGAACAGGAAGAGCAACACACCAGGCTTGTACAAGCCAGATATCCAGTTATGATAATGCACTAATACTGATGGTCACAAATAGCAGCTTGTTACTCGGTGCCAGCATTGAGGCAGAGAGAATCCTCAGAATAAAGGGTGTTTGAGTATGGGGATACATGCCTGTCTATGCTCGTAGCAAAGGTCAAAGGTACTAGAGAAAGGCATACTAAAACGACTATAGCTGACCCTTACAGGACTGTGAAATAAAAAACAATGTTTGGTCGGTTTCATGATCAATTATACGAGGCACAATCAGGCACAATCATTTTGAGGTACATGCTTCCAATTTTATGGAACAAATCCCTCTTCATAAGCTCACACTTATCCAATGTGCAGCCTTAATTGTTGAGGGAACTGTGGGACCTCATGTGGCAAGTGCCCAAAAAGAACACTCCAGGATCGGGTGCACTGCTAGGGGAATTGTAGAAACTGCTTTGGAAAGAACTCTTGATACCATTATATTATGTTGTTCAAGCTACAATCCATGAGGCTCCAAAACCTTAATAATGCGGGATGGCTCATATTATTGTTTTTCTTAAAAAAATAAACCTGCAGAATGCGGGCTGTAGATCCATAGGGCACATGTTTGACCAAGGTGGCCCCATGACCTTTAAGCAACTCCAAGAGGAATACGGCCTCCCTGACGCAGAAAGACTGCGCTATTTTCTGGTTCGACACTAGGTGACCCAGCCGTCGATCCGAACTGGAGCATGTCGCCCCACCTCATTTGAAAAATGGTTGGTGGAGAAAACATTGTACAATCGCTTGAACACAGAAAGGTTTTTGCTGCAAAGGGCAGTCCCCTTTGCAGCAAAAACTATGCAGAAGAGGTGGGAGGTAGAACTGGGGAGGCGGCTGACACAGCAAGAATGGGCCAATATATGCTACAGGGCGAGGCACCCAGCACACAATACAGCTAGAGTAGAAACAACTACTAAAATAGTAACTTATTGGTGTCTTACACCGGTACATCTCCACAGAGGCAACCCTACTCGTAGCGGAGACTGCTGGCGGGGTTGTCGTTACCACGTGACCCCGCTACATTTACTCTGGAACTGCCCCAAGACACCCACCTACACACACAGCTACCTCGCTTTCTGGTGTATACTGTTCTGCGGTTACCCAATGCTCTTGTATTCCCCCTAAGATCACATAGGGGCTGGCAGATAGGTTTAGCCCTTAATGCAGCTCTACAGAACATTCTCACACACTTGGGCACTGATGGGGTCCACCCGCTTCGGGGTGGATTCACCTCTTATGGCACATCTTGGTGATGGAGAGGTTAGCCCTAATCCTTACGCTTGAGTAGATGATACGAGGAACTGTGGCACCCTTACATTGCTCTCAATGTAATTTTGCTAGCTCATGTGTCCAAAGTACCTTCATTTACTGAGACTTACAGAGCCTGCTCTGGCCATCAGTCCCATTTGATTCTTAATGTTGTGGGGTCTGGTCAAGCTGTGCCATGATGGTCCCACTTACTTAATTCCGCAAGTTCCTGGAGTGGGAGGGGTGGGTTAGGGGGTGTATGTTGGGGTTTTGTTCTTGTTTTACATGTATCACAACAAGCCACTCCTGTAGTCGCATTAATGCTTCATTTGCCTTCTTTACAAAAATGGCAATAAAGAGATTTGAACCATTAAAAAAAAAACTATCCCTCAAACTGGGGTCTTAACAGTGTAGTATGTTTCTATGTTGAGACATGAAGACTTTAACATGTTTATTAGCAAACAGGCTTGACACTGTAGTTGAAGATCTAGGGTCAGATGTACTATTCACTATTTACTAGTCAGAAAAATCTGGTTGCAATTTGTGACCAATGAAGCATTATAAGAACTACCCTACGTACTACTATGTTGTTTCTTAAAATTCTGAATTGTAGGGTGTCAGGACCTGACCTATCTCATTAACATTAAGCAGGTAGGTCTCAAAGTTTGATTTACTGCAATTGAAGACCAGCACAGGGATGATGGCCTGCTGGGATGAGCAGAGCAAGATGTCTGTAAATTCTTCTTAAAAAAGCAAAACATTTTAATGCAGCCCAGCCCGTTTTTCCTAAAGGAAATGGGATATGTTTAAATAGCAATGTTAACTTTTTTGTTTGTTTAATATTTTGCTGTGCCTACACTTCAACAAACTTTTTTTTTACATTCACAAAGGGGTAGCAGCCCTAAGAGGAACACCTCCTTGAGGTGTGGTAAAGTATCAGATTTTGGTCAGAAAACATTGATACAAAGATAATGATTCTATATTTGGTAAAGATGCCTACAACACGACCCTTCCAGACAACAAATTGGTATCCATTAACAATCCCATTTTAGGAGTTGGAAAAACTTTTCTGACTCCTAAAATGGATGGGATTAATACATAAGAAGAAGCATTTTACCACTCACAATTTCTGAATATCTGAATTGGAACATTTGCGACCATTAAAATGCTTAGTACATATAACCCAAAATAAGCGAAAATTATCATGTTACCTAAGATTGTGTATTTCTTTTAAGTCCTTCTACTTTTTGTCCCACGCTCATTTTTTTAGGCTCAATGTGGAGCTCTCCTCATTTATTTTATAGCATAGCTACTATTGATAAGCGCTAACTATGCACTGACTTATTTTCAATTTTATTATTGGGCCACAGCAGGACTTAAAGTGATACTGCTCATTCAGAACAATGCTACTGATTCTTCAATTGTAGGTGTATTTTTGTGCCCTCCTGATTTCTTATTCATGCTGAGTTTTTTTTAAACCTCTACCACAAGAGACATGGCGGATACAAGTATTTTGCAAGCCCATGCCAGATATGTGATTGTTGCCTCTGGTCGTTTTTGCAGGGTCTCCCCAGATTTGTGCCTTCTGTTGATGAACCTGGTGTTGCTGGCATTCAGACTCTATGTACCTTATCACTTTTAAACAGTGCTAAAGTGCTTATGTTCTCTCCCTAAAACATGGTAGAATTAGCTTACTCATAATTGGCACATTTAATTTATTTGTAAGTCCCTAGTAAACTGTACTACATGTACTCAGGGCCTGAAAATTACATTACAAAAGGAAGGCCTGCCTTGTTCCCCAGAGGACTGCCCTGCTGCTTGATTCCTGCCTTGATCCCCAGAAGACTACCCTGACTTTGCCAGAGTAAGTTCCTGATCCCCAGGAAGTGCTGCCCCAGGTCCTGGACACGTGGCTGGCATCAAAGAGCACTCTTCTACAAGACAAGATAAAATCCTGAGGTTTAGGGCTCTACGTGACCATGAATGGGCCTGCTCGCACTGAGATTTTGCAGTCATGATGACTGCCAATACAAAGCTTCGCTGATCCTGACTCTTCACATTATAGTGACCGTAATTAACGGCTGGCAATGCAAGATCTGCACTTCGCACAACAGACACAGCCCGCAGTGCCTGCCAGTGTGCAGCTCCAGCAATAACCTTCTGCAACCCCCGACTGAACATTTGCGCTACAGAGACGACTGTCAACAACTGCTCTTCATGGTACAGCAATGACCATCCGCCTCTCTCTCGCTCCCTCCTCCACTGTGAACGGAACTCTTTGCTTTGGGCTTTGAGAAGGTAGCTTTTTCAGCAGAACTAATTTCTATCCAGCCCGTGCTCCATCACGATTGGCCTGAACTTGTGACTTTCTCTCGGACTAGCATGCCCAGATCACTGTGAGTGGGTCTTTGCGCTTTTAGGGGCTTTAATCACCTAAAACTTCTAAATAGCATCTATCTGATATTACTGATTACATTTTTATCATACTGGTATCATTTTATTTAATAAAAATTACCCTATTTTTCTAAATTGGTTTGGGAATTTTCTTGTGTTACGGTTTTTGTGCTGCATAAATATTTTACACTTTGTCTCTAAGTTAAACCTGACTGCTTTGTACCAAGCTATCAGAGGGCTAAGTACAGCTTAACTTAGTGACTTTTGTGTTTCACCTGGCCAAGGATTGTGGTTATTGCCTCAGTGGAACTTCCACCCCCCTCAACCAATAACCTGATTACCTACAGTTATGGTATCTGTCATAAACTAAAAATCCATGGATAAGATGGCTTGGGCTCATTTGGAATAATCCTCGTATGTTCACGTTTCTGTTGAGTCCTTAAGTCATCAACATGGCTGAGCTCCAGCCTTTAGCTAATGGGCCTCTACAAAGCTACAGAGCATTTGAACTGTTTTTGGTTATCCAAGGTGATTTTGGGATACAGCAGAACAAGTCTTAGCATTATTTACATCTACAAGGTTAACTAAGTAAACACATAGCTGCATGATTGCCATTTAGACCATTGCAGAAGATAGGCTAAAGAGATGGACCACAAAATGGTCACAATGGTTTCTAATACAGCTAAAGTTGTATCTTTTTTCATTACCTTCAAGCAAATAACATAGCATCTCTTCTACATACAAAGTGAAAATGTATCACACTTACATAATTCGAGCTTTATGGGGCCCTGTTAGGGGGCCCCTGCACTGCCCATGCCAGTGGCATGGGCAGTGCAGGGGCCCCCAGGGGCCCCACGACACCCGTTCCCGCCATCCTGTTCCTGGTGGTAAAAACCGCCAGGAACAGGATGGCGGGAAGGGGGTCGGAATCCCCATGGCTGCAAGCAGCGCCGCCATGGAGGATTCCCTGGGCCAGGGGTAAACCGGCGGGAAACCGCTGGTTGCCCTTTTCTGACCGCGGCTTTACTGCCGCGGTCAGAATGGCCCAGGAAGCACCGCCAGCCTGTTGGCGGTGCTTCCGCGGTCCCCGGCCCTGGCGGTCCATGACCCCCAAAGTGTATTGACCTGCAACCTGCCTAACATTAGCACATTTAAGGGATATGCTTTTTCTTAAAATGTGATATTTAACCTGTTTAATAGCCGTTAAGGATCCCTTATTGCTAGTGATTGGTATTGTCCATAATATCCAAGATTATTCTGTCATTTAGGGCTAACCTTTGATCAATTATTGACTGCACAACCTAGAAGGATCCTATTTCACCCCAGGGTAATGCGCGGGCACAGGATACATTGGATGTGCACCATTTTGAGAAAGTATTGGCTCGCACAGCAAGGTTCATGTATTTCGGCCATGTCTCGGGGTGCAGCTTAAGATGCGATTCATTATAGAAGGGATAAAGTACCCCCTGCTGTACATTATAAGGATATTACAAGTCACCAAGGAGACCCATGAACATACAGAGGAACCAGGCCGAAGGCTGAGTACCTCCATAAGGTTATGGAACTCCAAGATGGCTTGCAATATCCTACACTCCAGGAGGTACGCTATCCCATATAATACATAGTCACACCTTTCCCCAAACCACTTATAAACTTGGTACATAGCTCTGTCATATGAAAGAGTGGGCCTGTTTGCAAGCATGAACAATAAAAATAAAACCTGTAGTGCAAAATTAAACACTTCAAAAACCTGTTAGATATTTTTGCAAACAGATATTAGAAACAGTTCAGTATGTCAGTTTAAAAAAAAGCTGCAGTAGCTCGGAATGTGTAGAAGCATGCAGAAAGATTCTATCTTTGTTCTATCTATGGAGTGCCAAAAATAAACAAGTTCTCTCTGCTGGTCAGTGTAAGCTAGAAAAGTAGAGCAGAAGAAAGCAATGTTCTGTTTTCTTTAAACAGCTGCTCCAATTATGCTCTGTGACTTGACCTGCCTTTCGCCTGGGCTGCTGTCTCTGGCAGCAGACATTGTGACATCAGAACTGGACCGCAATAACTTATTACAGTTGTGTTTTGACTTCTGTATTTTTATAGTCAGTGACTCGGTGTGTCAAAATGCTGATTGTAAAGAAATTAGAAGAGTGTATTTAAACAGGGATTGCAGAATCCCATGCATTATATAATCAAATGCTCATTCCTTTTGTAGCTCTGAGGCATTTTAGTTGTAGTCATGGATTACACGTGTGGATCTCTGGGCAGTAACGATATTGGGGGATCTGATAGACAGCTTTTGATTCCATCAATCATTACTTACAGCTTTCTGGATTTCACTTGCAGGGATCGAGGATGTGCCAGGCAGCTGGATTGTGCCTTTTTTATCTGTGAAAATTTAACCAGTCGCTCCTCTCCAGGGGTGAGGAATTTAACAAGTCACTTCTCTCCAGGGGTGAATGGATTTTTTTAATCCACAGTGAAAGACACCACTGGTTTTCCCCAGATTACAAATGGCAGAATGTGAGCAGAAAATCCTACATCACAAGTATTTATCAGTCTGTACAGTGAGGAATGCGTGGAATGTGGAATACCAGTACAGTGTCGAGCACTGTCTGAGGCCATGCAATATAATCGCATTATTGCTAATTGCCTGACGATTATTACATTGTCTAGCCTGAGACAATGTGTGAAAGCAAATTCCTCAGCAGGTAAGCCTGTGTGCTGCACCTGCCTTCTAAAGCGACCAGAGGACCATGCACAAGGTGCTGCACACAAGCTTCCCTACTGGTGAAGCTGCTTACAAGAGCTCTGTAGGCCATGTATCCACCTTAATCTATTTATCACTAAGATAATTTCATACTAAGACCATCCTATTGCTATTAAAAGAAACTTTGTTGGGATTGAGGCTCTATGGTTTTTCACCTAGAGAGCACCTTAACCCCTTGCGTGTGTCGGACGCACGGGGGCCGTCCAACGCCACGGTGGGCTTTGGATGCCCCCAACCATCCTAAAACCCACCCCCAGGAGAAGTGCTGGTGCTCTCCCCATAGGCCACCCTCCTATGCATCCCCCACCAGGGATGTCAGAAAAAGCGCTTTTGCTGCTACCCCAAAACCCCCTCCCGATCTGATGTCAACGTGCACCCCATTCTGGCGTCATCAGAGCAGGCTGGCGGCGCTGGAAGCCAGTTGCTTCCAGGGCCGGGAGAAGAAACAGGTAAGTTTTGTTCTCCTGGGATGGGTGGGGATTTCAAAGAGACACCGCCGGGAAAGGAAAGAGTTTTTTGTTTCCCCTGTGTCTCTTTGCAATGTATTCCTGCTACACAATCGCGCATGAGGCTGCAATTGTGCAGCAGGAATACCCACTGGGCCACCAGATATTTTTGGGTTGCGTGTGTGTGTTTTCTGGATGTGTGGGGCCCTTGGGGATGGGTCACTCCCTTTAGGAGGAATATATTTTGGCCATCTCTGCCCTCTACCCTCAGGGGCAAATCA
The DNA here is from genome assembly GCF_031143425.1 of Pleurodeles waltl. Classification (NCBI taxonomy): domain Eukaryota; kingdom Metazoa; phylum Chordata; class Amphibia; order Caudata; family Salamandridae; genus Pleurodeles; species Pleurodeles waltl. The sequence goes on from NC_090449.1 coordinate 860,632,006, forward strand.
GCTATTTTTTCAGGCTGATCTGCCACTAGAAACCAGAGGATTTAACATTTTGTTGATTTTGGGGAGCGGCTACTTGAGCAAGGTTCACTCCCTTTAGGAGGCATATATTTTGGCTGTTTTTTTTAGGCCCATCTGCCCCCACAGGGGGGCAGAAACCACTAGATACTAGAGATGTTTTATTCACTATGTTGCTGCTTTTGTTGTGTGGTGGGTCCCCTTGGGCAAGGGTTGCTCCCCTTTAGGGGGTGAAGGTTTTTGCCATGTTTTAGGCCATTCTGCCCCCAGATGGGTGTGTGTTGGACTGGAGAATTATTTGCATTTGTGATCGTAATATTTATTTATCCATTTTATTCTAGTACAAAACTTTTGATTCCTTTGCCCTGATTCCTGCTTGCAGTTTCGGCAGTGGTAGATCTGCACTGTGCATAGTGGCATGAGTTTGGTAAGAAAAACCTTTTTATACAGTTTCTTCCATAAGTACCAGTGCCATGCATGAATGAGTTTTTTGTAAATGGTGTAATAATAGCAGCATATTTAGCTTATGTTTTATTGTGTGTGTAATTCTCCATGGATTTCTGTACTATGTGTATTGTGTTGTCTTGTGTGTAATTTTATTTTGTTTTTCCTTTTCAGTGGGCTATCGTTGGTGCTTGCTGTGTCTGTGCAGAGTAGGTGCTGGTGAGCCCAGTTGTCTCTGGCAAGTGAGTGGTATCGTTTTTAAGTATATAGGTCTTTCGGATAAAGCCACACTTTGTTTATTACTTATTTTAAACAATGTTGGTTGTTTTTGACTCATTTGTCAAGTTACTTTTAGTAGTAAGGATCATGGCTAGCCGCAGAATTGCCGCTCAATAGGCTGTTGGTACACTTTTTTAATCTTCCTCTACCCATGATTATGAGACTGCCTCAGAGGAGGCTTCTGTCAGTGAATTTTCTGTCCGAGAGGAATCATCTGATGATGAAGCCACTCTCAGTGTGGATGAAGTGCCTGTTTTTGAGGAGGACACTGATGTGGAGATAGTGCAGCAAGAGACATCTGGATTGCAGCCCGGGGCTGGGAGGCTTTCTATTAGAAGAACTGAACTCTGGGTTACCCCAAACATGGTGCAGCCAGCTTTGCCTGCCTTCACTGGTGTAGCAGGGTGTAGAGTGAATACTGAAAACTTTTTGACTATAAATTTCTTTCAGTTGTTTATGGACGATGTATTTTTGGGTGAAATTGTTGAACAGACTAATTTGTATGCCAAGCAGTATTTAAGGGACAACAGTGCCAGACTTAAACCCTGCTTTAGAGATACCCGGTGGACTCGCACAAATCTGGAAGAGTTTAGAAAGTTCTTGTGTTTAACTTTTTTAATGCGCTTGATAAGGAAGCCATTGCTGTTTTTATACTGGTCTACCAGTCCCTTGATGGCAACTGACATATTTCCTGCAATCATGATTTAGGATCGGTATTTGCTTCTGCTTCGGATGCTGCATTTTGTTGATAATGCTTTAGCAGAGTAGGACTGGACATGTCTTTAATTTCTGGGTGTACACTCGTACGGATTCCACTATTGACCCTCTGGTTGTCGGCCACTTTTGGAGTTAGTAAGAAAATTGTGTGGGAACATGGTGGAGAACTTTTTAACAAAGGTCACCATTTGTTCCTAGATAACTTCTACATTGGTGTGCAGTTGTTTAGGTAAGTGTTTAAAGCGGACACGGTTGCTTGTGGCACAGTCCGCTCTAACTGAACAGGTTATCAAAAGGAGCTTGTGTGTAAAAAAACTTGAGAGGGGACAGTTGCAGGCAGGAGGGATGTCTACATGATGACTACTATCCATGATAAAAGTACTCCACCTGTGACTCTTTGGGGTCAGGTTCCGGAAGTGCGCAAACCTGTGTGCATTTTAGACTGAGGTTGAATCCTTACACTGCTGGTCATATGGCTTACATTTGGTATAAGAAGTTGACTATCCATCTCTTCCATTTAGCAAACTTTAATGGATTAGTTGTGGTCAAGGATTGTTCTCTAGAGTCAAAGATGACTTTTGATCAGTTTCAGGCGTCTGTGATAGGCAGCCTTGCTGTAGTGGAACAGGCAAGTTAACCTAGAGTTGGAGTGGTATAGGATGTGGCTAGATTGAAAGATCGTCACTTTGCTAATCACATTCCTCCTATGCCCCAAAAAAACAATCCCTGTGAGAGATATAGAGTCTGTATGCGAAGAGGCATGTGGAAGGAGAGTTGTATGCACTGCCCTGATTGTTCTTCTAAACCTGGACTGTGTGTGCCTGCTTGTTTTCGAATGTATCACACACCCAAAAGAATTTAGGAGCACCCATGCGCATTGTCTGGTCTGGTTTGTTTTATATTTTTTGTTCAGTTTCACGGTTGGCATTACTGTGATGTATTTAGTTAGAGCTTTTGTGTTTGTAGTTTTGTACCTACTTACGATTTCTTTTTTGTAAAAAAAAATCTTATGACAGTGTGCGTTGACTGGCTCTTGGCTGGCAATGTGTGTGTGGACTGGCGCTTGGCTGGTGGTGTGCGTGGGCTGGGGCTTGGCTGATGGTGTGAGTGAGCTGGCGCTTGGCTGGCGGTGTGTGTGGACTGGCACTTGGCTGGCAGTGTGTGTGGGCTGGCACTTGGCTGGCATTGTGTGTGAGCTGGCCCCTGGCTGGTGGTGTGTGTGATCCAGCTCTTGGCTGGTGGTATGTGAGTAGTGACTTGCTGCTGGTCACTACACACACTACAAGCCGAAAGCCAGTCCACACACTCCATCAGGCGGTGTGATTGCTGTGTCAGACATGGGGGCATATGAAAGAGATGGGCCTTTGAATGGCGCTGTCTGTTGGTGTGAGTGTAGTAATGTGCTGGGCCCGATGTGTAAATGGTCTTCTGTGCGTCATGCATGAAAGGTGTGTGAATGGACCATAAAGCTGTTGGTGCCTTGTTGTGGCTTTGCAGCTCACCAGTTGTGAGTCATTGGTTCCGTTTTTTGACCTATCAATTATTAACAGTGCATTTATGAAAGCTCTTGTTAATAACATTTTATATATTGAACCATCACTCACCCTTGTGCCAAATCCAACCAGTACATATGTGTACCAGTAAAGAGAGTGAGACGAGAGAGCTTGCTCACCTTCCCAAATTACTATCAACAACCACAAGAAGCGAGCACACTACCACATTTCTTACTACTGTGATGTCCCAAACACTCAGATTATGAAAATCACTGATTTTAACCTTTCCCTAAGGTTACCACGATTAAAAACAACCCATTTTGGTGGGTAACCACAAGACAATTGTATTGCACTTCTCCTCTCAGTTGGGAATTCAACTCACAAAAAAAAATGCTCTGCTGTAATCAGGTGTTGAAGCACACCCCTGAAATGCTAGGGCCCACATTTATACTTTTTTAGCGCCGCATTTGCGCCACTTTTTGATGCAAAAGCGGCGCAAACTTACAAAATACAATTGTATTTTGTAAGTTTGCGCTGTTTTTGCGTCAAAAAGCGGTGCTAAAACTGCGCTAAAAAAGTATAAATATGGGCCTAGGTGTCTTGGGTGGGACCCCAGTGATGAAGCATGTCACCAATTAGGTTGGTGGGTGAGGGGTCTTTTTAACAAAACCTAAGGGAGTTTTCTTCACAAATTAAGTGCTTGGGACATCAAAGAAGTAAAAGACTTAGGTGGTCATTCCAACCCTGGCGGTCCATGACCGCCGGGTTGGAGGACCGCGGGAGCACCGCCGACAGGCCGGCGGTGCTCCAATGGGCATTCCGACCGCGGCGGTAAAGCCGCGGTCGGACCGGCAACACTGGCGGTCTCCCGCCAGTGTACCGCCGCCCATTGGAATCCTCCAAGTCGGCGCAGCTAGCTGCGCCGCCGAGGGGATTCCGACCCCCCCTACCGCCATCCAGTTCCCGGCGGTCCGCCCGCCGGGAACCGGATGGCAGTAGGGGGGGTCGCAGGGCCCCTGGGGGCCCCTGCAGTGCCCATGCCACTGGCATGGGAACTGCAGGGGCCCCCGCAAGAGGGCCCCTAAATGTATTTCACTGTCTGCTGCGCAGACAGTGAAATACGCGACGGGTGCAACTGCACCCGTCGCACAGCTTCCACTCCGCCGGCTCGATTCCGAGCCGGCTTCATCGTGGAAGCCTCTTTCCCGCTGGGCTGGCGGGCGGCCTGAAGGCGGCCGCCCGCCAGCCCAGCGGGAATGTCAGAATTACCGCCGCGGTCTTTCGACCGCGGAACGGTAACCTGACGGCGGGACTTTGGCGGGCGGCCTCCGCCGCCCACCAAGGTCAGAATGAGGGCCTTAGTAGCATGCTCGCTTTTTGTCAAGGGAAAATCTACAAAATCTATATAAGTTCACAAACTGGACACCCAGGGAAGCACAGAGTGGTGTGTTTCTCATGGAACCCATTAAGTTTTCTTACCCACAATGCCCTGCAAACCTCAAAATGTGACTAAAATCACACATTTTCCTTGCATTTCTTCGTCATATTTTTCCAGAAACCGAAACAATCCATAAATTTCCTACCTCCCACCGTACCTCTTCGTCTCCCGATAAAAATGATACCTCATTTGTGTAGCTGCCCAAAGCAGAGTCAGACTAAAAACATATAAAAAAGCCTGCACTTATGAATATGCTTTAGTTCCCCTCAATCGCTACACATTTTTGCCCCTTCCATGTCGCAGGCATTTGGATAGAAAAAATGTGGTGAGAGCCCCACAAGTCACCCCATCCTGGATTTCCCTAGGTGTCTAGTCTTCAAAAAAATACTATGTGTCAACTGAGCTAGAGAGCAAAATCCACAGTTAAGCACACTGCAAAAAATGAGTCAGTTTTCAGTGGAAAAATGTGATGTAGCCACAACGCGTTTTGGGGGTGTTTCCTGTCACGGGCACTAGGCCTACCCACACAAGTGAGGTACCATTTATATCGGGATACCTGGGGGAATGATGGGTGGTAGGACGTTTTTGGCCCTCAACAGATTCCAGAACTTTGCATCACAGAAATGTGAGGAAAATGTGTTTTTAGACAAGTTTTGAGCTTTGCAAGGGATTCTAGGTAGAAACATGTGGTTAAAGCCCCACACGTCACCCCACCTTGGATTTCCCTAGGTCCCTAGGTTTTTAAAAATATACAGGTTTCCTCAGGTTTCTCTAGGTGCTGGCTGAGCTAGAGCCCGAAGTCCACAGGTAGGCACACTGCAAAAAATGAGTCAGTTTTCAGTGCAAAAATGTGATGTGTCCATGTTGTGATTTGATGATTTTCCTGTCATGAGCACTAGGCCTACCCACACAAGTGAGGTACCATTTTTATCGGGATACTTGGGGGAGTGATGGCTAGGAGGATGTTTGTGGCCCCCAACAGATTCCAGAACCTTGCATCACAGAAATGTGAGGAAAATGTATTTTTAGACACATTTTGAGGTTTGCAAGGGATTCTGGGTAGAAACATGTGGCGAGGGCCACACTGGTCACCCAGTCCTGGACTCCCCTAGGTGTCTAGGTTTAAAAAATGTACAGGTTGCTTAGGTTTCTCCAGGTCCGGCTGAGTTAGAGCTCAAAGCACATAGCTATGCACATTAAAAAGAACAAGTCTGTTCTCAATGGAAAAATGTGCTGTGTCCATGTTGGGTTTGGGGCGTTTCCTGTCGCAGGCACTAGACCTACCCACACAAGTGAGGTACCACTTTTATCAGGAGACTTAGGGAAATGTTAGGTGGAAGAAAGTTTTTGGCTTCCCTCAGATTGCAGAAATTTGCATCATAGAAATTTGAGGAAAATGCGTTGATTAGATATATTTTCAGGTGAGTAAGGGATTTTAGGTAGAAAATTTGGTGAAAGCCACACAAGTCACCCCATCCTGGATTCTCCAAGGTGTCTAGTTTTCAAAAATGTACAGGTTTGCTAGGATTCACTAGTTGCCAGCTGAGCTAGAGCCCAAAATACACAGCTAGGTGCATTACAAAAAAATGAGTCAGTTTTAAGTGGAAAATATGATGTGTCCACGTTGCGTTTTGGGGTGTTTTCTGTTGTGGGCACTAGGCCAACCCACACAAGTTAAGTGAGACTTGGGGGAATGCTGGATGGAAGTAAGTTTATGGCTCCCCACAATTTCCAGAACTTTGCATAACAGAAATGTGAGGAAAATGTGTTTAGACAAATGTTGAGGTTTCCAAGGGATTCTAGGTAGAAACATGTGAAGAGTGCCCCACAAGTCACCCATCCTGGATTCCCGTACGTGTCTAGTTTTTAGCAATGTACAGGTTCCTAGGTTTCCATAGCTGCCAGCTCAGCTAGAGCCCAAAATCCACAACTATGCACATTGCAAAAAATGATTCAATTTTTCAGTGGAAAAATGTGATAGATCCACGTTGCATTTTGGGGTGTTTCCTTTTGCGTGCACTATGCCTACCCATACAGGTGAGGTACCATTTTTATCAAGAGACTTGGGGAAATTCTGGTGGAAGGGAGTTTATGGCTCCCCTCAAATTCCACAAATTTGCATCACAGAAATTTGAGGAAAATGTGTTATTTAGATACATTTTTAGGTTTGCAAGAGATTCTAGGTAGAAAAGTTGGTGAGAGCCACACAAATCACCCATCCTGGATTCCCCTAGGTGTCTAGTTTTTAAAAATTTAAAGGTTTGCTAGGTTTCCCTATGTGCCAACTGAACGGGAGCCCTAACTTCACAGCTAGGCACATTTAAAAAAAGGAATCAGTTTTCAGTGGAAAAATATGATGTGTCCACGTTGTATTTTGGGGAGTTTCTTGTCGTGGGCATTAGGCCTACCCACACAAGTGAGATACCCTTTTGTATCGGGAGACTTGGGGGAATGCTGGATGTAAGAAGGTTTGTGGCTACCTGCAGGTTCTAGAGCTTTGCATCACAGAAATGCAAGGATAATGTGTTTATGGATAACTTTTGAGGTTTGCAAGGGATTCTAGGTCGAAAAATGTGGTGAGAGTCACATAAGTCACCCCATGCTGGATTCCCCTGTGTGCCTAATTAAAAAAAATGTACAGGTTTTCTAGGTTTTCCTAGCGCCCAAAATCCACAGCTAGGCACATTGCAAAAAAATAAGTCAATTTTTCAGTGGAAAGATTTTATGTTTCCACGTTGCGTTTTGGTGTGTTTCTTGTCACAGACACAAAGCCTAACCACACAAATGAGGTACCACTTGCTGAAATGCTGGGTGAAAGGAAGTTTGTGACTCCCCACAGATTCCAGAACTTCGCATCACAGAAATGTGAGAAAATGTGTCTTTTTAGACAAATGTTGAGGTTTGAAAGAAATTCTGGGTAGGAAAATGTAGTGAGAGCCACACAAGTCACCCCAGCCTATGTTCCCATAAGTGTCTAGTTTTCAGAAATGTATAGGTTTGCTAGGTTTCCCCAGGTGCCAGCTGTGCCGGGGCCCAAACTCCACAGCTAGGCACATTACAAAAAGGAGCCAGTTTTCAGTGGGAAGATGTGATCTGTCCATGTTGCATTTTGTAACGTTTCTTGTCACGGGGCTAGGCCTACTCACACAAGTGTGGTACCATTCTTATCAGGAGACTTGGGGGAACTCAGAATAACGGAACAAGTGTTATTACCAATTGTCTTTCTCTGCATTTGCATCTTCCAAATATAAGACAGTGTGGAAGAAAGTAGTCATTTTGAGAAATGCCCTGTAATTCACATGCTAGTATGGGAACCCCAAAGTTCAGAGATGTGCAAATTCTCACTGTTTTTAAACTACATATCCTGTGCCCATTTTGGAAATACATACTATTTTTCACTCTTGATATTTTACCAAATGAATTGCTGCATGCCAGGTACACAATGTAAAACCATTGCAAGGTGCAGCACAGTTATTGGCTCTGGATCGCTTGGGTTCTTGAAGAACCTACAAACCCCATATATCCCTGCAACCATAGGGATCCAAAAGACATAACGGTTTATTGCTTTAAAAATCTGCCATACTTAGAAAAACTTACAGATGAAAACTTAGAAATACATTGCTGTTCTTTACAACTCAATTTCAATTTTTTTTTTTTATTCTGAGTGTTACTTTCTATAGGAAAACCTGAAGTATCGAGACAAATGACCCCTTACTGAATTCAGAATTTTGTGTAGGATTCACCATTGGTTTCACATCCATTTCTGTCACTAACTGGAAGGAGGTTAAAGGCACAACAATAGGGGAAATGGTCCCAGCAAAATGCCAAAACTGCGCTGAAAACATTAGGTTTTCTGATTCTAGTTTTCCTGTTGCTCAAAGTTGAGAAGATGGTTATTTTAGCTCCACAAACCCTTTGTTGATGCCATTTGCAGGAGAATAAAAAATGCTTTCTTCCGCTGAACTATTTTTTCATTTTCCCCAAAAAACCCCAAAGTTAGCTCTATTTTGGCTGATTTCTCGGTCTCCTCCAGGGTAATCCACAAACCCTGGGTACTTTTAGAATCCTCAAGATGTTGGAAAAAAGGACGCCAATTTGGCGTGGGTAGATTATGTGGACAAAAAGTTATGGGGGCTCAAGGCCAAACTACCCCAAAGAGCCAAAAAGGCTTAGCACAGAAGAGGGGAAAGCCTTAGCACATTGGTTAATTAAGCTCCTCGGGCAAACAAAACAAAAACTGGGTAATTTCTGTAGTTTTTATATTTACGCTTGAAGTTCTCCCATCACCACATGCATGCATTGTGAACTGTCATGACTATGATACCATCTATGATCCCATATAATCACCGAGAAACGTCGGCTATTTGTTTCTGGTCCCAGTGAAATTGCACCACACTTGGGAAGCCGTCTGAAAATGTACATAAATGTAGATGTAAAAGTTTAAGGCAGCCTGCCCTTCTTTACAACGTGTCAGAAGCAGAAAATTACTTACAAGGTGAACATCTTCTCTAATCTGGGTTTGCTAGAAAGAAAAATGCTGATAACAACCGAGTAAATGAGTAATGTTTGAACACTATGCCTCCTGGTTTACCGACCTAAATCTCCAGGAGTGGGTACAATACATATATTGGCATCTGGTTATTAATCATAATGTTTATTTGCTTAGATAAGAATGGGTGAGCCACTTACGTATCACCTGACAAACTACAATAATCTTAAAATAAAAAATGACAGAGCGTCGTTCAGAATCTTTGTGTAATAGTTTGAAACAAATGCAGATTAAAATTTTACATCACCTTATAAAACAACTATTATCCATATAGAGTATCTGTCGTTGTGCTTCTTGTGAAAAACATTTATGTGTGAGTTGTAAATCATGTGTTACTGACAATAAATAATTGGACCTTGTTTGCAGGTACATTTTGTTCACTTTGTTGGTGTACTGACAGATACCTATTTTTCTGTAGTCATAACTGGCTAATTAGGTTTATGATGAGCAGTAAAATGCTTCTGTGACTAGATCATTCAGTGACTCGCCCTTTGAAACCGAGGGCTTTAGTCAGCAAACACTTTCGATGATACAGATGATATTAGCAACAGTTTAACCGAGTTCACATTTGCTCTAATCGCCAACATCTCAGCTGCACAAGAAGAGGGTGGTATTGCCTCTACCTTTAGATGATAATTGACAAACAGCTGAAATTACTGTCAGGTGTTTCTCTGAGTTCAATTAAGGCCTTTCCTCTTGGCATTTTAATGCCTGTAGCTGTACAGATAAACTATAGGCAGAGATCTTGGAAGGGGATGCAAATCAGAAAGCTCTGTCACTGAAGGTACCTTTGAAGGGTCAACAGGTTTTGGTCCCCGTTTGGAGGAATTAGTCAAGAAGGCTACAGAAAACATACATTAAATTTCTCCATTCAGCTTTCGACTTCCCGTTTCATCTTGGTGCAAGTTGTCTCAGGAATATCTGCCGATAAAGACGTCTATGGCAAAAGACCGTCCTCTTAAAGAAAGGAGAAGAGGCAGGATTTCTATACCTGCGCCTAAGGGACATTCCTAATCTGTACCTCGTGAAAGCCATCCTTCCTGACTAGTGGGGCCTTCTTCCAAGAGACGCATGGGGCTGCCCGATATTTCTACAAAAATATGGAGCCAGGACAGATCAAACAAGTGGGTTCTAGAGATGTTGGAACAAGGCTACTCAATAGAATTTTCTCCAGAGTTTCCTCTGCCTCTAGATCTTTAAAGATGTCTCTTTTACTAAAAGGAATTCCGAAACTGTTGCAGAAGAAATAAATACATACAGTAACCTCACAAGGTAGAAGTCAAGGAGTGTACTCTTTTTTCTCATTTCGAAGCCATTGTAGGATATTGCCCAGGATGCTCCACAATGATATACCAGTTGTTCGGCCTGATGACTTTATGACTTCAGTAGAATTGCAGGCCACACTCTTTCATCAAACATTCCACAGGAGTGCTGTTGTAGACAATCAACATCAATTCCCCCTTCTTCCCTTCAGTCTAAAGTCCTCTCCAAGAGTTTTTACAAAGGTAGCCAATGTACATCAATAATGCATTGAGAGGCGTCCATATTTAGACAATTGGTTTATTCATGTCCCATCTTCAGAAATAAGAGAGGACCTCATCCAAATAGTCCATACAGTGCTCAAGAGTCAGAGTCATGGCTGGTTAGTAAATCAAGACACATCTCACCTCCACTTTCCTCAAGAGTAGGGATATTTGATACATTAACTGGCAATATTTTCCTTCCTTGCCTTTGGATTCACAAACTACAAACCTGCCTCCAGACTCTTTTGAGTACTCAATCAGCTTCTACAAGGTTAAGGCTAGGACTACAGTGAGACATGACAGCCCCAGTCTTGTGTAGTCCTAGGACTAGGTTCTCATGAGGCCACTAATTCAACATATTCCTCACCCTTGGAACAGGCCTCATTAAATCTAGAAATCCCAATTTAAGTGTCTTATAGCTTATGCCAAAAACTACAGTGGTTGCTCTCTCCAGTATCTCTCTTCAGAGAGCTGTACCTCTCTCCTCCATCACTGATAATAACTGCAACACTTTTTACAATTTCCCTATAATTAACATATAGACATATCGGACCCAGTGGCAGAGACCACCACCTATGTGTGAAAAGTTACTAATCTCAATTAATAACCTGGAAACATGTAAGTCTAAACTTTCTCATAACTTTACACTTGGAAAGATGTGCACACTTCATATCAAACCCACAATATCAGTAGGACAGAATATTGATGTTACAAATGGGGTCTCTAGTTGGCAGTCAGTTTACCTCTTATCCAAGTAGGGGCCCTCACACTAGTCAGGGTAAGAGAGATACACAGCTCAGATAACTCCTGCTCACCCCCTTGGTACCTTGGCACAAGCAGTCAAGCTTATCTCAGAGGCAATGTGTAAAGTATTTGCACCAACACACACAGTTTAGAAAAATAGCCTATATTTATCTAAAGCAAACAAGATGAAAACAACAGAAATCCAACATACACAAACAAAAATATGAATTTTTAAAAGTAAAAAGAGTCTTAATCCATAGAAATCAATGGATGTGTTGTTTTAGCACAAAGTACCTGGTATGCATAAAAGAAAAACCCGCATGGGAGAGCATGCGTCTGAAAAGCAAGCGATGCGTTGATTCCTTACTCGCAAGTGAGAGCGTGCGTCGATTCTTCCCCGGGTAAGCGATATGTCAATTCTTTCCACACAGGGAAGGGATGTGTTGATTTCCAGATAAGCAGCCTCAGGTCTGTGCGGTGATGTTGAAGATTTTTACGCCCAGGGTCGATGCGTGGAAAATTCTGGTGCACTGTGCGAAGGGTCCGCATTGAGAACAGGTGCTGCATTGATTCTCCAGCCTAGAGCCAGGTGCTGCGTCAAATTTTTAGCCGCGGGTCAGGCGCTGTGTTAAGTTTTCTGACACGCAAATAGCAGTGCTTGGCTGTTCCCTCACAGGTTACCAGCTTCCACTTCTCAGGGCCCGGAGACTGGATTTGGCATCACTTTGCAAGTCAGGACTCTCAGCAGAAGAGCCCAGACACTGGCAGATGAAGTCTTTGATTTCCCTGAGGCTTCTTAACAGGAGGCAAGCTCAGTCCAAGCCCTTGGAGAATCTTCACAAGCAGGATACACAGTAAAGTCCAGTCTTTGTCCTCTTTAAGGCTGAAGCAGCAACTGCAGGCCAACCCAGAAAAGCACACACAGCAAAGGGCCAGTACTCCTCCTCCAGCTATTCAACTCCTCTCTTTGGCAGAGGTTCTTCTTGATCCAGAACTATTCTAAAATCTGGGGTTTGAGGGTCCACTACTTATTCTCATTTCTGTCTTTGAAGTAGGCAAACTTCAAAAGAAAGTCTCTGTTGTTCACAAGATCCTGCCTTGCCCAGGCCTGGTCCCAGACACACTCCAGGGGGTTAGAGACTACATTGTGTGACGACAGACACAGCCATTACAGGGACAGGTGTCAGCTCCTCCCTTCCCACTCTAGCCCTGGAAGACTCCTCAGGATAAGCATAACACACCTCAGCTCCCTTTGTGATACTTTCTAGAGGGAATTCACAAATAGCCCAACTGACAGTCTGACGGAGACGTGGATTCCACAGGCACAGAATGGTTAAGCAAGAAAATGACCACTTTCTAAAAGTGGGATTTTCAAACAGACAATCTAAAAAACAACTCTACCAAAAGATGTATTTTTACAGAGACCCCAAACTCCAGATCTTAATCTGCTTCCAATGGGAAAGTGCACTTAAAAGATATTTAAAGCCAGCTCCCATGTCAACCTATGGGAGAGATAGGCCTTGCAGTAGTGAAAAATGAATTTGGCAGTATTTCACTATCAGGACATGTAAAACACACCAGTGCATGCCTTACCTTTTAAATACACAGCACACTGCACATGGGGCTACCTAGGGCCTACCTTAGGGGTGACCTACATGTAGTAAAAGGGAAGGTTTGAGCCTGGCAAGTGGGTACACTTGGCAGGTCGAATTGCCAGTGCAAGACTGCACACACAGACACTGCAATGGAAGGTCTGAGACATGTTTACAGGGCTACTCATGTGGGTGGCATGATCAGTGCGGCAGGCCCACTAGTAGCATTTGATTTACTGGCCCTGGGCACCTCTTGTGCACTTTACTAGGGATTTACCAGTAAATCACATATGCCAATCTTGGATAAACCAATCACCAAGACAATTTAGACAAAGACCATGGGCACTTTAGCACTGGTTAGCAGTGGGAAAGTGCCCAGAGTCATAAAGCCCAATAACGTTGGTCAGAAAATATAGGAGGAAGGAGAAAAAAACGTTTGGGGATGACTCTGCAAAAAGGGCCAGGTCCAACAATTAAAGACAACATTTTGAAAGAAAATAAAATATAACAGGTAAGTAAGTCCAGACTTTCTATACTTGACTCCACATATATGTACCTGTGCAGTACATATATTGTCAATGTAAGTAAACATTAAGTTAGGAATAGTAAATCTATACTTCCAGACATACCTTTTGATTTTTTGTCCCTTGATATTCTTGTATGCCAATAGCTTTGATGTCAATATTCAGTAGTACCACCCTCTGAAATGGTGAATAGTGAAAAGTAGTAAAGTTACTGCAAAGTGTGAGTACATTTACAAATATAGATTTACTCACTTGTATATTTACCATTATGAACAGGCAACTAGGTTGGAAGGAAAGAAAACTAGTTTCAACCACTATTGATTTGTCTTAGATTTCTTTCAGGAATTCTGATGAACGGGTTGGGATTTTACATAGAAACATTTTCTGTGCGTTTACACTTTCAAAACAATCAATCTACTAACGCAGCAGAGCTTTGGCTGCCATATCCTTTGGCACAATATAGCCTTAGATGTCACCATATATTTATTTGAGTGTACTGATGTCTAACAGTTTAGATGTAAAGTGATGCATTGAGAACCATGGTAATGTGCATTCACTGTAGTTTATAGAATGCAACCTTGGTGGAATAGCACTAAAATTATGATTAAAGAAAAATGGTTGTACATTTTATGTTTCCTTACCATGTATATTAGCAGTTTCCATTGAATGTTGTTAACTTGTTTTAAACCCCCTATGTATTTTGTCCCAATGCAGTTCTACAGCATACTTATGATTGAGATTTTGAAGATGTTGATTATGATTTCCTTATGGCATGTGAAAGGTTTTGATGCTAAATGATTTAATTCAGTTTATGAAAATGGGGCCTTTAATTCTATTGCTTATCTCAACCACAGTAGTTTGTTAGGCCAATGATTGTGCATGCAACTGTGAGAAGATGCCTTTTCACCTGTTAACGTGACATTTCTTTCAGGTTCCTTTTACTTGAGATGATATATTATGGTTCATAAGTTTCTGTTCCAGGCACTTTCTTGTTTTGAATTCAACTCTCCTATTGTATTTTACCCTCTGAGTGTGAGAAGATGCCCTTAGTGAAGGAACATGGAGCAAAGATGCATCCATAATTTTAAAGTTTTTGCAAATCACATACAAGAGAAGAAGATGGACCCCTTTCCTATGACAGTGATGGGAGGATGTCAAGATGTTGCAGATGCCCAACATGTGATGATTTCTGATTGGATAATTGTCAGGTACCTTGGTTCGACTGCCTCAGCAGGAGATTAATCCTCAGACCCACGCCAGACTACTCGCAATGAATTTAGAATATCCGTTTTGAGCAACCTGGAGGGGGAAAGGGGAATGGGATTTAGAGAGACTGCCTCAGGTCTTGTTTCTTCAACTACTCAGTCTGCCATTCACTTCTCAATTGGTCTAGAAGGCGACACCTGAAAAATTACAATAAGATTACTAGGGACATACTGAGCAACTTATTTCATCTTTTTACATTTACCAAAATTTACTTTTTCTAACATTATATCACAACTCTCTTTACTTGAGTTCCCTGAGGAATTTGCTTCTCTCTATTTATGATGAATTTACTTTAGTAGTGAATGAATTCCAATAAGGTTGTTCTATTAGATAAATTAAGGTTGTCTTTTCTGTTCAAATATATTCATATTTTTTGCTCATTGTCAACATGTATTTTACTTGCGCTGAATAGTTGTTGTATATATATATATATATAGAGAGAGAGAGGTAAAAGTCTAAGTTGGAGAATAGTTCAGACAATTGAATTTCCAATTAACTCTCTATCTTGTCTCTTGTCAATAATAGATTTCTGTAGGTTTCTTCAAGAACTATATTTCCTGAGTCTTGTAATTTTCTGTACTCTGGCTGCTTGTATTAACAACAGAATTGTTAATGAAGTTGCAGACAATTTTTTCTTACATTTTCGTTTGTCTGTCCCAGGTGAAAACTCTCTGGAATGCGGCACATCTTTTTGACACTGTGTTCTCTCTTGAAATTTTATGAATTATCTGTGGTTTACTCAAATAGTTCATATAAAGTTCATGCGAAGCGAAGTTTGCCAAAAAAACGTTTACCTCACAAGAGCACTCTCACTACACCTCTGGATTCCTGTAAGGAAACAGTTGAAGTGTGAAGTGCTCCAGCTGCGTGCGCTTCACAGTACCAAAACAGAGTGCAACACTAGAACTGTAACTTTGCCTCTGGACTTCTCGGCAGCCATCTTGAATGTCTTAACCTGTGCCTTCCTTGTAACATGTGCAGTGCAACTCGAAAAACAATCTTCCAGTAAGGACATTGCCTCCTCCACTGCAGATACTTCTTAATCTGCCCAAATCCCATGGACACTTTGTCATTTTTACCTAATGCTGATGACCTAAGACTTTACTGAGATTTACCATGTGTCACTATTGCTGGTGTCTATTATAGCCTTGTAGCCTGCAGTAGCGGACTATACGGACATTGAAGGCTTGCTCCAGCATTAAAGGCCTGAGCTGAAGGCAAGGGCCTTTAACAAGGGAGCGGGACTTTAATGCCAGTGTATTCAAGCTAGGAAGGGCAATAAGGCTATTAGACCATTCTGCAGCTAGAGGGCAGAATGTTCTAATAACTAAAACAAAGGTCTCACGGAGCCTGGTGGGACTGAAATGTCCTTGGGCTCCATGAGGTTTTTGTTCATATCAAAAGCTTTGAACAAAAACTTAGGAATGTTTGCACTCCGGCCTCTACCAGCCATTAGAAGCCCAGAGCACTCCATTGTTTTTAACTGAGCTCCCAACATTCCAATGTTCTAATTCTGCATGGACTAAGGGCCTCATTACGACCTCGGGGGGAGGAACCGCCGTGCTGAAGACCGCCAGTGCAGGCGGTTTGCCGCGCAGCGTATTATGACTGCTGGCAGCCCTCCGTCCTTTTTCAGACGGAGAGCTGCCAGCAGCCATACTGGTGGTCAGCGGGGAAGTGGAGGTTGCTCCACCTCCACCGCCCCGTCATCAGAACACCGCCCACCGAATCACGTTCCAAGATTCGGTGTGGTTGTGTTCTGGCGACGGGGAGCTGGCGGTGGAGCATCCCCCATGGATCCCGTCCCCTCCCGGAGGATCAACGGACAAGGTAAGTTGATCGTCCGTTAGGGGAGGGGGTGGGGGGTGTCGTGTGTTGTGTGCGTGCATGGGGGTGTGCGTTTGAGTATGTAGAGGGGGTGTGTGAGTGCGTGTATGCATGCGGGGGGTGTGTTGTGTGTATGGGAAATGTGTGCGGGTTGGTCTGTGTGCATGTCTGTTGTATGTGTGCGGGTATGTGTTGTTGCAGTGTATGTGTGCGTGTTGGGGTGTGTGTCTGTGCATGTTGGGGGTGGGGGTGGGGAGGGGTTGTGTGTATGTTGGGTGGGGAGGGGGTCCTGGCACCTTTGGGGGGTGGCAGGGGTGTGGGGGGAGGACTCGGGGTGGGGGAGGGGGGTGGGGAGACCCCTATCGCCATGGATTTTGTGGTGGTTCCAAACCACCCGAAATCCATGGCGGTATGCAGGGTTGTGATACCGCCGGCGGTCTTGAGACGCCCGCCGGGCTGGAGACCGAAGTCTTCAGCCCAGCGGTCGTCACCGCCCTGGCGGTCAGAGTGAAGAAGTGGGTAACCGCCATGGTCATAATCCCATTTTTTTCCTCCGGCCTGTTGGCGGTATTATAGCCACTTCTACCCCGTCCGCCAGGGTTGTAATGAAGGCCTAAATTCCTTTATGGACTCCCTAGGTATAGATTTGAATGTTATTCAATTTTAAACCATCCTCATGCTGAAGCTTAGTTTTAGGATTTTTCTGACCCTATGTAAAGACTCTTGACAGAGCCTCACATGTTGGCGCATTCTCTTTTTACGTACTTTCTACCAGTTTAGGTTAGTCTGCGATTGGTCCAGATGTCACTCTTCCAGATTATTTTTGCTCTATTTTTGCTTTTACCTTTTGCCCCTGAATTTGATTGCACAGTATACGTCCGCTAGTGATATTCTGTTGAGATTACCAAATTTCAAACTAACTTGATGTATTCAATTTGTTTCCATGTTGATGAGAGGTGGTCAACGTGTATTTAGTGCGCATCAAGTAATTCTTCTGTTGTTCTGTGTGGCATGTATAGATTGTCTTGTATTTTTAATGTTGATAAAAGTGTGTTTTTTCTAAAAAATCGGTCACCATATGGTTGTCTTGTATCTCTATAGTCTGTTTCTGAGACTTGCTTAGATTAACTTGTGCATTAGTTTGTTATAAAACTTGTTTAACTTTTATTCAGACTTGGTTTTCCTTGTGTGGCCACATTGGTCATTCTGTATTGAGAAATGAGGTGTTGACTGACCTGTGATAAGTTTGGTAGCTGTCTCTTACCTCCAGATGGATGCAAAGGTTGTTGACCTCATATAAAACATTATTGCCTGCAAGGGTGATTTATGCTGGAGCACTAGGTCTGTGTGACTACTGGTCCTTGTAACGGTGATGTTCTCACACAGATTGTGTTTGCCAACTTCAGTCATTGTTTATCAACAGTACAAGGACTGATCTTGTCCCCACAGTATGGACCATACATGCCCCCAAAGCCCACACATAAAAAAACATCTCTCTCTACTAGGCCCCTCATACTCTTTTATGCAGGATAAGTAAAAAGAATGGCAAACATAATAGCAGAATTAAACCATCAGTTTACCTATAACTGAATCCTTGGAGCTGGTACTGGAAATGCAGCAGCAAGTAAACAGCAAGGCCTAATTGCTGCTGGTCGAGAGTTTGGTGGTGGTACCTTGCTAAGTGGGTGTTCATACCTGCTTCCCTGACAGAAGCAGAGCAGTGCTAACATAGCATGTTAGTGCCACATCAGTTGCGCCTGAAGCCTGGAAGACTTGATGCGTTGGGTGTGAACACAGTTCTGGACCACCTGGTCTGCAGTTTTTCCACAAGCTTTGGCTCCTGTGTGACTAATGAAAAAATCTATGCAATAATTAATTGAGAAAGTATTAGGTATGCTTCTAAATAGGTATGACCTAAGGTCACGCTCTATATCAGTGGTTTATACACTACTCACTTTGCCCTGATTATCTTCTAAACCTCTCAAGACTAGCAGATTAAACACGAGAAAGAAATGCAGCAAATGTCCTGTATCTGTAGGTGACTTTCAACAACAAAGACTCGTAGCCAGTTCTGTAGAAAGAGGACGAGTGCTCGTCTGTCTCTAACCAACTTATGTGGATGTTTAAATGGTACATGCTCATCTAAGATTCCTGTTCTGTTTCACATTAAAGACAAACTGTCTCCATTTGTGAGGCGTCTCCTTTTTTTTCAAACTATGGTTAGACAGTTAGTTCCTGATTTAGATGTAGGAATTAATGGTTCTGCTGTTGACTTTTCGAATGAAAACCCGTTTGCCGCCGTATTTAGATATTGGCGGTCCAATAGACGAAAGTCCACATTTGAACCACCGCCTTTGCCAAGAAATAACACCCACTTTGACAGAGAGAGAGAGAGAGGGAAAAATTGATGCCAGTGGGACCCCAGCCACCCTTCCTGCAGTGCAGATTTGGATGTGCCTTACCACCAAAAAAAAGTGATGGCCGACCTCCACTTCTGAGTTGCCGGATTGGGGGAAAAAGGGTGAAAACTCACTTTTTTCCCAATTCCGTCTCTGTCTTCCTCTGTACACGACTGGACAACACCTGCAGTCACTGCTGCCACTGGCCCGCCTGGAGAACACGACCACCCTTGCCAGACTCAAAGGTCAGGATGCCGCATTGCCATGGTACGTTGGGTGAGCACTGCCTAGGAGGTCGGGACCACTGTAGGCATATACATGTCACAGTAATTTTCGAAATCACTATGACATGCATATGTCAGGGAGACAATTGTGTCACATATGGCTCGGGACACTCTAGCACAATAGGCATATCACACACGCACACAACTGTTATTGTGGTGTCATCATTCATTACAATATGAATGCTGGCACGACAATGACAATACCCTCACACTGAACAATGGTGTCCAGATTTGCGCATTGCAAGAGGACCTGTATGGGGAGTTTTGTGCTATCTGTTGTCTATGTGAGTCTGTGTGTATGTGTATGTGTGTGTGCGTGTGTGTGTGTGTGTGTGTGTGGATTGGCTGTTAGAGGTGGAGGGAGCTGGAATGGGTAGTGTGGTTGTATCTGTATGTGTGTCACTTGCATGTGAGACCAATGTTGTTGTGTATGTTGTACTGCTGTGTGACACATTCAGGTGAGTGTTGTGTGGCGGACATTGTCATGATGTGTGTAGTTGTGCTTGTGTGTGAATGTGTTTGCGTAGCTTATTGTGTAGTTGTGTGGTTGCATTGCAGTGTGTGTGCAGTGTCAATGGTGTGTGTATGTTGTGGCATGGATGTATGTCAATGTGTGTTTTCGGCATGTACATGTTGTGTTGTTTTGGAATGGCAATGGGTTATTGTGTAAATATAGAGTTGTGTGTAGTGTGTAGTGCGGGGTACACATATGGCTAAGGGACAGTGCTTGTGTGTCACTTACCTCTATTCCAAAGCCCCTGCCATTGTACAAAGTCCAATGAGTCCTGCCACTGTCTCCCTCCATCAGCAAACTGTCCGCAGTCCACCGTTTGCAGAGCTGTAACATCTAAATACAGAAGGTGGGCCACCGTTGACTAGATAGTGTTTTCGGGTCTGCCACTGATGCATCTTAGTAGTAACACCACCAAGGTCTAAATCATGCCCTAAGTCATCAAGGCACAGTTGAACATGAACATTGTACCAGTATTCCATAATCAACATTTGATTATCACACTGCCCCAGCAGAATAGTTTGACACGTGGTAACATGTCGGGGATTCCTGGTCTTTCACAAAAAAGGAAATCACAATATTTTCGACTCTACTCTGTAGCCTTTTCAGAATGCCAAGCAGTTAAATCAAAATGATGCATGGACACTATTTAGCCTGTTATCTAAGTATCTTAGCTGGTGTGATAGTTAGCCTTTAACCATTCAAGTGTTGAAGTTAGTTATCGATGGCGGATGCAAGACAGTCATAGGGGATGCAGTAATTGAGTCGATTGAAAGGAATTATGAATTGATTATAATTAATTTTAAAAAGCATGGGAATCATCTGAAGCCCACTCGGGTGTAATTCTTCACAACCTGCTCTCTGAGACGTTAAAGCAGTCTATTACTATTGGCTATGCTAACTTCCTTTGCTTGAAAACTTAATTTCATTCATGATGTCAAAAGAGAGGTATCAGTTATCACAGGTTAGTCAGGTTAGTGTGTACATGCCTCTTTTGGGTTATACGAAACAAAGTGGAAGTCAGCATGAGAAGAGTTGTAACATGTAAATGTCTGGCTTTATTTAAACCCATTCAAGAACGTGGCACTCTGCTTGGCTTTTAGATTGTAAAAAGAGTCCTGTTTCAAAAATCCAATTATTTTTTTCAGCGCAAAAATATTCCAGTGGAGCAATCCTTCCTCACACTGTCAACAATGCATATCACAGCCCTATCAGAAAGAGCTGCATTATGTCAGCTAGGAGCCTGTTTTAGCATTTGAGTTAACTAAAGGTCATACATATTACTTGGAATTTCTCAGATTTACTGCATGAACTGCAGACAGCAGGGCCATATCATGATCAGCTGTGGTTGCTCTGGGTAGATACAGGTGCCTTTTTATGCCTTTTAGATATCTAAAGTTCAGAAACAAAACTCTGAATTTCTCAGAATTAATGCATAAAACGCAAACACCACAAGTCGGAAGAACTGAGGATGGTTTGCCTTTTACTGCAGTGGCCTAACAAAGCCCCCTGCAGCTCCCGTGGTGCGAGAGCACCCGACCTTCAGGGGGCTCCTCAGCACAGTACCCGCGCCTGAGAGCTCTTGAATGAGTTCGTAGGGGGTCCCTCCATGTATTTTGCGGAGGGGTTGCTGCAGTTTTCGTTACACCTCTCTCTTACTGGTTCAGTCAACTCCTATCCGAAGTTCATGCCTGAACTCAAAGAAATTCCAAGTTATATGTATGAAATTTTCACACCTGAAACGAAAATACATATGCTCGTCTCTGCACTGAGCCAGCACAGCTCTTCATTATACAGTACCATGTTCTGTCTAGAGTTTAGATTAACACAGAGACATTACGAGTTCTATGTATAGAAATTTAGTTTTAAAAGTGTGTGAAAGTAGAGTTATTGCGGGAAGTTTATTTGGATAGCTACTTTGAAGCAAGGAAGAAAGTCATAGGAATCAGCGCTCACAGTGAATCACCAAAGTCAAAATTAACACATTAATAGATGCACAGTGCTCCTGGCAGGAGGATCCTCCTCCCTCCTCCAATGTTTCTAAAAGAAACCAAAACAGCGGCAAACAGATGTCAGGGCACTCATGAATAAAAGTTCAATCCTCCATATGTATCATGTCTTGGTGTCTTGTTCATGATCATCAAGTATAAGTCAGACCAGGATAGTAGGCAAAGGTTGAATTTATTCTTGGAATGCAGTATCCTGGCTGCTGAGGTGCCTTTGTCACAGCAGCCATTTTAATGTCAGAAGGCTGTGCTCCTGAGTTGTTTGAGCTGTCGCCTCAGGGAAACTAGTAGCGCTGGCACTTCTTCTCCTCAGCATGGCTTGACTGTGTTATTGGCAACATTTCAGAGGGAGCAATAATATTTATTGCTGGCTGGACTCACATTGGTGGTTTCTATAGCCTTTATTTTAAACTATTCCTTCCTTCTGTGTCTGAGGAGGACAAGCAGTTGTGGCTCCTATCAGGGCAAAGTGGATGGGCAGGGGCACAAAAAGACAACAACATTACAAATAAAAAAAATGTTTAAAAAAACATACCTGACCCGCTGCATCATCGGCGCCGTGCCGCTCTTCTGCCTCCACTCACAGCAGGCACAGACTTCCAGCCTGCCCTCCGGCCAATTCTAACGCTGCTCTCATGCTGCTGGCAGCATGAGGGCAGCATTATGATTTGCCTGAGCACCCTGGCTTTGGGCTTCAAGGCACACTTGAAGCCTGTGCGTGCTCTCTACAACCCAGCAACACAGTGCCAGTTTGGAGAGAGCTTATTGCGCATGCATGTTTGGCCATCCTGAGACAGCCAGCCAAACACACATGTGTGCTGATGGGAGTGCACACCACTCCCCCTCCGTCCCTGTCAACCCCAATGCCTCCGCCCCTTGAAAAATAAAACAGTGTTTATTATCGTTTCTATTTTTCAATATGCAGCTGCTGTTTCTGGCGGGGTGACACTGCTCCGCCATAGCAGAGGAGCCGCTACTGTGGACAAGTCATCACAAGGTGTCTTCTAAGTTGCATATGTTGACACCTTAAAAGCCTATTCCATTGATAACTTTGCAACCACTCTCCATAACAGAAGATTCTCTTTCCTACTAAACAAGAGAGTACTTCTACTGCAATTCACAAGCAGGTCTCTTCAATAAAATTTTCTTATGCTCTTCCTGAGTCTAAGACAATGAAACAAGACCATCCTTCACCAGGTGACTCAACGTCTTCCATTTCAAAAAACGTTATTGGAAAAAAATTGTTGCCCTTTACCCCCATATGGAAAACACATTATAAGGTTAGAAATCCTAGATAAGTGGGCTTTTCTTGATAAAAGGGTCTATGAAACAGAACAAATGATTAGTGATATTCAGGATGCAACTATGTAAGTAGGCTCCATGCAACAAGAAATACCAAAACTAAAAACTCAATGGAATAAATGGAAAGCAGAAACAGACTGAACAATTTATGCATATATGACTTACCAAAAGAAACTGAAGGAAATTACTCACTTGTTTTTTTTTTCATTTTTTCGGTCAAAATTATTGTATTTGCTAGGATCTACTAAATTGAACATTCACAGGGTGTCTAGACCAAGGTCCCCAAACAGATCTTTATCTACACCATTTAAACCAAGAGGTGTTATCCTTTTCTTCTTAAAGTACATTGGCCATATCAAAGTTCTCACTGCAACAAAAAAAAGAAAACATTACAATGGAATGGTCACAAAGTAGTTCATACTCAGGATGTGTCAAAAGAGACAGCCAATCAAGGAAAATAATCCTTTGGCACTGAACCTCCTCTTCATTTTATGAATGCTTGTTATAGTCTTCTTCATCCTTGTTTTTTCAAAGCAAGATATAAGGACATGACAGTTACTTATGACGATCCCATTAAACAGAAAAAATGTATTTCTCATTACAGAATTAAAACTATGGATATTTGAAAGTCTTTGTTCTCCTTTTTAGATAGTCAAACAGTTTAAGGTTAATTAAACACCTTCTTCAACGCAAAAGGGTTGAAGTATGTTCTATTTCTTAATATTTTAGATAACTTGTTCTTAGTATGTTTTGAAAATTTGATATAACTTGTTTTGCATTACAGAGTTCATAATCTTGTTTGTCTGTTCCTCTGTTATGTTGTACTATTTTTTGTATACCTTCACCATCGTACCTGCGACTGTGCATGTGTTATTTTCGTTATATACTGTCTCCAGCATTATCTTCATGTCCCACTAAAAGTATGTTTTTCAGTCACCATTTTATAGGAATGTACTGTCTTTTGCTTCTCTTTTATAGTCGTTTTTTATTCTCCTCCTATCCTTCATCATTTTTGGTTACTATTTTTCATCTTCTGAATTCCTACTCTTTTCTTATTTTATTCTTCTTCATATTACATTTTGATTCTGGTTTGTGTATATTTCATTAATGTTTATTAGACCTATCTATTTATATTCCAAGTGTTTTCATAATTTGGATCAAATCCTGAAATGTTAACGGTCTGAATAGTCCTGTTAAGAGACTGAGGGCCTGATTACAACTTTGGAGGAGGTGTTAATCCTTCCCAAATGTGACGGATATACCACCAGGCGTATTACGATTTCCATAGGATATAATGGACTCGTAATACGGCTGGTGGTATATCCGTCACTTTACCGTCACTTTTGGGACGGATTAACACCTCCTCCAAAGTTGTAATCAGGCCCTGAGAGTGCTTTCTCTTCTTGCTAAATGTAAATTAGTATTATTGCGAGAAACCCACTTGTCTGATTTAGAAGCTCATTAGCTTTGAAAATGTTGAGTTGGAATAGTTCTTGTTTCTCCTGCACGTAATAAGAAAAATGGAACAGTAATTTTGCGTAAATATTTGGATGTCAATATTAAGTCAAAATATATTGATGATTAGGGCCATTGTATTTTAGCACAATAAAAGCCTTAAAAGCCCTAATACTATTTGTAATGTTCATGGCCCAAAACAAATTAACTATACATTTTAGCAGAACATAACTAAAAATGTTTAGAAATTAATGATGATTATTTTATATTTGGTGGTGAATTTAATAGGATTATGGACCCGTTTACAGATAGGATTTCTAAGGTAAGATTTATTCCTAATAAGATGCATAAACAATTTAGTTCAACAGTTACACATTCTTCCTTGGTAAGATCCTATAGGCCCAGCACTCCTTTACTTAAAGAACACTATGGGGGTTATTCTAACTTTGGAGGAGTGTTAATCCGTCCCAAAAGTGACGGTAAAGTGACGGATATACCACCAGCCGTATTACGAGTTCCATAGGATATAATGGACTCGTAATACGTCTGGTGGTAAATCCGTCACTTTTCCGTCACTTTTGGGACGGATTAACACCTCCTCCAAAGTTAGAATAACCCCCTATGTTTGCTCCCCAGCTCTGATTGTTTGACATTCATAACTTCTCTAACTCCCCTTTACATGTTTTATGGGTCAGCATAAAATCATAGGCTTGTGGTTTCATAATTGATTTTGTTTTGAAAAGGAAAAAGAAATTGCCATTTGACACTAAACCATTTTCACAGAGAATCAAATCATTAGAACATCAATTTTATAAGACTAATTAAATCAAATACTGGATATCTTGGTGAAAGCAGAATTAGGTTTTTATAAATACTCTACTGATAAAACCTCTGTTTTCCTTGTCAAATCTAGTGCCCAAATAAGGCAGGTAAATTATTGGCAAATAATCTCAATTTGTATTTCTTGTTGCATGGAGTCTACTTACTTAGTTGCATCCTGAATATCACTATCACTAATCATTTGCATACTGGTTATCACTAATCATTTGTTCTGTTTTAGAGACCCTTTTATCAGGAAAAGCCCCCTTATCCAGGATTTCTAATCTTATAATGTGTTTTTTTCCATATGAGAGTGAAGGGCAGCAATTATTTCCAATAATATTTTTAATGAAATGGAAGAAGTTGATTTACCTGGTGAAGTTGGGCCTTGTTTCAGTGTCTTAGACTCAGGAACAGCATAGGAAGATTTTATTGAAGAGACCTGATTGTGAATAGCAGTAGGAGTGCTCTCTTGTTTGGTAGGAAAGAGAATCTTCTGTTATGGAGAGTGGTTGCAAAGGTATCGATGGAATAGGCTTTTAAGGTAATCATTATTAAATAGTAATGGTTCTTGCATTTATTAAAATAAGGAGATTGTGTGTGAATTCACAAAACCTTACAACCAACTTTATGCTCTGGAAAATTCTCCCAGAGTAGATTAGGTTAAATTATTGTTAAACACTATTCAAAAACCAAACACCAGTTAATAACACTTCTCTCCCTGGGAATAAAACTTCTCATTGAATGAAATTATCAAAACTGTTTCTGTTTTAAAGAGAGGGGAAGCACCTTATCCTGATGGTTATTCCATAGAATTTTATTCCCATTTCTTGGCTATTTTGTTTCCAAAATTGCTTGAAATTTATAATCATTTTATTACTACTGGCTCTGCTCAAGGCACAATTCAAAATGCTGTTATTTTTCTAATCACTAAATAATGCAAAGACCCCACACTGTGTAAAAACTAGACCCTTTTCTTTGTTCAACATAGACTATAACATTTTTGCCAACATTTTAGCATTACATCTTGAAACCTTTTTGGTGCCTGAGTTGTGTAGTGCCTTAAATGTGTGTGTGGGGTGTGGAATTGGGCACAGGTGTGTATCAGGAGCCAGTGTAGTTCTCTGAGGTGCAGTGTGATGTGAGTTCTGTTTGGGAGGGTGAGGATGTTGATGTATGTGTGCATAACATTGGCCAGCGGGATCATACATGTATTGAAGAGGGTTGTGCTAAATGATAAACCTTGAGGCACTCCGCAGATGACTTTGAGGGCTTCCAAGGAATAAGGTGCCAGAATGGCAGCTTGTGTTTCGTCTGTTAAGATGAATCTGACTTGGTGGACAGAGGATCCTTGAATGCCAATCTTGTGCAGGCGCCTGATGAAGATGGGGTGTGAGACTGTGTCAAATACTGCAGAGAGTTCTAAGAGAATGAGAGCTCCTTGTCTCCTTTTTAAAGGATCAAGCAGATGTTTATGGTGATAATGAGTGCTGTTTTTTTACTCTGGTAGAGCTTGAATCCAGACTGCATGGCATTGAGGACCTGGTGGTTGCTGAGGTGGTTGGTGAACAGTAAGTTAATTAGTTTCTCTAAGAGCTTTGTCTGGTATGGTATGACTGAGATGGCTCTGTAGCCGGAAAGCAAACAACATCTTGAGCAGGGGCATGACTGTGTCATGTTTCGCGGTGTCCAAGAATGTGGCTGAGTTGATGGAGGCTTTGAGGGTTGGTGTTAGTGCTTCGCTGATCCTTTGGAGTAATTTGGTTAAGGTGTTGTGGGTGCCAGGTTCAGATGGAGTCCTTGAGTGGTTGGTCTTCATCTTAGCAAAGATTTCAAAGGTTGTGACTGCAGGCCATGAAGTCAGGGTTTGTTCATCAGCCATGATGAGAAGTTGAGTTGCAACCATGACAGTGTCTGGTTGAGGGTCAAAGTTGGTGTATATGTAGGTGATTTTGTTACAGACAAATTCTGAGACCTTGTTGCAAAGGTGTCGGGAGGGGTGATGTTGCTGGAGGCAGCAGGAGGCACAATGAAATCTTTGATGATGGCAAAACGTCCTTGCTGATTTTAGTGCCGGTGTTGATGCGAACTGCAAGAGTTGTGTGCTTGGTGTTCTGTATTCATTTGTGGTAGCGTCTTAGGGCTGATTTGAAGTTGTTTTTATCTGTGGTGTCTTGATTTCTTGTCCATTTGCGCTCCCGTTGTTTTCAGTGGTGTTTCCTCAGCCTAAGTTCCTCTGTGTATTATCTGGCCTGTGGTTCAGCAATGAGGGGAGCCAGGGTGTCAGTGCATGTGGTGATTCAGCTGTTAAGGTTTGGATGGCTTTCAGCAAGTCAATGGTATTCTCCCGCAGGTGCTTGAAGAGTGCTCTTTATTTATTGCTTAGACTTCCTTGACCCACCAAAATCCGATCGCAACCCTCAGTTTGGGAAAAAGTGTTCTAAGATATTGGCAGTATATTTTATAACACTCCTATCCTCTTTTCTTTACATACTAAGTACATTTAGCACCAAATGTAAGGTCTTATGTTTCAGGTGATGAACACTGTCCCGTCTGTGTCTACTGGCATGAAGTCCCTTTCTAACCCTTCACACTCTGTGTTGAGCTTATATAAGATTATTTAGCCGTTTGGGGGTCGGTGGCCCCTACGAGATGCAGTAGTGTGGTGGTCAGTGCTGAGGAAGCTGCATCACTGAATCCACACCTGCATTCAGGCCCTGAGGAAGAAGAGGATCTAGCCAAATGGAGGTGTGTGCAGAACAGCATGGCATGCCCAGTTGCGGTGTCAGGCCACAGAGAGAGCCACTGATTCTGGAAAAGACCTGAAGGCAGTGTGGTGAGTTGTGTTGTCCTGTTCCATGAGCCGCCTCCCTGCTGGAATGAGCTGCAGCCTGCTTTGATCTATGCGGGCATGGCTGTGAATGGGAATGGGGCCTGACACCCTTGAGTGAAAAGCCTGCCCACTGGCTCTTTGCCGGTGCCCCCAGTAAGTGCCGACTCAGTATTCCCCTGGTGAGAGACAGAGAACCCCCGCCTAGCCAGCAGGATTGGCAGCCTTGTCGGGCCATGTGGGGGAGAAGGGGTGAAGGTGCAGATGACGTGACTCCTTGGCCTGGATCCTGGATCCTGGAACCAGGGCCACATAACCCATGCAGCCTCACAGGATAAAAACAAGGACTTGGGGCCACACACTCAGGTATGATCTGTTGGGGCTGACCTCCAGGCTCCTCAGCTGGATCGGCACTGGTGCATACTGCCGTAGCTCCAGGGTGGCCCATCTCATCTGGCCTCCCACAACCCTGTTTGAGGTCAGAATACTTCCACCTGCCTCTGGTGCCTCCCTGTTCTGCGCTGCGGTAGGGAGTGGAGGACGCCACTGGGCTTCAAAACCTATGCCTCATTTAAACACCATACCCAAGACTGATGACCCACTCGTGGTGGATACAGGTCGCAATTATCCAGCTCCTGACATGAATGGAGGGTGCCCCTACGGACACCCCGTCCGGCGGAACGGTGGGCCTGCCTAAGGCCATTGTTGGAGGTGTGCTGTGGGAACAATGTGCCATCATGGCCCCTTGACTGCGTCTGACAGGAGGATCTCGCCTACCTGGCGTCTCGCTCGCCCCTCCGTCCGTGCATCTGTGGCCCCAACTGGAAGCACTTGGAGACCAGGCGCCTCGTCCTGACCCCCAGTATGGGGGTGAGGGCCACCAGTGCCTCTCCATGGTGAAAGGCAAACCACCCGCCTCTTTGCAGGGTAAAATAGACAAATTCAACAAAACCCACTGCAGTGGAGGAACTTCCGATGGGGAGATTGGGGAGCTCCATACTGACTTGTCCCTTATCAACCAAGATCTCCTTAACAGTGCTGAAAGGGTCACCAGTAATAAAACTAGACTCTCAGAAGTGGAAGATTCCCTGAAGACCTGCCAGACAGAGATACAGACCCTGCATAGCATTGTGGCTCAGCTGGTGGCGAGGGCAGAAGATGCAGAAGGCCACTCCTGGAGAAACAATGTCAGGGTTGTGGTAGTTCCAAAGGGAGCATGGGGGTCTAATACAACTGCTTTCATCACCATCTGGTTCTAGTTGTGCCTGCCACCGGACGTGGTCTCTTTATGCTTCATAGTGGAGCACACTCACCGTTCCCTGAATATGCAGCCCCCTAGTGTTGCTTCACCAAGGCCTATCATTGCCCGTATACTAAACTTCACTGATCAGGATGCCATACTGTGAGCCTCTCACACCCAGGACTCCTTACACTGAGAGGCTGCTCGGGTCATGATTTTCCCCAGCTACCCTTCAGGAATTCAACAACAATGCTGTTTCATTCAATATATGATTCAATTTCCAGCCCGCCTCAAAGTCCTGTTCAGAGGTAAATCCTTGTTCTTTGACACCCCACAGGCGGCATGGGAATAGGTGGAGAAACATCCCTGACTGGAATAGGACTACGAGGACTGGCAAAAAATCCACATTGGATCATGGAGCGAGACTGGAGGGGGCAAGGAGATGGTTGTGGAGGGCAGGGTTGCCTGTGCAGGGAAGGGCCTTAGGAGGGTGGAGTTTGCAGAGACACAAGACCACAGGGTGGCATCAGAAGTGGAGCATCTCTGTCTCCCAACCCTGCTGGACTCCCACCTCCCGCAATGACCCCAACTGACTGTAAGTGATATCTTGCGTCTCTTCCTGTGGCTCCTGAATCCCAGGCCTACGACATGCTGCTGTGAATAATTATGACGTATACTGCTATTCCTGCGAACTATGCTTTCTTTTCAGTACCAATGAGCCACCAGTGACCCTTGGACCATGCTCCCCACTTTCAGGCTAGGGCTTTAGTTTGGGAATGTCGGACCAGCAGTGTGGGAGAGGTATGAACTCCAGTACTCCATGTTGGCCAGAAGCTGGAACTGCAATAGTTACTTTCGAAGTATAGGGTGGTGGGTGGGAGTAGGGGTTTGTATTTCAAGTTTCAAACAATATTGTTTTCATTTTTGCAGTTTGCATTGTTTTTCGTCTCACCCACTACACATGCCAATACACACTGGTCTCTTTGCCACGGCCGCAGGGCAGGTCCGGATAGTCTGTTCCTTCAGGAAAACCCACCTTGCTGGCACCAAATTTCCCTTCCTTTCACAAGAGTGTTCCATTCAGGATTCCATAGGGGTCCAGGGGAGTAGTGATACTTCTGAAAGGGCACGTACCACTTCACCACATCCAGAACTGGCACAACACTATGGGAAGATATGTTGCCATCACCGGCTAGACTACTTCCTCCTTCCTGGGGCCCAGGGACACTCTATACACATGGTGAACATTTAAACATGTCGGCTGTCCGATCACTTTCCAGTCAAACTGGTGCGAGCCATTGGCAAAAAGAGGAGGCCCTCACCTGTGGCAACTCAACAACTGCACAGGAATACCTCCACCACAATGTGGTCTCAGTGGCTTCCCCAGGGTCTCCCTGGGCTGTAATAAAGGCAACTGAGTTCAGCTCTACTACCAGCTATAGCTCAGTGCACGGTAACCGGGTGGACACCACAGTAGCAGAGATGGAAAAACGACTTCTGGCACTTGAGGCATAAAACTCTGATTCTTCTTACCCTTGCGATTCTTCAAGTCTTGCTTTAGACAGGGTTGAATCTATGCCAGACCATACTCGATGAGGCTTGGTTGGTTTGGTCAGCAAACCAAAACCGTATCTATCAATGGGGGAATTAGTTCAGCAAAACCCTCCATTGGCTATGCTTGAGGGTGGCCCTTTAAGACCCTATTCTGTACGTCTTGACCCACGGCAGGAAGAAGATGAGGGGAGGCCAACATATTGCTTAGGCTTTTACAATATATTACAGTGTATTATATGCCCATCAGGAGAGGGAGAGCCCCTCGGAGATGGAGACGTTTGTGCAGGACCCCCCAACCTATCCTCTCTCAAACAAAGAAAGATTGACCTTAGATCTTGATATAACTATGAACAAATTGGGGGGAGCACCCCACATGCTCAACCCGGGCAAATCTCTGGGCCCAGATGGATTCCCAGTGGAGTTCCACAAGGCCATGTTGGCACTTCCAGGTCCCGATGTGTTGAAAGTCTTCCAGGAAGCTCTAGAGGGACACCCTCTACCTTTGCAGCTACGAACGGCAGTCATTGTGGTTATCCCAAAGCCCCAGCAACCATGGAATGATGAGAATCATACCGGCCAATATCTCCTTTGAATATAGAAGTTAAGGTGTGAGCCAAGGTTTTGGTCAACAGTCAGTGATATATTGGTCCACCCGGAACAGTCTGGTTTCATGCCAAAGAAAGCTACACAACACAATATCAGGAGGGTGTGTAATGCAATTGCGTTGTCCAGATGCTGCCACGGGGACAGTGCTCTGTTACAGGTCAATTTCCACAAGGCCTTTGAGCTGTCAGTTGGCCGTATCTCTTTTCCCTCCTAGAATGGTTAAACTTCAGACCATTGGTTATGTGAGGCTCTTTTACACCGATCTCATTGACCAGGTGAGGGTGAGCAGAGCAGTATTCCCTCCCTTCTGGATTAGATTGGGGATGACACACAGAAGTCCCCTCTCACCGCTATTATTGGCCTCAGCCATTGAGCCCCTGGTTACCTGGATTAGGATAGGCGCACAACTATAGGGGTTTGTATGGGACCCTGGGATTGAAGAGAGAATAGCCCTGTATGCAGACAACATACTAATCTTTGACGAACCTCCCACAGTTGGGACCACAAGCATTCCAGTTATTACAGATCTTTGGAGACTTCACAGGACTGAGGCTGCATCCCGACCAATCCTCAGTGTATGTTTTAGGCAAGAGTCTTAAGGACTTGTGGTGGAACTCTTGACCTGGGGTTCTACACCAGCAGTTCCAATATTTAAGAGTATAAATTACCACTGATGAGGCCTGTGCGTGGGTGCTAGACAGACTGTTGACAGAGTGTAAGCTCTGGAAATCGCTTCCCCAGTCCCCCAGGACAGGTCACCTGTTTTTAAAATGGTGACACTACTGTGTTTGACATACCAACATCAGAACTTCCCCTTTCCTCTTCCGGCATCTCTTTTCTCACGTGTGGAATCATTGTTGCAGAGCTTCTTGTGCAACAATGGTCGACCCGGATCGCCCTCTCCAAATGTTGCAAGTCGACTTGCACTGGGGGCATCCCCACTCCAGATGTACGCTCTTATTACACGGGTGGCTCAACTGACTGTTCTGAATGACTGGTGGTTTAAGGGATCGCTGACCAAGTCTACGTGGCCGGATGGGGATGCAGGTTCTCCTTCACCTGTTGTATGGGGGATGATTCCACAAGGACTCCCTTAGCCACAAGGGTGGTCCTGGGCACTTTGAGTGAGACTGAGATGACTAAAGGTGGGAAGGCTGAATCACCCGAGAGGCACGTCTTTGGGCCAGCACAACCCTGATCCAGGCAGTTGGCCTGCAAGTATTTCGACAATGGGACCTTATCGGCATCCCCAGGTTAGGAGACTTATCGGCATCCCCAGGTTAAGAGACGTGCATGATGGTGAACTCTCTGAAGATTTTTGTGGATCTGCAAGAGGAGTTTCAGCTCCATAAATCTCAATTCTACAAATATGTTTAGTTCCGCCATGATCTTACACCATACCTGTACTGCCTAGGAGAGATTCCAGAGTTTACTTCCCTGGAGGGTGAGATACTCCTGACACACATCCCTGATCATAAGATCTCGGCTATACAGAGATCCCTAATTAACAACACCCTGGGCACCTTCAGGTCACTCTGAGAGGCATCGACCCAAGACATAGGCTCCATGGTGGATGAGGACTTGAGCGTGGCACTATCCTCTCCTAGGGAAACAGCAATCACATCCCAGTACGCCACCTCATTCAACTACAATACTTGGACCAGGTATACTACACAGGGGAGAGATTCTTGGAGAGAGAGTTGATTGCGTCTGCAACCTGGAACTGCCCTATCCTGACATTGAATGGGAGAGTTCAGCACCCACCCATTGAGGGGGTGCTGAAGTGGATGCTGGCACGGACTCCACAGTGCACCCTGCTCCAAATTTCTGATGACATTGACGGGAACAGATATATACGAACCCTACTATGGCTGGGTCTAGTTCTAGCAAAACAGGACATTGCACATGGCTGGAGGATGCTACCGCCCCCTCACTAGAGAGGTGAAGACCACTCCTGTGGATTGGAACACCCTGTTTACATTGCACAAGGATGCCCAGGATACACAGTAATGCTCCATTAGAGAAATTATAGGATTGGGACCTCCAATGAAAGTTCCTCCCAGTCCTGCTGACAAGCTCCAAGAAACAATACACCTCACAACAGGCACGCCCCCTAAGCAATGGCCCCAAGGGGCCCGGCGAGCACACACACACCTTTTACGTTTACTACAATTCCAAACATACCAAACATGCCCCTGCCACTTCGCATAGATCAGAAATTACCACTTAGACATATACAAGGGAATTCCTACTGCAAACCTATGAGAGGGGCAGCCCTCACAATAGTGAGAAACCAAATAGGCTGGTTGTCACTCCCAAGACATGACACACAATGAGAAACATGTCCTCCCTTTTATCTACACAGCACCCTGCCCATAGGGCTACCTAGGGCCTAACTTAGGAGTGTCCTATATGTGGTAAAAGGTGAGTTCCAGGCCTGGCATGTAATTTCAGATGCCAAGCCAAGGCGGCAGTAAACTGTGCATGCAGGCCCTGCATTGGCAGGCCTGAGACAGGTTTGAAA
The DNA here is from genome assembly GCF_031143425.1 of Pleurodeles waltl. Classification (NCBI taxonomy): domain Eukaryota; kingdom Metazoa; phylum Chordata; class Amphibia; order Caudata; family Salamandridae; genus Pleurodeles; species Pleurodeles waltl. The sequence goes on from NC_090449.1 coordinate 860,665,947, forward strand.
AGCTACTTCTGTGGGTGGTGCAAGTACTAGTAGCATTTAATTTACAGGCCCTGGTTATGGGGAATACAGCAGCAGTGGTGGTTGATGCAATTTAATAGTAGTGGGGTGGGTGGAGAGGCCAGGGGTGCCTGGGGAGCAAGCGGGGATTTAATATCTGGTGCTACCGTCAGCCTTGCGCTCCTCTGTCTGGTTCCAGCAGCCTCAGCAGCTTCAGAGACTCCCTTTGCAATCCCTGTGCTGCTCTCATGCTATTACCAAGCACAGCAGCAGCAGGAGATTGGCCTGAGTGGGCTGGTTTACTGTTCACTCAGGCACAGGGAGTCTGTGCTGCTTCCTCCAACCCAGCTGTCAAATACAGCTAGGTTGGTGAAACCTAAGACAGCCAGCCAATCTGACATGCACTCCACTCCACTATTCCTCCCCTTCCCATGGCCCAGTCCCACCTCTCCCTGCACCCGCTGGCTCAGCCAGCAGCTGAAAAATAAAATGATAATAAAATTCTGTTTTATTTTTCAGCTGCTGGCTCTGAGCCAGTTGGAGAATGCTCTTCCACCATTGCGGAGGAGCTGCGGCTGATCAGCAGTGATAAAGTGCCCAGAGCCATAAAGTCAACAAACGAGGGTCAGAAAAACAGGAGGAGGGAGGCAAAAGGTTTGTGGATGACCCTGCAAAAAGGGCCAGGTCCAACAACTGGGGAGGAGGGGGGCTGGGCGGGCTGGAAGTCAGGGGAGTTAGTGGACACCTGTGCATTTAATGTTTTTGTTTCAATCACCTGCCAGTATGGATGTAAGTACTGTCATTTCTGCTCACAGTGACTGACTGTTGGTTTACACTGTCCATTTGTGTTTTTACATATGTGTAATTGTTGTCAGTGGTGGCCGAATACTGTTGTATGGTTTTATATGTTTCAAAATCCAAATGCATCTTTATTTGGACTATATTAGTCACACCCTTGGGATTATCTCATTAAGGCCCATATTTATACTTTTTAGCGCCACATTTGCGCCGCTTTTTTATGCAAAAGCGGTGCAAACTTAGAAAATACAATTGTATTCCTGAACTAGGTAGGAGGGAGGAGCTGATACTTGCTCTGAATAGGACTCTGACTCTCCTCACACAATGTGCTGCATACCTCCTGCTTAGTGTATGAACAGCCAGGGAGGGCAAGGAAGGGACCCTGGGGACTTCAGAGGATGATCTGGAAGTTTCCCCAGCCTTCGAGATCCTGGGCACCAAAGTATAAAAGCTAGACCCCAAACTCTACCAAGGTAGTTCACTTAAGGGTCCTGGGGAGACTATGGCCCTCATTCTAAGTCTGGCGGGCGGCGGAGGCCGCCCGCCAGACTTCCCCCCTCCAAAATACCGCTCCGCGGTCCAGAGACCGCGGAGGGTATTCCAAGTTTTCCCCTGGGCTGGCGGGCGGCCGCCAAAAGGCCGCCCGCCAGCCCAGGGGAAAACAACCTTCCCACGATGAAGCCGGCTCGTAATCGAGCCGGCGGAGTGGGAAGGTGCGACGGGTGCTACTGCACCCGTCGCGTATTTCACTGTCTGCTATGCAGACAGTGAAATACTAGCGGGGCCCTCTTACGGGGGCCCCTGCAGTGCCCATGCCATTGGCATGGGCACTGCAGGGGCCCCCAGGGGCCCCGCGACACCCCCTACCGCCATCCTGTTCCTGGCGGGCGAACCGCCAGGAACAGGATGGCGGTAGGGGGTGTCAGAATCCCCAAGGCGGCGCAGCATGCTGCGCCGCCTTGGAGGATTCATTTGGGCAGCGGGAAACTGGCGGGAGACCGCCAGTTGTCCCGGTCCGACCGCGGCGTTACCGCCGCGGTCGGAATGCCCAAGGGAGCACAGCCGGCCTGTCGGCGGTGCTCCCGCCCCCGTTGGCCCTGGCGGTTCTGTACCGCCAGGGTCATAATGAGGCCCTATGTCGCTAAGAGGAGCTGTGCTTCCAGGAGGGACTGCCACTGGACCAATTGCTGGGCTGGCGTGCTACACACTGTCTACTGTGCTGCCAAGAGGTACTGACACTTAGCTTCTGCTCTGCTGTGTTGGCCTACTGCACTTGTGCTGCCAGGTGGGACTGCCACTAGGCTGCTGCTTTGCTGTCTTGGCCTGCTGCACCCTGACCTTGTACCTGGAGGGCCGGTCCTGGTGACTTGCGGCCTGTGGTTTGGCCTGCTGCACTATACTCTCTAGGACCACCAGGCATTTAATATCAGCAAAAGCACCATAGCGCGACCCGAACAAACCACCAAGACACCCAGCGGCCGCTGCCTCAGGCCACCGGTTGCCATCCTCATTGAGATCAACAAAAGCACCATAACGCAACTAACAAAAATCACAAAGAGACATAGCAGCTGCTGCCTCAGCCCGCCAGGTGCCATCTGTGCCAAAAATCCACAAAGCGCCACAGAGTGACCACAAGTTCAGCCCAACAAACCAACCCTAATGAGAGCTTTGCTGTGCTGAATCCAACCCTCCCTCTTGGGCAGTGAGACGCTGTGTGCCCTCCTACATGGATGTATGATGGAACAACGCATACACTCCGAACGCATGCCTTTACAACACTGTAAATACAATGCATGGTCATTACCACAAAATGTTTTTACCATGCATGTCTTTGCCACAAAAATTTCGTAGTAACGGCAGATGCATGGTAAAAAGTAGAGGTAAGTATAACATACATTTTATGTAGATATATATATATATATATATATATATATATTCATATATATGTATATATATGTTTTATATATATATATATTTCTATATATATATGTATGTATATGTATGTATATATATATATATATATATATATATATATATATATACAAACACACCTTTCCACCCAAAAACCCTACCTACCCTCAACCCTAAAAATGACCTTACCACCCCAAAACCCATACCAACCCTAGAACCTAAACACCCCTTATGACCCCAAATCCCATACCCACCCTAAAACCTAAAAATGTCCTTACCACCCAAAAACACATACCCACCCTAAAATCTAAAAATGCCTATTCCACCTAAAAACCCATCCCCCACCCTAAAAACTCATACCCACCCTAAAACCTAAAAATACCCTTCTCACCCCAAAACTCATACCCACCCTAAAACTTAAACATGCCCTTACCACTCCACAACCCATACCTGCCCTAAAAACTAAAAATGCCCTTACCACCACAAAACCCATGCCCATCCTAAAACCTAAAAATGCCCTTACCACCCAAACATCCATACCCATCATAAAACCTAAAAATGCATATTCCACCCAAAAACACATACCCACTCTAAAACCTAAAAATGCCCTTACCACCCAAAACCCATTCCCACCCTAAAACCTAAAAATGTCTTTACCACCCCAAAACACATACCCACCCTAAAACCTACAAATGCCTTTACCACCCCAAAACCCACCCCCACACTCAAACCTAAAACTACCCTTACCACCCCAAAACCCATGCCCACCCTAAAACCTAAAAATGCCCTTACCACCCCAAAGCCATGCCCACCCTAAAACCTAAAAATGCCCTTACTACCCAAAACTCCATACCCACCCTAAAACCTAAAGATGCCCGTACCACCCCAAAACCCATACCCACCCTTAAACCTAAAAATATCCTTACCACCCCAAATCCCATACCCACCCTAAAACCTAAAAATGCATATTCCACCCAAAAACCCATACCCACCCTAAAACCTAAAAAATGTCCTTACCACCTCAAAACCCATACCCACCCTAAAACTTAAAAATGCCCTTACCACCCCAAAACCCATACCCACCCTAAAACCTAAAAATGCCCTTACAACCCCAAAAAAACATACCCACACTAAAACCTAAAAATACCCTTACCACCCCAAACCCCATGCCCACCCTAAAACCTAAAAATGCCCTTACCACCCCAACACCCATACCCACAGTAAAACCTAAAAATACCCTCACCACCCCAGACCCATACTCACCCTAGAAACCTAAAAATGCCCTTACCACCCCAGAACGCATACCCACCCTAAAACCTAAAAGTGCCCTTACCACCCCAAAATCCACGCCCACCCTAAAAACTAAAAGTGCCCTTACTCCCCCAAAACCCACACCCAAACTAAAACCTAAAAATGCCCTTATCACCTAAAAACCCATACCCACCCTAAAACCAAAAAATGCCCTTACCACCCAAAAACACTTATGCACACTCAAACCTAAAAGTGCCCTTACCACCCAAAAAGCCATATCCACTCTTAAACCTAAAAATGCCCTCACCACCCAAAAAGGCCACCCTAAAACCGAAAAATGTCCTTACCACCCCAAATACCATACCCACCCTAAAACCTAATGCATTTACCACCATTAACCTTTACCCACCCTAAACACTATATATATATATATATATATATATATTTATATGTGTGTATCACTCAAACCCACTTAATACCTACCTGTACACCTGTATTTACCTTTAAAACCTTTACCACTCATACACTGCACTGACCTCCTGGTCAGCATTTGCTTCCCTCCCCAGCTCCTCTGGCTGCTGCTGCTGCCTCTTGCCTGGGGTGACCTGAGAGTCTCATGACTCTCAGTTTGAGGCCCTCCTCCACCCGCAGGCTTGTCCCTGCACCTCATCTCTGGTGGTCTAGTGGCCATCACAAGTATTTTCCTTTTCTTTTTTCTCTCTGTCGCTCTTTCACGCTTACAGTTTCTGCCTTTATCTTCTATCATCCCTCGTTTTTCCCTAGCGCTTTTTCCTTTCTCCCCTCTTACTCTGCCTCTCCTCCCTCGGCGAAGCACCTTTCCCGCCCTCCCGCTTCCCAGCTGACTGCTCCACCGCCCCCTCCCCTTCTTAATGGGGGCAGCACTGTGAGAGGGCAACTGCACTGACCTCTTGGTCAGCGTCTGCTGCCCTCCCCAGCTCCTCTGGCTGCTGCTGCTGCTTCCGCCCCTTGCCTGGGATGAACTGAGAATCTCCTGACTCTAAGTTTGAGGCTCTCCTCCACCCACAGGCTCGTCCCTGCTCCTCATCCCTGGTGGTCTAGTGGCCATCACAAGTAAGTATTTTACTTTTCTTTTTTTCTCTGTCGCTCTTTCACTCTTGCAGGTTCTTCCTTTATCTTCTATCATCCCTCGTTTTTCCCTAGTGCTTTTTCCTTTCTCCCCTCTTCCTCTGCCCCCCGCCCCAGGAAGCACCTTTCCCACCCTCCTGCCTCCCAGCTGACTGCTCCCTTCAACCCCCTCCCTTTCTTAATGGCAACCGCAGCGCAGCCACGCCGCTGGCATGCCAAAGGCAAGCCCCTCTGCACCCGTCCACACCTGGACCGCGCCCAGCGCCAGGAACCCTGGATCTCCGTGAGACCAGCCCCTGGACTGCCTCCACTACGACTCTGAGACCTTCCTCTGCCTCAACACCAGATGTCTCAACAAATGCTGCACCATCTTCCCCAAGGACATACATGGACCTTTTACCTGCAGAAACTGCAACTTCAGCGCCAACCTCAACAAACCGAAGGTACTCTCTGCACACAAAGATACAACAACCTCCACAACTCCATCAACTGCCTGCTACTAAACATCTGCTCCCTCCACAAATACGCCACTGAACTCTGGGACCTGATCGACACCACCTTACCGGACATCGCCTTCCTCACCGAGACCTGGACCAACCCTACCTCGGGTCCAGACATCGCCATTCCCGACAGTTACAGCATCCTAAGGAGGGACCATCCTCCTGCCCAGGTAGAGGACTCTTCATCGTACACAAGTCCTCGCTACGTGTCAAGGCTGTCCAAGAAGATCACTGCACCACCATGGAACACCTTCACTTCCTGGTCCACCCCAACCACAACTCCTCCATCCGCGGCACCCTGGTGTACAGGCCACCCGGTCCCACCCAGGTTTTATAGATTACATAGCTACCCCCCAGACCCTGGCGTCAAGTGACTACCTCCTCCTCGTGGGCCTGACCCTCCACCTCCAGGACCACACCGACCCAAACACCACCACTCTACTCGGCAACCTCACTACCCTCGGACTCAGACAGCTGGTCTCCACCCCACACACATCGCAGGACACACTCTGGGCCCCATTTTCACCTCAAGCGACTGGATCACCATCAAGACCATCTTCACCCCAGACTGGACCGACCACCGCTGAATACACTTCACAATCACCACACCCAGAAGTCGCACCCGCACCTCCAGAACCCCCTACAGGAAATTAAACAAAATCACCGATGAGCAACTTACCTTATCGCTCACCAAATCCATACCTCCCCCCTCTGACAATGCCAACACAGCAGCGCACAATCTCAAAACATGGATAACTGAATGCGCTGACACTCTAGCCCCTCTCCGGCTGACATCGACCAAACACATACCTAAGAAGGCCAGTTGGTTCACCACCAAACTCCAAGAATCAAAGCGTACCCACACACATTTAGAGAACAAATGGAGGAACAGCTAATCCAGACCTCACCTCATTCAAAGCCGCAACCGCCACCCACCGACGAAAAATAAAGAATGCAAGGAAGGGCGCACTCCGGAAGTGCATCAACTCCTCCGCACACAACTCGAAGGAACTCTTCTCGGTCATCAACAAGTTCACAGGTCCCCACTCCGCAGCCACCAGCATGACCTATCACAGGACCTCTGTGACAAACTCGCCTCCTTCTTCCACCACAAGATCCAAGATATCTACAACAGCTCCTGTCACCTGGCACCGGACACTGCAATTGAACACACAACACGCCCAGGCCATCTACGATTGGTCCATGCTCACCACAGAGGAAACAGTCAACATCATGAACAGCACCTACTCCGGAGCCCCCTCAAACCCTGCCTGCACCACATATACATCAGAGCCAGAGCATCGATCGCCCGAGCTTCGTAACACAATCAACTGCTCCATCAGCACGGGCACCTTCCCAGAGGACTGGAAACACACCAAAATACACCCTCTCTTGAAGAAACCTTTGGCTGACCCATCAGAACTAAAGAATTTCCGGCCCATCTCGCTGCTACCCTACCCGGCCAAAGTACTAGAGAAAGCAATCAACGCAGAACTATGGAATTTCATCAAGACCAACAACTCCCTGGACAGCTCCCAGTCAGGCTTCCGCAGCAATCACAGCACGGGGACAGCACTCCTGGCAGCCACCGATGACATCCGTTTACTGCTAGACAGCGGCCACACAGCAGCACTCATACTCCTTGACCTCTCAGCAGCTTTCGACGCGGTCTCCCACCCACTCTGCGCACCAGGCTCCATGACATAGGAATCCACAAAAGAGTCCTGGGATGAATCCACTCCTTCCTCTCCGGAAGGACACAAAGGGTCAGACTCCCGCCCTTCACCTCCAGACCCACAGGAGTCAACTGCGGAGACCCCCAAGAATCCTCACTGAGTCCCACACTGTTCAACGTATACATGGTCCCTCTTGCTGCCATCGTCAGAAGCCACGGTATGAACATTGTGTCATATGCCGATGACACACAACTCATCATTTCCCTCACTGAAGACCCAGACACGGGCAAAAGGAACTTTCAAGCAGGAATGTAAGCCGTCGCAACCTGGATGAGAGAAAACTGCTTCAAGCTCAACTCCAACAAGACGGAGCTCATCATCTTCGGTAACGCCACCTCAGCTTGGGACGACTCCTGGTGGCCCACATCCCTCAGCACACCCCCTGCACCGACCGAGCACGCGCGCAACTCAGGAATCATCCTCAACTCCTCCCTATCCATGACCCGCCAGGTAAACTCTGTTGCCTCCTCCTGCTGGCACACATTCGGCAAACTCCGGAAGATCTTCAGATGGATCCCAGTAGATTGTCGCAGGACAGTCACCCACGCCTTAGTCATGAGCAAGCTCGACTACAGCAACGCCCTCTATGCCGGCACCTCAACCAGGAACATAAAAAAACTTAAACTCATCCAGAACGCCGCTGCCAGACTCATTCTGGACCTCCCTCACTGATAACACATCTCCCAACACCTGAGGACCCTCCACTGGCCACTGGTTGAGAAACAGATAACCTTTAAGCTTCTCACCCACACGTACAAGGACCAGCCTACCTGAACCATTGCGTCTCCTTCCACACCCCCACTAGATCCCTCCGCTCAGCCCATATGGCCCTGGCTGCCATCCCTCGCATCCCCAAAACCACCGCCGGAGGACCATCTTTTACCTACACTGCTGCAAAGAGCTGGAACAACCTCACCATGCACCTCAGACAAAGCCCGTCACTCACCATTTTCAGGAAGAACCTCAAGACGTGGCTCTTCCGATGAGGCCCCTCCCCCCAGCGCCTTGAGACCCTCAGGGGCGAGTAGCCGCGCTTTATAAATACTGATTGATTGATTGATTCACCTTTACCATTCATGCCCTTACAACAAAATTCGTTGTAAAGCCATGAGTGGTAAAGGTATATTCGTGGTAAAGCCATGTGTGATAAAGCCTTGCGTAGTAAACACATATGCTTTGTAAAGGCATTAGTTAGGCATGGGTCAAGTCCTAAGGACAATAGAAACTATTTACAGATGAAGACTATATATAGTGGGCATTGACTGCCTGTAGTTGGTTGCATTCATGGCTTGACCAAAGTCTAGGCCCCACAGCCTATTTCTGTCTCACACATTGCTAACACAGAGGGGAAGGGAATGTATTGAAGTAAGATGGCTAATCCTGGTGCACAAAGGCTTTGGGTGGCCAGGTGGATGCTGACCTTCTTTTTTATTCGTTTGTTTTTTTGGGGTATTTGAGGGCTCCAGTGTGGTTGGTGAACATCATTGGCCTTTGTTGGTACCTCTTGAGGGTTCTCTGATCTAGTTCTGTCTCCACAGACCGTGCTGATGGTCAAATAAAGGCTCACAAGACTGTGGCCCTCGTTATGACATTGGCAGTGACTGTTAAAGTGGCGGTAATACCGCCAACAGACTGGCGGTAATTATCGCCAAATAATGACCATGGCTCTGATAACTCCTATAGACAGCCAATGTACCGCACCATCCACCAGGGCATTAACAACACTGACCATGGCAATAGCCATCAACAGCCAGGTGGAAGACAAGTTACCTCTCACCACATTCTGACAACGCAAACTGCCAGGATTTAAAGGGCGGTACCAACGCCATCAAAAGCCTGGCAGAAACACATCACAGAAGACCAAAGACTCACCAACAGAGACAAAGAGAAGACCAATGCCACCATGGAACCGGAACTGCAAGTCTTCCCAATGCTCTTCTATGCCATGGTCCACCTGGAACACCAACAAAGACGCCGGTGAGTACAGCCACCTAGCACACAAGGGAGGGATGGAGGAAAAGGAGAGTGACACACACACACACACACACACCATACACACAACCAGCTGCAGATGTAAACCAATGGCACACGACGCACAGCATAATAATAGAAGAACTACACTTCAGCAGCACTGAAATTGTATCAGCATGGCAACATCCACTATATGAACCAATTTTAGAACAAAGGTACATGAACAATTGTCCAGAAAGGGCCAATGCCCAGTCCAAAGTACAAAAGGCCCACATGGCCACAGGGCACAGTCCAAACACCAACTTGATCCTGATGAATTCCGCACAACACTGTGCCGGGGCAACTTCTCGGAAGTGGACAGGCACCTCAGGGGGAAGGGGGTGGGGAGCACCTCAGCTGAAGTTGGGAACTTGCCCACTGCTCCTGGAGGGGGCTCCATGCCCATTTCCAAATGCTGGGGAGTGCAAGGTCACAGTCTCTGAGGTGGGTAACTTGCCCACTGCTCCTGGAGGGGGCACCATGCCCATTTCCCAATGCTGGAGAGTGCAAGGTCACAGTCTCTGAGGTAGGGAACTTGCACACTGCTCCTGGAGGGGGCCTCATGTACAACAGTCCCTGGAAGGTGGCCTACATGCCCTCTGCTGGAGGTGAGGGCTGCAATGTCTCTGCTGTGGGAGATGTCCCCTTGGCAGCCTTTACTGGAGTTGAGGGCTGCATTGTCTCTGCTAAGGGAGGTGTCTCCTGGGTAGCCTCTGCTGGAGGTGAGGGCTGCAGTGTCTCTGCTGGGGCAGGTGTCTCCTGGGCCTGCCTCTGCTGGAGGTGAGAGCTACACTGTCTCTGCTGGGGGGAGTGTCTCCTGGGCAGCCTCTGCTGGAGGTGAGGGCTGCATTGTCTCTGCTGGGGGAGGTGTCTCCTGGACAGCCTCTGCTGGAGGGGAGGGCTTCTTGCCTGTCATTGGTGGTTGAGTGGGAACATTTTCTGACATTGGTGGTTGAGTGGGAAACTTTTCTGACATTGGAGGTTGAGTGGGAACCTCTTCTAACATTGGTGTTTGAGTGGGAACCTCTTCTGACATTGGCGGTTGAGTGGGCACCATTTCTGACAATGGTGGTTGAGTGGGGTCCTTCCCTTTCCTGGCTGGTGAAGTGGGATTATTCTCTTTCCTGGCTGGTGGAGGGGATCCTTCCCTTTTCTGGCGGGTGGAGTGGGATCCTTCCCTTTCCTGGCTGGTGGATTGGGAACCTTCACTGTCTTGCCTCCACGACCAGGAGGTGCCTCCACTGTCCCCGTGGACTGTTTGGCTGAGGTGGTCGGCTGGGTCGTTGGGACCCTACTCTTACCGGCAGGATGGGGAGGGGGGAAGAGGTCAAATTGGGCAAGGAAAAGCTTCTTAGGGACGGTGGGGCGGGATGAGGGAGGAGGGATGGGAGTGGAGGTTGAGGGAGAGGTTGTTGGAGGAGTACGTCTGCTGCACTTGGGTGCAGGTGGATTGGCAGTGTGCTGCTGTGAGGTGGATGGCGGTTGGGTGTCTTAGTGCCTGTGTTTGTCTCCTTTAGTGGGAGGGACAGACAGGTTGGGAGAGGACACGGGATGCTTGGATGTTGTGGAGGTGTCTGCTAGTGAGGTGTGTGTGCTGCTTGGTGTGGTGATGTTGGTGGTGGCTGTTGAAGCAGTGCATGCAGGTATGAGTGTGGACGTGACTGTGAGGGAGGGTGAAGAGAAGGGGGAGACAGTGGAGGCAGTGGGTGTGGATGTGTGTGCAACTATCTGTTGTTTGTGTGACTGCTTGTGGACTGACGTGAGGTGCCTGTGTTTGACTGTGCCACTATTGTGTGATGTCTTGTGTGCATGCTAGTCTTTATGTGTGCATGGGATGGGATGGGGTTGAGGAGACTGGGACTGGGAAGTGGTAGTTGGAGGGGGGGACAGTAGGAACAGGGACAACGGCTGCCATCAGAGAGGAGGCCAGAGCCGGAATTGATCTCTGTTGGGCCGCCAATCCACTGTGGATGCCCTCCAGGAATGCATTGCATTGCTGTATCTGGGATGCCAGCCCCTGAGTGGCATTCACAATGGTTGACTGCCCTACAGAGATGGATCTCAAGAGGCAATAGCCTCCTTACTCAGGGCAGCAGGGCACACTGGGGCAGGGCCTGAGGTGCCTGGGGCAAAGGGGATGCCCACCCTGCTGGGTGAGTGGGAACAGGCAACTCGCTAAGGGGCTACTGGGAGAGCGGTGCCGGTACAGGGGGTGGCGGCTCTACCTGCAGCTGGGGTGGTCACAGAGGTGTCCACCACCACCAAGAAGCTTCCATCGGAGGAGGTATCTGAGTCAGTGTTATCACCTACTGTCTCCTCTGTGGTGCTCCCCTCGCCCTCGGTCCCACTGGTTCCCTCAGCGTCGGTGGACTCTGCCTCCTGGGTCCTGTGGAATGCAGCTCCCTCTGTCTCCGGTGCCCCTGCTCCTCCGCCAGATGATGCTAATGCACACATGTATAGGATGACAAAAGGAGAAGAAGGGGAGAGAAAGGGAGCACTGGGTCAATTACAGCACCAAAACCACAGTTGGAATGCACAGCACCGTCACACACAGGGATCAGGATTGAGCACTATGCATTGCACTGGCATTGAACTGGCTAGATGCCACAGCAAGATGAGGGCCAAACACCAACAACTTCACACCTCCAGGGGCCCACAAAGCCCTGACTGACATGGAATGCAAACGAGCTAGGTTACCTGCATTTGCCATACACCCATTACCCTTGAGCTTGATCACTCTGCAATGTCTGGCCTGACATTAAGGGGCAACCACTAACTCACAACCACCACCAGGATCCCATGCCACCTGGCACTTATTGTAGTAAGGCCCACTGTACTCACCCCCTTGTGGCTGCTGTGATGCCCTCAAGCGCCCATCCAGCTATGGGTAGGCCACAGCCAGTATGCAGGCCATCAGAGGGGTCAGGTTCCGACGGGCACCCCTTCCTCCCTGGGAGGCCATCCCCAGCTGGGCCTCCGCGGTCTTCCGTGCCCAGCGTCTCAGGTCTTCCCACCGTTTCCTGCAGTGGGTGCTCCGCCTGCTGTACATCCCCAGGTTCCACACATCCTTGGCGATGGCACGCCACAATCCCTTCTTTTGATGGGCGCTAACCTGCAGAGAGGGGATACGTACAGGAGGACAGCATTACACATACAATCCAGCCTGTCACACAAATGGCCCACAAATCCCGTTTCCAACTCCATTGGCACACACATCGCCTGGCGCACACCATGTACACTACCACCGAACATACCATCCCACATATGACATGATGCCTGAACACACATCTCCATGCAACCCTCCCACATGCATCGTGGCCAAGGTGTACTCACCTGTTGGTCTGGAGGCCCATACAGCTGTCCATACTGGGGCAGGACCCCATCCACCAAGCACCCCAACTCCATTGAAGTGAAGGCAGGGGTCCTTTCCCTGGTCACACAGGCCATGGTAGGTTCCAGACACAGGTCACAGCAGCAATCAAGTGAGGTTATAGACAAAACATGACAGTCACGTCCGCAGCGGTGTACACTGTCACCTCCGATGCTGATCCCCATTGGCCACTGTACTCCATAGAGACCCATATTAGCCAATGAGGAATTGCACGGCAGTGCAAGACCGCCTTCCTTCACGACGCTCAATGTCAGCGGAGTTACCTCACTTCCACCTGTCCCTAGATATAGGACAGGCGGTCGCCATTTCATGGTGCTGGACCACATACAGATCTTCCATAACTGCGTCATTTATGGAAATTGCACAAACATTGCCATTCCCACTGTCCCTTCACATTAATGTTGTATGCACACTGAGGTGGTGGTTCCATTGTACAAATTGTGACAGCCCACTCACGCCTATGTCCCTTAGATACCTACCTCTGCGGATGAACAGGAGGAGGAGACAAACCCCCATGTACAGACAATCACGAGAGTCTCATTTCCTGGCAGTCGTCTTGGTCTTGACAAGTGTCTCTGGCTTCTGTCTGGGTCACAGGGAACATTTGCGGGTGGTTCACCTTCTTCAGGGGGAGGGGTGCTGGTGGCCTGTGGGTCCTGTAGCTGGGCCTCCTGCCCACTAGCTGCAGCGGAAGTGGAGGGCTCGTCAATCGACTGGCTAGTGGCAGGGGCCTGCTGCTGTACTGTCGATTCCCTCATGATGTTGGCCATGTCTGCCGGCACCCCTGCTATGGAGATCATGGTGGTGTTGAGAGCCTGCAAGTCCTCCCTGATCTCCTGATGGTGTTCCTCCAGCAGCCGCTTGTTCTCCTGCATGTTGTTAAGGATCTCCCCATCGTGTCCTGGGAATGTTGGTAAGCCCCCAGGATCTTGGTGAGTGCCTCCTGGAGAGTCGGTTCCCTGGGCCTGTCCTCCCCCTGGCGCACAGCGGTCCTCCCAGTGTCCCTGTTGCCCTGTGCCTCTGTCTTTGGGCAAGGTGTGGACTGGGGCCCCCGTGCAGGTAGGCACACTGCTGATTGACGTGTCCTGGGGATAGAGGTGTGGGGACGCCTGAGAACCATTCTAATGATGCACATAGTAAATGTTAACTCACCAGTGTCCAGTCCTCCGGCAACTCCAGTGAGTCCCTCAGGATGCAGTAATGCCAAGACTTGCTCTCCCATGCTGTGAGCTGTGGGGAAGGAGGTGTGGGTCCATGGCCAGTCCTCTGGATGGTGAGCTGGTGCCTTGCTGCCACGGAACATACCTTCCCCTGTAGGTCGTTCCACCTCTTCCTGATGTCTTCCCTTGTTCTTGGATGCTGTCCCATGGCGTTCACCCTGTCCACGATTCTCCGTCATAGCGCCATCTTTCTGGCAATGGATATTTGCTGTACCTGTGCTCCAAACAGCTGTGGCTGTGCCCTGACTATTTCCTCCACCATGACCCACAACTCCTTATCTGTGAAACGGGGGTGCCTTTGTGGGGATATGGGTGTGTGTGGTGTGTGTAAGTATGTGGGTGTTGGGTACTGTGGTTGGGTGTGTGAAGTGGGGTGCGTGAGGGATATACGGGTCTTGTTGTCAGTCTGGTGGCAATCATTTGTATTCGTAAAGGGTTGTGGGTAATGTGGCTGTGTGTTTTATAGTGCTGTGGGTGGATGTGTCTGGTATGTATATGAGTGTCAGGTGTGTGTTTTTGGTACTGGCCAATGTTGTGTAGGTTAGTATATGGATGTCCACTGGTGTGTACCGCCAATGGTTTACCGCCATTGAATGTCCGCCATGGTGATTCGTGCGTCAGAATGTGGTAGGCGTAGTTTTGTTGGCACAACGGTATTGGTGTTGGTACCAACATTATAGCACTGATGCCTGGGCTGGTGGAATTGTGTATGTGGCAGTATTCTTACGGATTGGTGTGTGTGCCATAATTTGGCGAACGGATGTTTGACCTCTGTGGCGGTATGTTGGCGGGATTTATCGCCAATGTCCTAATGAGGGCCTGCCTGACCCAGAACTAGGGTTTGTGGACATGAGCTGGTGCACAGCATGGCATGGGTCTTCAAATCCTTGCAGAGGGTTCGCGGACATCAGACTGGGTTTGTAGACCTTGGGACTGCCTGCCGTTTAGCCCGTAAACTCCAAGACACAGAGTTGAGTCCTCTTGTGTCATGGCAGCTGCAAATGATTTTTCTGTGTTGCTGCCAGACAAAATGGACAATGGAAGGAAAAGCTCCCACTTCCAATGCAGTTTTGTTTCTTTTATTTGAGCTCATTGATGGTCAATAAACCCAGGTTTGCAGCCCATCCAGTCTAGCACTCCAGATCTCTCCAACTTTTTAACCATTCCAAGCCCACTCTGAAATATTTGTAAGCACTATTAAGTGCCAATCTTATTAGCAAATTAATATATTTTCTAACCTTTCTCCCTCCTTAACTCTGCCTTCTCTTAACCCCTTAGCTGCTGGGCCTTTCCCCTGCCCCCCTGCCCCCCTCCCCCCCCAGTGCTGAGCCCTTTTTTGACTATTTGGTGTAGTTTGCGCTTAGACCTTCATAACTTTTTGTCCACATAAGCTATCTATGCCAAATCTGCGTCTTTTGTTTTTCAACATACTAGGGATTCTAAAGGTACCCAGAGTTTGTGGGTTCCTCTGGAGGAGACCAAGAAATTAGCCTAAATACAGCTGCAAATGGAAAAAAAAGGCATTTGTTTTTTTCTCTCCTGAAAATGGCATCAAAAAAGGCTTTGTGGTGCTAAAATCAACAACCTTCCAGCTTTCAGGAACAGGCAGACTTGAATCAGAAAACCACATTTTTTAATACAATTTTGGCATTTTACTGGGACATACCCAATTTGTAAAAAATTTTGTGCTTTTAGCTTCCTTCCAGTTAGTGACAGAAATGGGTGTGAAACCAATGCTGGATCCCAGACAGATAAACATTTCTGAAACGTAGACAAAACTCCGAATTCAGCAAGGGGTCATTTGTGTAGATCCTACAAGGTTACCTACAGAAAATAACAGCTGAAATAAAAACAATATTGAAATTGAGGAGAAAAAACAGCCATTAAGGTCCACGTTTTCTTCTATAACTTTTTTCAGCTATGGCAGATTTTTTGAAAGCAATATATAATTACGTCTGCTGGACTTTTGTGGTTGCAGGGATATCTTGGGCTTGTAGGTTCATCAAAAACCCTTGGTACCCAGCACCAATAAATGAGCTGCACCTTGCAATGGGTTTTCATTGTATACCGGGTATACAGTAATTCATTTAGTGAAATATAAAGAGTCAAAAATAGGTATCAAGAAAACCTTTGTATTTCCAAACTGAGCACAAGATGAGGTATTGAAAAGCTGTGGTTATTTGCACACTCTGAATTCAGGGGTCCCCATACTAGCATGTGAATTACAGGGCATTTCTCAAATAGACTTCTTTTTTACACACTGTCTTACATTTGTAAGGAAAAAATGTAGAGAAAGACAAGGGGCAATAACACTTGTTCTTCTATTCTGTGTTTCCTTAAGTCTCCCGATACAAATGGTACCTCACTTGTGTGGGTAGGCCTAGTGTCCGCGACAGGAAACGCATCATGGGCACATCACATTTTTACATTGAAATCTGATGTGTTTTTTGGAAAGTGTCTGCACCTAGGGAAAGCTACCAATCCTGTGCATTTTTTAAATTAGACACCTATAGGAATCCAGGATGGGGTGACCTGTGGGGCTCTCACAAGGTTCTGTTACCCAGAATCCTTTGCAAACCTCAACATTTGGCAAAAAAAAACACTTTTTCCTCACATTTCAGTGAAGGAAAGTTCAGGAATCTGAGAGGAGCCACAAATTTCCTTCCACCTAGCGTTCCCCCAAGTCTCCCGATAAAAATTGTAACTTACTTGTGTGGGTAGGCCTAGTGCCCGTGACAGGAAATGCCCAAAAACACAACATGGACACATCACATTTTCCAAAGAAAACTGACCTGTTTTTTTAAAAGTGCCTAACTGTGGATTTTGGCCTCTAGCTCAACCGGCATCTAGGAAAACCTAGGAAACCTGGACATTTATGAAAACTAAACACCTAGGGAAATTTAGAATTAGGTGACTTGTGGGGCTCTCATCAGGTTCTGTTACCCAGAATCCTTTGCAAACCTCAACGTTTGGCAAAAAAAACACTCTTTCCTCAATTTTCGGTGACAGAAAGTTCTGCAATCTGAGAGAAGCCACAATTTTCCTTCTACCCAGCATTCTCCCAAGTCTCCTGATAAAAATGGTACCTCACTTGTGTGGGTAGGCCTAGTGCCCATGTCAGGAATGGATCACACAATAGTCAATGTTAGTCCTTACATGAGGGCAACTGTTGACCCTGGGGTGATCCATTCCTGACGCAGGCACTAGGTACAGGCACTCAAGGAGGTTGCATTTTTATTAGGCCAGGTGGGGAAACACCGGGTGGTAGGAATTTTGTGGATCCCAGAATATTCCTGTAGTTTGTGTGACAGAAATGCAAGAAAAAATAGAGTTTTTATCCAACATTTCACCTTTGCAGGGTATTCTGGGTAAGAAAACTTTCAGGAATCCACACAAGACACACCTCTGTGGACTACCCCGGGTGTCTAGTTTCCAGACATGTCTGGGTTTGGTAGGTTTCCCAATATGGCCACCGAGCCGGGACCAAAAATACAGGTGCCTGCCTTACAAAACCAGGTTGTTTTGTGATTGATAATTTTGATGTCTCCGCAATACGATTTGGGCAGTGGAATTTGGGACTGAACTAAATTGGGGAGTTCCCAAGAGAGCACTCTCTCTGTGCTTGCCGCCACATGCACCTGCTCTCTGGGTTGGGCTAATCCACTATTGTCCCGCTGCACAGACTGTGCTTGCGAATGGACAGCAGGACTGTCCTCATCACCTCCCTCAGAATCACTGGAAGAGGAGTTGTTGGAGAGTCTGCACCATTGTCCTATCCCTCTGATGCTGTCTCAGTATCTGCTGCCTCAGTCTCTGATCCTACATCAGAGCTGTCCTCCATAACCCGAGTTAGGGCTTGAGCAGCAGTCATCCAATGAGATGCCATCTCTGCTATTGGCTAAACTGTCGCTCTAAAACACTTGCCGACGTAGACAGTCACAAAAAGACACACTATTACTTCACCTCGTCACATACTAATCGTCACAGTCTTTAGCGCCTCTGGCGCCCAGTCCACCAATCATTATTGGTGCTCTCACTCCCATGACCTCCTCCTCGGATTCCTTTACTACCACCCAGCAAAAAGTGCCCTTCATCGCTCCATAACCCCCCTCACACATACATTTCATTTGTATTATAGCGCAGGTAATGGCTGGCTTTACTAATCCATTCAGCTATTCACATAAAATACAGATTTGATCTTTGCATCTTTGCAGTGGGCATATCCTTCTGCGCTACTTTATGGCATCAAAACTGCCACTAGTCAAAAGTAAAATCCTTTTCTAGCAGAAACATAATCACAAGAGTTACTTGACGTTTTTTATTATTGCCTAAAAGCTACAGTTGAAACACATCAGTTGAAGTATGTGCATTGCTTTGAAGACACAAGCTGTAACTGCAAGAGAACTGGTACATATACATATGTGTAATGAGATCACTTTTATATGTGGATGTGGTTTTCCTGGGGGCGGATCGCAGCCCCCGGGGAAACCACACACCCATTGACAAAAGTGATCTCTCTCGCTCTCTCTCTCTATATATATATATATATATATATATATATATATATATATATATATATATATATATATAGATATGTATATCTATATCTATATACATATATAAATAGATATGTATATATATATATAGATATAGATATACATATTTATCTATATATAGATCTATATATACACATATATAGATCTATATATATAGATATATATAAATCTATAGATCTATTTTTTTAAATAGTTGTATGGTTTCCCTGCCTCCAGGGAAACCATACAACTGTTTTTAAAAAAATTGCCCCCACAGTTGTCGCCCTGCTCACAGGCCACCCCCTGTCAGTTTCATTTTTGTAAAAAGAAAAAAAGGTTTTACATTTTTTTTTTAACCCCTGGGGGTGCGCAATCGTTTCCAAAGGGGGCTGACCCTCCCAAGTAAATTCTCTAGTGTCTAGTGGGGTTTCCTGGCACTCGATCACAGCTGCGCTGCGTTCGAGGGCCAGGAAACCATTTCGGGAAGGCCTGGTTTGAAAGGAGAGAATCTCCCCTTTCAAACAAGGCCTTCCCGAATGGTGGGGTGGCCCGTTTGGGCCCGTTTTCCCGACCGCAGCAGGAAGCGGCCATACCTGCTGCTTCTTGCTCCAATGGGGAAAACAAGTGTGACGTCACAAAGAGGCGGGTGGAGACACGGAAGCTCTTCCGTGTCTCCCAGGGTTTAAAAAAAAAATCATAATAATAATAATCGTCTGGTGCAACGCACCAGAGGATTTTTTAGCCCCCTCCCTGGTGTCGGCCACTGGTTGTGACCTGCACCAGGCAGGTAGTGTGGGTGTCAGCCAGTGGCCGACACCCGCACGGGAGGGGTTAATGGATCTACACAAACATAAAAATACCAAGAGAAGGCTAAGGACCGAATTTAGAGTTTGGTGGATGGGGTTACTCTGTCGTAAACATTATGGATATCCCATCCGCTGTATTACGATTCCATTACATACTATGGAAATGATAATATGACAGACAGAATATCCATCACATTTGTGACCGAATAACCCATCTGCCAAACTCTAAATCAGGCCCTAAATATGCTAAGTACCACCTCAGACTCTTTAAATGTTTTCCCCTACACAGAACAGCATGAAACGGGCATGCTGGCTGTTAGTTGACTAAGCTAATCATTGATCATTGGAGGCCACAGATATAGGCAACTTAAAAAAATGTATGCAATGGAAAGTGTGGCTCAACCATAACTGCACAGAAATACACAGTGGTGACTGTCACAGTATAATATAAACATCATCAGTGTTTC
The DNA here is from genome assembly GCF_031143425.1 of Pleurodeles waltl. Taxonomy (NCBI): domain Eukaryota; kingdom Metazoa; phylum Chordata; class Amphibia; order Caudata; family Salamandridae; genus Pleurodeles; species Pleurodeles waltl. The sequence goes on from NC_090449.1 coordinate 860,685,676, forward strand.
CCTATACAGTTATCCATCTCTCAGAAGGGCATATTACTGGATACCTGAATATATGTATTCTATATATATTTTAATATTTCTAGACCACAAACCCATCTGGCTAGCAATGACCCTTTGTACAGGGGGCAGGTCCAGTGTGGGTATCGGAAGGGAACAAGGGAGGAGGTGGAGCTAATAGAAAGAACGAGATGTCTTTCTGATATAGTATTTCTAAAGAGGTAAGTTTTTAATTTCTTCCTGATTGCAAGAGCTTTAGTGCTGTTCTGATGTTGGAGAGGATGATTTTTTGAGATCTGTGAGTATGGGTTGAGAAGGATTATTTTCTTGTTTTCTTCTTCCTGTAGTGTTTAGTCTTGTATCTTGCAATTTGAGCTCCTCCTTTGGTGCTGACCTCTAGATATTGTTAGTTTGTTACCTAGGTAGACACGGCATTAAGTTAAAATGGTCTTGTAAGTGATGCAGCTGATCTTGAAGAGGACCCAGACTCAAAGGAGAAGATAGTATAGATTCTTTAGTTTGAGTGTGATGTGGTTGAATTTCTTCAATCCAATGATGAACGATGATTATTCAAGAAGGATGCTTTTCAGAGGAGCGAGAGGTGTCTCTGGGATGCCTTTGCACCATCTAGGTGGGAAAGTACTAGGACTTGAACTGTTGTTCTGAAGTCTTCTCTTGGGCAAAAGGGGTTAAATCATTATGAGTTGGAACCAGGATATTTTGTTCTTCTATTCCGTGTGTTCTTTGAGTGAGAGGTTGCTCGATTGTCAGGTTAAGAGTTGACATTGTTAGCAAGCCATGTACATATAAAAAGATGCACTACACTTAATCCAGCTACGTTATTGCCAATTGTGACGGAGTTAGATACTTCTGAACTACATGATTGTCTCCATAGAACAGAAGAAGAAACGAAAGGGAGAATAGACCTTCTGGACACTCCCCTTGCAAAGAGTGATGGTACTTTGTGGGTGGATGGTTCATGCTTTAAGCTCACGAATGGTGACACGACTGCGGCATATGCTGCGACAACTTTGTGTACGATTGTTGAAGCTGCACGTATCCCACACAATTCAGCCCAAGCAGCTGAGTTAATAGCCCTAACAAGAGCATGTACAGTATCAAAAGGAATGAAAGTGACTATCTATACCGATAGCCAATATGCGTTTGGTGTGGCCCATAGTTTTGGGCGTTTGTGGAAGGACCGTGGGTTCCTGACCTCGCATGGAACTAAAATACAGCACGGTCAGTTGGTAAATGAGCTCCTTGATTCACTTACTTTACCGTTGCAAGTTGCGATTGTGAAGTGTAGCGCACATAAAAAGGTGACTGATGATGTTGGTCGTGGGAATGCATTTGCTGACGAGGTCGCAAAAGAAACGGCAAGGAATGTGATGAGCCGAATGTATGTCGCGGGCCCTGCAAGATGGATTGGTGATGTGGGAATGTGTGAAGACACGATAGAAAGCGTGAAATCGATTCAAGCTGAAGCCACAGAGAGAGAATTGAGTGTGTGGAGAGAAAGTACGGGTAAATTGGATGCGAATGGTTGTTGGGTCGAGTTGTCAGAACATCAAAGATGGTTGCTACCCGATGCGTATGTGCTTGCAGTAGTTACAATGGCTCATGGAATGGCTCACATCAGTGTGAAAGGGATTTGTAAGTTGTTGGCCCCAGTATGGCAAAATGCAGGAATTCCCAAGTGCGCAGAAAATGTCATTAAAAATTGCATGGTATGCCTGAAACACAACCCTGGTAGAGGAACCCCAACTCCAGCTGGTCATTTTGCACCTCCTACGTATCCGTTTGAGGTTTTGCAGCTAGATTTCATCCACATGGAGAGGTGCAACAACTTAAAATACGTACTCGTTGTTGTTTGTGCCTTTTCAAGATGGGTGGAAGCCTATCCCCTAAAAGACAATACTGCGCTATCCACAGCCAAAGCCCTTGTGAAAGAGTTCTTCCCTAGATTCGGAATGCCGAGAATGATCTGGAGTGACAATGGAAGTGAATTTGTGGGTCAAGTGATGAAGAAAGTATGCGAAGGGCTAGGCATAAACCAAAAGTTTTCCGAAGCGATTTGATCGTCGCGCCAAGGCCGCTTTACTCTTTTGACCTGAAGCGATTTTATCGTTGTGCCAGGAGCGCTTTACTCTTATGGCCTGAAACGCTTTAATTGTCGTGCCAAGGGCGCTTTACACGTGTGACCTGAAGCGCTTTGCTCGTTGTGCTAAGGGGCGCTTTACTCCTGTTATCCGAAGCGATTTGATCGAAGCGCCAAAGCCGCCATACTCTTAGAACTGAAAATGCTTTGCTCGTTGTGCTAAGGGGAGATTTACCTTTGGAAGTAACAACCCCCTTCACGATTGTACTAATCAAGACCTTACCTCTACGAGTACGACCTACTATTATCTGAATTCACCATGGAAACAAGGATACTCCGATTTGCTGTCAATCTGCCATGCAGGAAACCTGCTCTTCTTCAGAGGAACCCCCACAAGGTCTGACTGCATCGAAGCCTTCAAAATAGTGAGCAATGTGCTTGGGTGTGGCTGGGCTTTATAGGGCTGTCACACCCCAAGATGGCCACTGCCTCTAGAAACCTGGGAATTGTAGTCCCTTCATAGAATAGCACTGATAAGTGCATCTTGACCACCAATGTCCTGACCCTGCAGCTCCATGAGCTTTACCACAGGGCAGGCGACGCTGATGACCACTTTTAGAACAAGAGGGGATGACAAGTGGTGCGCACGAAGTGCCGCAAATACGCGCAGCAGAGTTTCGGATGGGATCTGGAGAGCGCACAGCCTTATTCCTGACATAACCGTGTTACTGGCAGACTAACTGGCAGCAATGTCCCAATACAATGATCCCTCCTGTCAGTCCGCTGGGAACATTGTAATATGGTGGGGAGTGAGGCAGCTAGTTTGACAGCCGCCCCACCGAGTTTGGCGGTCGGCTCGTCCAACCACCAAACTCGTAATGAGCCCCTAGGTCTGTTGTTTCCTACCTGAACAGGTTTCTGTTGGTTGGCAATGTAGGATGTGGACCATTGTAAGACTGTGACAATGAAGGCCATTCAGATTTTAAGTGTTTGGATCATTGCTGGATGGTCAACAGTGTTGAAAGCTGCAGAGAGGATGACGAGGAGGCAAGGGTTGTTTTGTCGTTGAGGAAGAGGTAATTGTCGACTACTTGAAGCAGAATGGTTTCAGTACCTGAACCTGGTTGGAAACCCAGTTGATAATTTGGAAGTAGGTCATAGTGTGGACGAAAATGATGGGTTGGTGATAAAAGATCTGATTTTGTTGATTTTATCCATGAAGAAGAAGTTAATAACATTTTATCTGTTGCTTGATGGGGTTATGGTGGGTTCTGGAATGGAGCCGGCACACTGTTTGACTGTGTTAAAGAGGACTTTCCTTCAGTTAATCATTCCCTTGATGGTGGTCTTGTAGTAAGTGGCATTAGCAGTAGTTATAATGGAGTGTAGTGCTTTCACAAGAATAAGGTCCTCTGGGCATTTTGATCTTCTCCATTTATTTTCAGTAAGTTCTTGGGTGTGCCATAGTGCTGCATTTATGCTTCAGATTGGAATTGAGAGTTTTCAGAGGAGTATAGCGTTCCACAAGATTCTTCACAGTGATCTTGTAGACATTGAGAAGTGTGTTGATATCAGTTGAGTTGAGGAGATATCTGGGTATTAGTGTTGGACACCAGAGGGTCTGGGTGCTGGCAGGATGGGCCTTCTGTGACTTGATGAGGGGGCAGAGCTGTCACATACCACACTTGCACTTCAAAGGCACAACTCACTCACAGAAGTATCAAGGATGCCATACAAGATCTCATCAATAATATAATATGTTGAATATTTAGCAGTGCAGGTGTGAGTTATAATTACTTGAAAGAACTATAACTAAATTTCTATGTTATTGTATGAGTTAATTCAGAACCTAACTATTTTCACAAATATCACTCGTGGTAATGCAAAATTATTTTAAACCCATAATTTGCCCCTCAGACACACCTATATCACAGTCCTGGGGTCAGGGTACCTTCACCCTGACCACTTACGCCACTTTCGATTAGGATTTAATAATAATGATAATAAATAATAATATAACAATAATAACATATTAATATCTATTATAAATATATTAAACATATATACTATATATATGCATACATACATATATATATATACATATGTATATATATATATATATATATATATATATATATATATATATATATGTATATATATATATATATAGATATACATGTATATGCACACATATTCCCTCAGGGAAGGGGGGTTTCAGACTGGGAAGAGAAAGGTGGAGAGGGGACGGTAGACAAGGGGTGACTGCCTGCCATCAGTGTGGAGGCCAGAACCCGAAAAGATCTCTGTAGGCCAGCCATTGCACCTTGAATGACCTCCAGGAATGCATTGCTTTCCTGGACCAGTCTTGTCAGTCAGTGGATGGCATTCACAATGGTGGAGTGACCCACCAAGATGCTTCTCAGGAGGTAAATAGCCTCCTCACTGAGGGCAACTGGATGGGGAGAGCAGAGATAAAACGGGGGCTGGAGAACAGAGATGGTATTGGGGTGGTCCCAGCTGCATCTGCCACCACAAGGGAGTGGCCACTAGAGGAGGACTCAGACGAAGATGTGGCAGATCCAGTCTCCCTCGTGGCACTCCCCTCCCCTCTGGGCCACTGGGTCCCGCGGTGTCTGTGGTGTTGTGACTGGTGGTCCTGTTGCCAGAAGCTTCCCCATTCAGCTGGGTCCCGTCTCCTTCACCTCACGGTGCTGATACTAAAAACAGAAAGTGAAGCAGGGTCATCACATTCACAAGATAAAACTACTATCACAAATCAGACAGAATTCACATACCATCCTATCAACTGACCCCCCCCTTGTTGGGAGGACACCCCCAGCTGGGCCTCTGAAGTCTTCAGGGCCCAGCGCCTCAGGTCCTCCCAACTGTTCCAGCAGTGGGAGCTCCGCTGGCTGTGGACCCCCAGGGTTCTTACCTTCTTGGCGATGGCATGCCAAATCCCCTTCTTCTGATGGGCGTTGACCTGCATGGATGACAAAGACAACAAAGAAAATCATGTTCACAAGTACCACACAAAAACAGGCAGAATAAATAACAAGTCAGTCCAACAAGCCAATCACAGACTGTCTTGACCATCCTGTCCACTGATATGTGTGCAGATACAGTGAGGGCACACGTAAGGTGAGAAACAGTCAGACAACATGCATCTAAAATACCAGCTGTCATGTTAGCATATATGCCCACACATCAAGCAAATATGATGATGGGATTTACCAGCTTAAGGCTGGCATTACACCCCTGCTAACCATGTGCAACAGTCACAAGGTGGGTCAGGGAACAATTATAGCACACTCTCCCGAAGTTTGCAGGACTCTAAACCTGTAACCTAACATAGGTACATGACTAGGAGCTCAACTATTTTAGCACAATGATAGCACCTAATGTGTTTTAAGGGCTCATTCTGAAATATTGCCCATCAGCATTTGTTCACTAAATCAAAGAAAAATCGAGCTACAGAAACGTCTGTGCACATGGTGTTCTTACATGCTCCTCTGGTGCACCATAGAGCTGTTCATACAGGGGTAGGACCTCATCCACCAGCTTCTCCAGCTCCTCTGGTAAAAAGGCAGGGGCTCTATCACCTGTAGGATGTGGCATGATTGCTCCCAGTGGCAGTCCACAGCAGCTCAGGTCATGGAGGTCTTGCTGGCAGCAGTGTCAGGAGTCAAGTGAGAGATAAAGCAGGAGATGGTGGTCACGTCCACCTCATAAGCTACTGTCACTGCAGTCAGACACTGCCATTGGTCCTAGACTGCCACAGGCAGCAATGTGTTCAAATTGCAATTTCCACTGAAGTAGCAACTGCCATGGTGACTTCCGCCAACGGTCATGGTCGTTTCCTGTTGTCCAGTATAGTAGGTCAGGCAGTCACCATTTTAAAGCATTTAAATGGTTGGGAAAAGTTAATTTTATGATGTGTCAGAAGGTGGAAAACATGTCTATCACGTAATATTCAGTGCTTGCATTGTCAAAACGTGTCATTGTGCAGATTGGATGGACATGTTGTCATATTGTCCAGCTAATATTCAGGAAACTTTGGAGGCACAGTCAGCACCCTCTCGGCAATGGGCAAAATAGTTTTTGTGGCTTTAAATGAAATGCATAGATTGATGTCAGTATCACAGAGTCTCGCTGAGGCATCCGTTTACATTTCCATGTCATAATTGAGACAAGGGGATGACATTTCTTTAATATGCAAATATTGCCTTTGGTATGTGCTGTGTACCATGTTTTAACTGTTTTAAATGGCATGTCACATTATTAAATGAGACATATGTATTGATGACATTCCTTATTTTCTCACATATAGTTACCCTGGAATGAGAATGGTCAGACAACCTCCAGTGTATCATCCACTAGCAGACCTGCAGACCATGGAGGATAAACATGTCATTCAGATCTACCGCCTTGATAGGCAGACACTCATGGATCTCTGTTGTCAGTTGGAGCCAGATCTGATGCCTGCCATCAGTCATCCAAATAGCATACTGCCCACTGTACAAGTCATGTCAGTGCTGCATTTCCTGACCACAGGCTCCTTCCAACATGCAGTGGAACTAACTGCAGGGATGTCCCAGCCTATGTTCAGTCTGGTCTTGAAGGCTGTACTCTCTGCATTGTTAAAACCCCTGGATAGCTACATCCGATTTCCACAACATGAGGATTTGGTCCATGTGAAGGTTGCTTTTTATGGATTGGCACACATCCCACATATAGTGGGGGCCATTGATGGTACCCATGTAGCCCTGGTTCCTCTACATGGCAATGAACAGGTGTGTCGGAATGGGGTGAATGTCCACTCCATAAATGTCCAAGTAGTCTGTTTGGCGGACTTCTACATTTAGTATGTGGTACCCTGGTTCAGTCCATGATGCCTCCATCATGTGGAACAGTGCTATCCCACAGCTAATGAAACAGCAATACCCAGAGAGGGCCTGGCTGGTTGGTACCTCACATGTTTTGTTTGTTTGTATGCTGTCTGCTGCCAAATGTAATGATGCCCTGGAATAATGTTTGCACAAATGTACCGATTCCTTACAAGGGACTCTGCCTACCCAAACCGTTCCTTGTTATTTACACCAGTGAGGAACCCAAACACGTCAGGAAAGTCTTCTTCAATGAGGCCAATGGAAGGACACGAAGTGTCGTGGAGCGGACTGTTGGGCTCCTGAAGGTAAGATTACGCAGCATAGTTAAGTCTGGTGGAGACCTCATCTACTCACCCGCTAAAGTGTGTAAGATCATTGTGGACTGCTGCATGCTCCATAGCCTCACTCTGAGGCGTCAGATCCCGTACATCCCAGATGAGGGGGAGCTCGCAGTTCCACTGGGTGAGAATGCAGAAATGCCAAGTGGGGATGACAGTGATGAGGATGAAGGTGGAGACATGGGGGCAGATCTCATCAATCAGTACTTCACCTGAGTAAGTATGTGATAGTCTGTAATTTGAATGACTCAGTGGGGTAGTGTGGTGATCAGAATTGTCTGAGAAGGGTCTTTGTGTGACCATCAGACAGGATATTTGTTGCTTAGCAGTATACAGCTCATCTTGTCAGGCAAGATAGGACCTGGAGTTGTGACTCTTCTGATAATCTCCTTTGTTTGGGGCAGTCCAAATGCACAATCTGAAAAACCATTATATTTGCAACATCTGTTTCTAGGTCATGTAAGTCTTTACATGCCTAAACCACGTGTTCTCCAATATTTCCTTCCAGATCTCTTCACAATGCTGTCCTAGTGCGGACCTTTGTGAATTGTGTCAATGGCAGGTGGATTTAGCTGTTCTGACATGTGAAGTGGACATGGCCTGATCCAGGTACTGTATTACATATGTTTGGTGGTGTATGATTCCCATGCCCAGGCTGTCAGGACAGTGGGATGCCACTGTTCTGTTCCACACAGTAGACCTGTTTGCCATGTTAGCTGGGTCCAATGGTGTCATGTGTGTGATCATGTGTCTTTAAAAACATGTCTTCCTGTGCACTCTATTCACTCAACCTTCACATTGCTTTGATAATGATACTATTTGATTGGTATGTAGCTGTTGCTGTGTCTCCCCATTGCAGGCCACTTTGCATGTATGTCAACACTGACATAGGTGATAGCATGCCTACAGATACCTAACCATAAAAAGTGGAAGGATAACTGACTAGAGTTAGTTGTGCCGACCTCTTTCTGTATTATGGAATATGTTTGTTTGGTAGGCATATTATAGGTATGTGATAATGGTTTAGCTGATGACAATTTCCACCAATCTGTTAGACTATTCGGATGGACACAGTCTGACATGTCCCTTACTTTAGTGGTCTTTGGGATGTTAGTTACTGACACCTATGCAGAAGCAAAAAGATGTAAATACTTACTTGACTATGAAATTGATGACAATGGGTCAGCATATGCGCATTTGTGCTGCACAGTGTAATAAATGGAGATTGATGATTCTCCACTTGCGTCATTGTGTTTGCATTGAACCCCAGCATGACTGTACTTGTGACATGTCCCTTCTCACATTTCCTTCACATGAGTCGTTCATGTGCATGCAAGATATTTAATAGTTAAATGCTCAACATAGAGGAAAAATTACTCTCATACATAGATTGTGTTTATTTACATGTGCACAGGACATTAGGATGAATGAGAGCATATAAATTATTTTCAAACAGTGAGGGGCTCAGTCATGGTGGATGTTATGATTGGAGTAGCTGCCACAACATTTGAAGTCCCAAGTTCAGTGTCCTATCATCCTGGGAAATTGGAATGTGGCTGTAGAAAAGTCAACAGGGTGCATCTGAGGCAAAAAAGGGAAACAATCAGTTGGGGGTCAGTTCCTGGCAGTAGTTTTTGTCTTGGCATCTGCACCTCCTGGTTGTTTGGATGGACATCCATGCTTGCAAGGGGGTCCATCAGCTCAGAGGCAGGGGTGTCTGAGGCATGTCCTTCCTCTGGCAGAGCCTCCATTCCACTGGCTGCCACAGATGTACAAGGGGCTGGTATAACTTGGCCAATGGAAGGGGTCTGGTGTTCTAGACACTCCCTGCTCAGGATGGTGTTGATGTCTCTCAGCGCCCCTGTTCGGAGACCATGTGGACATTGAGGGCCTCCCACTGTTGCATGACTTCCTGGTGGTTGTCCTTCTGCAGCTGCTTGATCTCCCCCATCATAGCAAGTAACTGGCCTATCAAGCCTTGGGATTGTTGGTAGGTTCCCAAGACTTAGGAGATGGGGTCCTAGCCAGAAGTATTCGAAGCAGCCTCATGCCGCTGGGCCACACCATCCCTCCCATGCACCCTTCCCCCATGTGCCTGCACCCTAGGCTCAGTTTGCCCACTGCCACTGGTGCTGGGTCTATCATTGTCATGGATTTCAATTTGTAATTTCGGTATCTGTACTGGGGAGGCACATGGTGGTTGTAACTGTTATAGGGACACAGGTTTGGGGGTGACAGGTTGCCTGGGATGTATATGCAACAGGGCTGGGAGGAGTCGATGTGGGCAGGGTGAGGCTGACAGTTGTCGTCTGACCAGGTTGCCCAGATGGGCCAGACCATCCTCATTGTTCAAACATCCAGTAGTCCTCTCCTTACTGAGGTCTTCATCCAGGGGTGAAGTGGCTGTCTCAAGTGTCCTCCCAATGGTCTCAGTGGCGAGTAGACCTGTTGAAGATGTGGAACAGATAGTTACACAATGTTGTGTAACCTGTTGCACCAAATATGAAAGGTAGATATGCTTTGAGCCATGCACAGATTGGCTTTGCTTGATCCCCTCATATGACAGTGACACCTGCTTTCAATAATGGAGACCTGCTATATGTATTGTCTGGTACAGACAGTACCTATTTCAGTCACCTTGCTACAGGATGTCAGAGTATCTTGACTCATATCTTGACAGCTGTGTAGTATTATAGATTTCAGGGTACCTCCAAGTTGGCAGTACTTCATTATTGAGCCAACAGACAGCTGCACAATGTCATGTTGACAGTTGTAGCTGTGTATGATAGGTATGTTAGTGGCAACTGTCCTTGGCATTCCTGTCAATAGCTGTCCAATGCCAACAGACTATACAATTGTTATCTCCTAGGTGAGTGCAGATCTAGAGGTGGTGTGAGGTAGAAGAGACAGTTTAGTAGAGGACACAGTTGTAGCTGTGGAAATGTACTGCCAGGTGGCCATAGCATTGCTATCATTCCCATAGACTACACAATTGTGGAACATTTAGGCGAGTATACTCCATTGTTTAGTTTAGGCAATTTTCATTGTGGTACACTGTTCTGGTTTTCCTAATGGTGCTGTAAGTTCATGTACTACCCACACCATACACAGATGTTGTGTCTCCAGGTGAGTTAAGTTCACATGTGAGATGTCAGACAAGGGTATTCAGACAGTTGGACACAGGGGTGGTGAATGAGTTGGCTGTTAAGGTGGCAAAAGGTGATCAGTGAGCATGCATGCCAATACATTTTGGTGACATTATTGGTGTAGTGATTTACTCAACTCAACTCCCCCTGGTATGCACGATGGCCAAGGCCTTCTCCTCCCATGATGTGAGGTGTTGGGGAGGAGGTGGGGACCACCACCAGTCTTGAGGACTGCCAGCTGGTACCTGTGGACATGGAACGCACCTTCCCCCTGAGGTCATGCCACCTCTTCCTGATATCCTCCCCTGTGTGTGGGTAGCTGCCTACAGAATTCACCCTGTTGGCTATTCTTTGCCACATTTAAGTTTTCCTCGCAATTGTGGTCTGCTGGACTTGGTCCCTAAATATGTGTGGCTCTACTCTGATGATTTCATCCACCATGACCCTTAACTCGTTGTCAGTGAAATGGGGATGTTTTTGTGGTGGCATGGTGGTGGTCGACGACACGAAAAAGAAAAAAAAAGGATGATGAGGTGTAGGTGCTTTGTGATGAGGGGGTGACGGTTGGTTTATGATGTGTAGAGGTACTATTATATGTGCTAGGTGTGTTGTGCGGGTGTGGGGTGAGTGCTATGTGAAGTTAGGAGGGGTTCCTATTCTGAGGTCATATGTCTCTGATTTTGGGCTCTGGTTTCTCTGTGTGCTGTTGTTGGGGCAAACACTAAAAGAGAACAAGAGCAAAGCATGTACCCAATCGTTACAATTATGAATTAATGAACAAAGGAAATGCTGTACCACTAGAACCTTGTAAGGAAAACTCTTAAAACGTTGCCAGCAGGACTTTCTTAGAGGGATACTAAAATCAAAACAAGAATGCAATCATCATAATCATGGTGGTCATCATTAAACTATAAATAAATAAACCATAACCCATCAGGAAAAATTCACATATAGTCAAGACCGTTATCCTTATATTTGATTTTAAAAAGGTTAAGCAAGGATGTCCAAAGTTGGGTCACAATGGCCAGACCCATACATGATTTTCAGGATCCTTACTTCTCTATACTCCCATCTCTCCATGCTCATATCACTGTGCTATTTCGCCATGTTATAGCACAATTTCTGTTGTGAATACATTTTTATTGACAGGCAATTCTGCCATTATTTTAATTATTCGGGCCCAGTATATTGGATTTGATGTTTCTTCACAAATCTAGAATTTATAAAAAATGCTTTCATCTAAAATATTACAAAGCAAATATTGTTCAATATTGATCACATACCCTGCCTTCCTTTTTCGAATACAGGGCTGCCCTGGGTACGTACATGGTTCTAATTTAGGTCCATTATCTTCAAATGACACCCATATGGATATTCTTAAACTTTGACAGATCCCACCCTTGTTGACTGCCTACACTTATTCCAAGGCAAAGTCCACTCCATCAGAAGACATTAAACCACCACCTACCTTTTGTTATCAGCCATGTTTAGACCACAATAAATGTCTGCCCTATTTTGTCACGACTCTTCCTGCACCTTTCTAGCACAATAAACAGCTAGCAATATCCAATTAACCCCTTCGCTGCCAGGCCTTTTCCCCCTCCTGTGCCAGGCCTTTTTTTGCCTATTTGGGGCAGTTCGCGCTTAGGCCCTCATAACTTTTTGTCCACATAAGCTAACCAAGCCAAATTTGCGTCCTTTTTTTCCAACATCCTATGGATTATAGAGGTACCCAGACTTTGTGGGTTCCCCTGAAGGAGGCCAAGAAATTGGCCAAAATACAGTGAAAATTTCATTTTTTTCAAAAAAATTGGAAAAAGTGGCTGCAGAAGAAGGCTTGTGGTTTTTCCCCTGAAAATGGCATCAACAAAGGGTTTGCGGTGCTAAACTCAGCAGCTTCCCAGCTTTCAGGAACAGGTAGACTTGAATCAGAAAACCCAATTTTTCAACACAATTTTGGCATTTTACTGGGGCATACCCCATTTGTGCAATTTTTTGTGCTTTCAGCCTCCTTCCAGTCAGTGACAGGAATGGTCATGAAACCAATGCTGGATCCCAGAAACCTAAACATTTCTGAAAAGTAGACAAAATTCTGAATTCAGCAAGGGGTCATTTGTGTAGATCCTACAAGGGTTTCCTACAGAAAATAACAGCTGAAAAAGAAAAATATTGAAATTGAGGTGAAAAAAACATCAATTTTTCTCTACGTTTTACTCTGTAACTTTTCCCTGCAATGTCAGATTATCGAAAGCAATATACCGTTACGTCTGCTGGACTCCTCTGGTTGCGGGGATATATAGGGGTTGTAGGTTCATCAAGAACCCGAGGAACCCAGAGCCAATAAATGAGCTGCACCCTGCAGTGCGTTTTCATTCTATACCGGGTATACAGCAATTCATTTGCTGAAATATAAGGAGTAAAAAATTGCTATCAAGAAAACCTTTGCATTTCCAAAAAGGGCACAAGATAAGGTGTTGAGGAGCAGTGGTTATTTGCACATCTCTGAATTCCGGGGTGACCATAGTAGCACGTGAATTACAGGGAATTTCTCAAATAGATGTCTTTTTTACACACACTCCTATATTTGGAAGGAAAAAATGTAGAGAAAGACAAGGGGCAATAGTACTTGTTTTTCTAATCTATGTTCCCCCAAGTCTCCCGATAAAAATGGTACCTCACTTGTGTGGGTAGGCCTAGCGCCCGCGACAGGATATGCCCCAAAACACAACGTGGACACATCACAGAAAACAGAGCTGTTTTTAGCAAAGTGACTACCTGTAGATTTTGGCCTCTAGCTCAGCCGACACCTAGGGAAACCTACCAAACCTGTGCATTTCTGAAAACTAGAGACCTAGGGGAATCCAAGGAGGGGTGACTTGTGTGGCTCGGACCAGGTTCTGTTACCCAGAATCCTTTGCAAACCTCAAAATTTGGCTAAAAAAACACATGTTCCTCACATTTCTGTGGCAGAAAGTTCTGGAATCTGAGAGGAGCCACAAATTTCCTTCCACCCAGCGTTCCCCCACGTCTCCCGATAAAAATGATACCTCACTTGTGTGGGTAGGCCTAGCACCCGCGACAGGATATGCCCCAAAACACAACGTGGACACATCACAGAAAACAGAGCTGTTTTTAGCAAAGTGACTACCTGTAGATTTTGGCCTCTAGCTCAGCCGCCACCTAGGGAAACCTACCAAACCTGTGCATTTCTGAAAACTAGAGACCTAGGGGAATCCACGGAGGGGTGACTTGCGGGGCACGGACCAGGTTCTGTTACCCAGAATCCTTTGCAAACCTCAAAATGTGGCTAAAAAAACACATGTTCCTCACATTTCTGTGGCAGAAAGTTCTGGAATCTGAGAGGAGCCACAAATTTCCTTCCACCCAGCGTTCCCCCACATCTCCCGATAAAAATGATACCTCACTTGTGTGGGTAGGCCTAGCGCCCGCGACAGGATATGCCCCAAAACACAACGTGGACATATCACAGAAAACAGAGCTGTTTTTAGCAAAGTGACTACCTGTAGATTTTGGCCTCTAGCTCAGCCGCCACCTAGGGAAACCTACCAAACCTGTGCATTTCTGAAAACTAGAGACCTAGGGGAATCCAAGGAGGGGTGACTTGTGTGGCTCGGACCAGGTTCTGTTACCCAGAATCCTTTGCAAACCTCAAAATTTGGCTAAAAAAACACATGTTCCTCACATTTCTGTGGCAGAAAGTTCTGGAATCTGAGAGGAGCCACAAATTTCCTTCCACCCAGCGTTCCCCCACGTCTCCCGATAAAAATGATACCTCACTTGTGTGGGTAGGCCTAGCACCCGCGACAGGATATGCCCCAAAACACAACGTGGACACATCACAGAAAACAGAGCTGTTTTTAGCAAAGTGACTACCTGTAGACTTTGGCCTCTAGCTCAGCCGCCACCTAGGGAAACCTACCAAACCTGTGCAGTTCTGAAAACTAGAGACCTAGGGGAATCCAAGGAGGGGTGACTTGTGTGGCTCGGACCAGGTTCTGTTACCCAGAATCCTTTGCAAACCTCAAAATTTGGCTAAAAAAACACATGTTCCTCACATTTCTGTGTCAGAAAGTTCTGGAATCTGAGAGGAGCCACAAATTTCCTTCCACCCAGCGTTCCCCCATGTCTCCCGATAAAAATGATACCTCACTTGTGTGGGTAGGCCTAGCGCCCGGGACAGGATATGCCCCAAAACACAACGTGGACATATCACAGAAAACAGAGCTGTTTTTAGCAAAGTGACTACCTGTAGATTTTGGCCTCTAGCTCAGCCGCCACCTAGGGAAACCTACCAAACCTGTGCATTTCTGAAAACTAGAGACCTAGGGGAATCCACGGAGGGGTGACTTGTGGGGCTCGGACCAGGTTCTGTTACCCAGAATCCTTTGCAAACCTCAAAATTTGGCTAAAAAAACACATGTTCCTCACATTTCTGTGGCAGAAAGTTCTGGAATCTGAGAGGAGCCACAAATTTCCTTCCACCCAGCATTCCCCCACGTCTCCCGATAAAAATGATACCTCACTTGTGTGGGTAGGCCTAGCGCCCGCGACAGGATATGCCCCAAAACACAACGTGGACATATCACAGAAAACAGAGCTGTTTTTAGCAAAGTGACTACCTGTAGATTTTGGCCTCTAGCTCAGCCGCCACCTAGGGAAACCTACCAAACCTGTGCATTTCTGAAAACTAGAGACCTAGGAGAATCCACGGAGGGGTGACTTGCGGGGCTCGGACCAGGTTCTGTTACCCAGAATCCTTTGCAAACCTCAAAATTTGGCTAAAAAAACACATGTTCCTCACATTTCTGTGGCAGAAAGTTCTGGAATCTGAGAGGAGCCACAAATTTCCTTCCACCCAGCGTTCCCCCACGTCTCCCGATAAAAATGATACCTCACTTGTGTGGGTAGGCCTAGCGCCCGCGACAGGATATGCCCCAAAACACAACGTGGACATATCACAGAAAACAGAGCTGTTTTTAGCAAAGTGACTACCTGTAGACTTTGGCCTCTAGCTCAGCCGCCACCTAGGGAAACCTACCAAACCTGTGCATTTCTGAAAACTAGAGACCTAGGGGAATCCACGGAGGGGTGACTTGCGGGGCTCGGACCAGGTTCTGTTACCCAGAATCCTTTGCAAACCTCAAAATTTGGCTAAAAAAACACATGTTCCTCACATTTCTGTGGCAGAAAGTTCTGGAATCTGAGAGGAGCCACAAATTTCCTTCCACCCAGCGTTCCCCCACGTCTCCCGATAAAAATTATACCTCACTTGTGTGGGTAGGCCTAGCGCCCGCGACAGGATATGCCCCAAAACACAACGTGGACATATCACAGAAAACAGAGCTGTTTTTAGCAAAGTGACTACCTGTAGATTTTGGCCTCTAGCTCAGCCGCCACCTAGGGAAACCTACCAAACCTGTGCATTTCTGAAAACTAGAGACCTAGGGGAATCCACGGAGGGGTGACTTGCGGGGCTCGGACCAGGTTCTGTTACCCAGAATCCTTTGCAAACCTCAAAATGTGGCTAAAAAAACACATGTTCCTCACATTTCTGTGGCAGAAAGTTCTGGAATCTGAGAGGAGCCACAAATTTCCTTCCACCCAGCGTTCCCCTAAGTCTCCCGATAAAAATGATACCTCACTTGCGTGGGTAGGACTAGCGCCCACGAAAGGAAAGGGCCCAAAACACAACATGGACACATCACATTTTTTTATAAAAAGCAGTGCCTACCTGTGGATTTTGGCCTGTAGCTCAGCCCGCACCTGGGGAAACCTAGCAAACCAGCGCATTTTTGAAAACTAGAAACCCAGGGGAATCCAAGATGGGGTGACTTGCGGGGCTCTCACCAGGTTATGTTACCCAGAATCCTTTGCAAACATCAAAATGTGGCCCAAAAAACACTTTTTCCTCTCATTTCGGTGACAGAAAGTTCTGGAATCTGAGAGGAGCCACAAATTTCCTTCCACCCAGCGTTCCCCTAAGTCTCTCGATAAAAATGGTGCCTCACTTCTGTGGGTAGGCCTAGCGCCCACGAAAGGAAATGGCCCAAAACACAACATGGACACAACATATTTTTTCACAGAAAACAGAGGTGTTTTTTGCAAGGTGCCTACCTGTGGAGTTTGGCCTGTAGCTCAGCCGGCCCCAGGGGGGGGGGGGCAGAAATGGCCTAAAATAAATTTCTTCCCCCCAACCCCCACCCCCCCCGGAGCGACCCTTGCCTACGGGGTCGCTCCCCCTGCGTGACATTGGCGCCAAAAAACAAATCCCAGGTGCCTAGTGGTTTCTGCCCCCTTGGGGGCAGATTGACCTAAAATCGGCCAATCTGCCCCCAAGGGGGGCAGAAATGGCCTAAATACAATTTGCCCCCCAGGGGAGCGACCCTTGCCTGATGGGTCGCTCCCCATCTCGAAAAAAACAAACAAACAAAAAAAAAAACACAACAAAAAAATTTGCCCTGGTGCCCTGAGGGTTCTGCCCCCCCCCCCTGGGGGCAGTTCAGCCTAATAATAGGCCGATCTGCCCCCAGGGGGGGCAGAAATGGCCTAAAATAAATTTGCCCCCCCAGCCCCCACCCCTTCCCTGGAGCGACCCTTGCCTACGGGGTCGCTCCCCCTGCGTGACATTGGCGCCAAAAAACAAATCCCAGGTGCCTAGTGGTTTCTGCCCCCTTGGGGGCAGATTGACCTAAAATCGGCCAATCTGCCCCCAAGGGGGGCAGAAATGGCCTAAATACAAGTTGCCCCCCCAGGGGAGCGACCCTTGCCTGATGGGTCGCTCCCAATCTCGAAAAAAACAAACAAACAAAAAAAAAACACAAAAAAAAAAATTGCCCTGGTGCCCTGAGGGTTCTGCCCCCCTCTGGGGGCAGTTCGGCCTGATAATAGGCCGATCTGCCCCTAGGGAGGGCAGAAATGGCCTAAAATAAATTTGACCCCCCAACCCCCACCCCCCCCGGGAGCGACCCTTGCCTACGGGGTCGCTCCCCCTGCGTGACATTGGCGCCAAAAAACAAATCCCAGGTGCCTAGTGGTTTCTACCCCCTTGGGGGCAGATTGACCTAAAATCGGCCAATCTGCCCCCAAGGGGGGCAGAAATGGCCTAAATACAATTTGCCCCCCAGGGGAGCGACCCTTTCCTGATGGGTCGCTCCCCATCTCGAAAAAAAACAAACAAACAAAAACAAAACACACAAAAAAAATGTGCCCTGGTGCCCTGAGGGTTCTGCCCACCTCTGGGGGCAGTTCGGCCTGATAATAGGCCGATCTGTCCCTAGGGGGGGCAGAAATGGCCTAAAATAAATTTGAACCCCCACCCCCCCCCCGGGAGCGACCCTTGCCTACGGGGTCGCTCCCCCTGCGTGACATTGGCGACAAAAAACAAATCCCAGGTGCCTAGTGGTTTCTGCCCCCTTGGGGGCAGATTGACCTAAAATCGGCCAATCTGCCCCCAAGGGGGGCAGAAATGGCCTAAATACAAGTTGCCCCCCAGGGGAGCGACCCTTGCCTGATGGGTCGCTCCCCATCTCCAAAAAAAAAAAAAAAACACAAAAAAACACAAAAAAAAAAATTGCCCTGGTGCCCTGAGGGTTCTGCCCACCTCTGGGGGCAGTTCGGCCTGATAATAGGCCGATCTGCCCCTAGGGGGGGCAGAAATGGCCTAAAATAAATTTGACCCCCCCAACCCCCACCCCCCCCGGGAGCGACCCTTGCCTACGGGGTCGCTCCCCCTGCGTGACATTGGCGCCAAAAAACAAATCCCCGGTGCCTAGTGGTTTCTGCCCCCTTGGGGGCAGATTGACCTAAAATCGGCCAATCTGCCCCCAGGGGGGCAGAAATGGTGTAAATACAATTTGCCCCCCCCCCCCAGGGGAGCGACCCTTGCCTGATGGGTCGCTCCCCATCTCTAAAAAAAAAAAAAAAAAAAAAAAAACTTGCCCTGGCGCCTATAGGTTTCTGCCCCCCCCTGGGGGCAGAAATGGCCTAAAATAAATTGCCCTCCCCCCCAGGGAGCGACCCTTGCCTAAGGGGTCGCTCCCTTTGCGTGAAATTCACGCAAAGAAAAAACTCCCTGGTGTCTAGTGGTTTCTACCCCCCTTGGGGGCAGATTGGCCTCATTAAAATAGGCCAATCTGCCCCCAAGGGGGGCAGAAATGGCCAAAATATAATTTTACCCCAAGGGGAGCGACCCTTGCCTAAGGGGTCGCTCCCCACCCAAAAAAATAAAATAACACATAAAAAAAAAAAAAAAAAAAAAAATGGTCCCTGGTGCCCTAGAGGTTTCTGCCCCCCCTGGGGGAAGATCGGCCTAATAGTAGGCCGATCTGCCCCCAGGGGGGGCAGAAAAGGCCTTCCAGAAAAAATGCCCCCCATGGGAGCGACCCTTGCCCAAGGGGTCGCTCCCTTTTGTCAATATCATAAAAAAAAAAAAAATCCCTGGTGTCTAGTGGGGTTTCAAAAGCCGGATTGCAAGCAATCCGGCTTTTGAAACCCTCGGAGAGACTTCAAAGGGAAGGAAATACTTTTCCTTCCCTTTGAAGCCCCTCCGGGCCTCCCCGGTGATTGAAAGAGAAATGCTTTTGCATTTCTTTTTCAATCGCGCTGGAAGCAGAGCTTCCAGCGCGACGAGGGAGGCCCCTGTGACACATCAGCGCGCGCGCGCGCGCTGACGTCACAGGGGGGGGCGGGGGGGTGGGGGTGGAAGGGGAAGGTCTTCCCCTTCCATCCCCGCCTTGGGGGGGAGGGGGGGTGCAAGGGGGGCGCGCTAGCGCGCCCCCAAGTTCCCCTGTGCCATGGACGAGATGATCTCGTCCAAGGCACAGGGGAACTGTAGCCTTGGACGAGATCATCTCGTCCAAGGCACCCAAGAGGTTAACATATACAATTTACTCAAAGCAATGAAGCCCAGTGTTGGGCTTGGCCTTCTTTGTAAAGTCATCCCCAAACCTTTTGCCTTCACCTTTATGTTTTCTGAACCTGTTTTTGTTGTCTGTTATGCCTCTGTGCGCTTTACCACTGCTAACCAATGATAAGGTGCTCTCACCCTTAAATATTGTTAAATTGGTTTACCTCCAATGGGCACATTTAATTTACTTATCAGACACTAGGAAAGTAGTTACACCTGTACCCAGGGGCTGTAAATTAAATGTTACTAGTGGGCCAGCCGCACCCATTGCACTACTGACATAAGTAGCCTTTTAAAGCATGTCTGAGATCTGCCATTGCAGTCTGGTAGATGTTTTAAACTGCCAATTTGACTTGGCAAAATAGCCCCTTTGCCAAGCCTAAAACTGTCTTTTTATTTCATATAAGTGAGCCCTAAGGTAGGCTTGAGACAGCCCATAAGACAGGGTGCATTGTAATTAAAAAGTTGGACATGTAGTTTTAAGTTTTACATGTCCTGGTAGTAAAAACATCCTAAAGTAGTTTGTCACTATTGTGAGGCCTACCTCCCCACAGGACAACCCAAGGTTACCTTACTACATTTAATAAGGGCTAGCTTTTGATTGGGAACAGGTGGGAAAGTCATGTTTGGTATCTGAGGAATTGTAATTTAAAATCAACTTTAATGGTGAAGCTGGATTTTAAGTCATAATTTTGAAAAACATACCTTTAGAAAGTTGGCATTTTCCTCTTCTTACTATTTGGTGCTTGTAGTCTGTACCTGGATCACATAGCCAGATGTAGATAGCTGTTGGCCTTTGTGAATTCCTCATAAACAGCATCATACAGGAGGGTCTGGGTGTTGGCAGGATGGGCCAACTCTGACTTGATAGAGGGATGTCGCTGTCATCTACCACACTAAGGAGCATAGTTAAGAAAAGTGGTACTGCACAAAGTGTAGCTCCACTTTTCTTGTGCCCCTTAGCACCCCCCTACCGCCACCATGTGTGTCCCATATTTAAAATACGGCGCACCATGGCGCAGGGTAGGGGGCAATAGCGTCATTTCTTTTTCATGCTGTTGAGGCTATTGATGTACTCTGCCAGAGTAGCGTCAAAATGTGCCCGCTACGCCTGCAGAGTACATAGGGGCCCATTGAAATCAATGGAATGCGCCCTTTTAATGCTTACATAATGTAGCACAAATGGTTACAAAGTGGCACAATGCATGCATTGCTCCACTTTGTAAATATGGCCCAGCGTTTTTGGCCTTTTAACGCCACATTAGCGTAAACAAAATGACGTTAATGTGGTATTCGAATGGCACTAGGGACTCTTAAATATGCTCCTTACACTTAAAAAGCACCAGCTCAGTCATACACAAACCTTCACATTAGCATATTGTGCCCCCCAGATAGACTGGCTCAGGGCAGGGAGGAAGGAAGGCAGGAAGTTCCAGACACCTGGGGAAAACACAAAAACGTTCTCCTGCTTCAAAGAAGGCACAGGGTATACATATTGGACCCTCTGACCCAAGTCTTCAGATCACTTCTGGACCTTCGTCCAGGAAGAAAGTCTGTTCAGCTGTGCAGCGTGTCCTGCTACCCAAACCCTGCATTGCTGACCAAGGACTTCTTTGCTGCCCAAGGCCTACTGTTGCTGCACCAGAACTCTTCTGCAGCTGTGAGCTGTTCTGCTGAGACCAGCCTTCCTGTGTGGACTAAGGACAGTTGGCTGGCCCCCTGTTCAGATCACGGGGACATGAAAGGCTCTTTTCATGTCAATGTAACTCTATACATCACAAGGCAGCATGGCACAGCTCAACACCAGCACTGGCCAAGTTTGACGCATTGCATCCTCAACCTTGACACATTGCAGTGCAAGTCTTCACAGCCCTGGCGGCTCCCTCAATGCCAATGCAGGACCCCGCATAACATGCTTCGTTGACAGCTCATCAGCTCTGCTGCTGTGTGACGCAGCTCAATGCCAGACCTCACATTGCAATTCACCGATGACTCCCCAACTCCAGCCGGCACAGCTCAACACAAGGATTTCACATCTCGACACCCAGACCATAAGGTATTTGTCAGTGGACTGAACTCAGCACTTTATATGGCCAGCGCTCTATTGTGGTCGGCTTGAACTTGTGACTTGGACTCGGTCTACTATAACCAGATAACAGTTGTTGGCGCTTCTAGCTTCTTATCGTTTGATTTCTGCAAAACCTTTAAAATTGCATATCTCCATTTCTACTAATTGCATATTTTTTCATTTTGAAGCCAAAGAATGTATTAAATCTTACTCTATTTTATCTAGATAGGTTTGTGATTTTTCTTGTGTTGTATTTTCATTTCATTATTGTTTGCATGCTGTATAAAATACTTTACACATTGTTGCTAAGTTAAGCCTCACTGCTTTTTTGCCAAGTCGGTTAAACACAGGTTAATTTAGTGATTTTAGCAGACTCACCCTGATGGGGATTTTGGCCATTGCTTGAAGGATGTTCACTCCCCCCTCAACCAAAAACCCAACTTCTCAAATTGGTGTTCAGTGGTGGGAAACAGTATTTGTGTTTGTGCAGTGCTGTACAGGGACTTACTGGGTCATTACAAGCTTGGCGGTCTCAGGACCGCCATGGTGGTGGTGGCGGTCATACCACCAACAGGCTGGTGGAGAAGATCGCCAAATTATGACCATGGCGGTATTCCCAACAGAATACAGATAAACCACCGCGGTCAGACCGCCACAGACGACAGTAGACACCATAGTCCCATCGGACATATTATGAGGCTACATACCACCAAGGTTTCCGCTGCGGTCTCACCACCATGTAAAACCTGGTGGAAACCAACAATATAAAAGGAGACACTCACCTTCAGGAAGTCATACTCGTCCGGAGTCGCCATGGAACCAGAACTGCACGTCTTCCTGCTGCTCCTGCTCGCCCAACAACAGCAACCTTGAGTACACACACTTACCTGTCAGTGTTATAAAAAAATCAAAGGACCTACGCACACACAAAATATCACTCAGGAACAGGGGGTGAGGGCAACACATACACACATAACCCCACAGCAACACAGCACATACCCACATGCAAATACATAGTACTCGCACTACGGCCATCACACACACACAGCTGAAACACACACCAACCACCAGATACACAGCACTGGCATAGTCACACACAACAACACCACTAAAAGACACAACTACACCACAACCGCAACACCAAAGCATTGGCAAGCATCCACAATAGACACCACCACTTGACAAATCATGCCTACAACACAACACATTAACACCAGAGAATAAACACACACAATCACACATCCAAATATTGCAGCAAACGTCATACCCCGCAAACACACATCACAACGGATTCGACATACCAATCTCCATACACACTCACACACAGTACAACCACAGAAAGAAATACAACACTGCAAATAACACATGTCAACACAAATACCACACAATACCAACAAAACAACATGTCCCCAACATACACATGCCCATCACACAATGCACACCCATCACTGGGGAAAAGATCTGTGCACACAACCACACATGCTGCCCAGACACAACTGGTAGCACAACCACCACTCACACAAAATGTATTCACAAACAACAAAATCAACCAGTACTAAAACTTCCCCAGGAAAATAAATGCAGGACAAATATGTAACCTTTGAACCAACAACAGGTTGCCCTGATACAGCTACAGGGAGGGCGGTGGTAGAAAGGGGGGTGATGGACAGAGATGGCGCTGGGGTGGTCCTGGATGGGTCAACCACCACCAGGGAGTATCTACTGGAGGAGGATCCTGAAGATGATGTGCTGAATCCAGTCTCCCCGTGGCACTCTCCTCGCCCTCTGAGCCACTGGGTCCCCCACTGTCAGTGGTATCAGCACTTTGGGTCCCGTGGCCAGCAGCATCCCCACTCACTTGTGCCCCATCTCCTACACCTGCCGATGCTTATGCACACAAACAGAGAGAGAGAGAGGGAGAGATAGAAAGGGAGAAAGAGGGCCATCACATTCTTCACATACACACATTACAACGTGCACAACTGTAGGCATACATCTCTTGGTAAGTTAATCCCATATTGAAAGCCTGAGATCCTATATTATGTGAAAACATGTTACTTCTATCTACCCCATTTGTCATCTCTCTTACCAACATCCTAATCCATGTAAGGGAGCACTACTGGAGCATCCCATCAAATCACCTGTAACTCAAAATCAGCATGCTCATAATGGCCTGGCTAAAGCTGACATATCATCATCATCCAGCTCATCACTTTCCATATTCTTATCATTTTAAGGAAACATAAACTTCGCACTTGTATAGCGCGCTATTAACCCGTTAAGGTCTGAAAGGCGCTGTACGCATACCACTGTGGAACCCCTCCTGGCTTTTCCCTTTGAGGTGCCCACTCCTTGGCAACCCCAGGGTGAAGCCAGGCATCCAAGCGCTGTCAGGGCCGTTGCGGAGATTACTCAAGCTATTGCCCAGAGTTACAGAGTGGGACCCATTAATTAGATTAGGCACAGAGGCAAGAATGATCTGGTCCAAGGGAATTGAGCCCAAGACCCACCGCAGTGGGAATTGAACCCTGGTCCTAGACCAGATCTCTGCAGCAGGGTCTGCCGCTCTAATCATTGTGCCACACTTCTCCACTACTAGGAAACGCAGTTGACTGGTAACATCATATCATTCCTATTCCGAATCTACACTTGCCCAGTCAATAAATATAAGTCATGTTGCACGCAAGTGAAGACAACTCTCTTCACAAATGACACAGCACCTGACATTCCAATCACATGCCTAGCTGATCCCTCTGTACATAAATAACACAATGGCAACAATCTCTGATGAGGACACAACATGTGTCAGTCCCATACAGTGCCAATCACATTTTTACATTACATGTCTAGAGAACAGCAATGTCAATACATGTACCATATCTTAGAAGATTAGCTGCAGTCACTATTCACAGACATTCCCTATTACACCATAAATGCATGTACTGCTACTGTGGCCTACCTAGCACACATGAGACATCAAGGTAACTAGGCCATGTACCTAATATGTGAGGCCCTATGCAGCACATACAGTTGATCTTTACAAATGGGAGTGGTGAGGCATTAATATATTATCTGATTAATGGACCCAGAAATACTAGATGGGAAGGATGATACAGCAGCTTACAGATATATATGGCTGGGTAGAGTCACACATGTGGCACTGTCAAATGTGCATCTCCACATGCAGTGATTGATATACCCTGAGTCAGGTGTTATAAACGTCCACATGAACAACCCCAAGGCCAGATCTCCATCTTTTATTCTGGCAACTTGAGTACTACGTTTTCCCCGCAGTCAACATACATGCAGCACCTACTACAGTGTCACAGTTGCTAAAGTGTGACAGCAAACACCAAACTACCAGAGGAAAGTACATGGAGTCAGTCAGTACTTACCCCCTTGTGGATGCTGTGCTGCCCTCAAACACCCATCCACCTCAGGGTAGGCCACTGCCAAAATGCAGGCCATTAGCGGGGTCAGAGTCTGACGGGCACCCCTCCCTTGATGGGAGGACATCCCCAACTGGCCCTCAGCAGTCTTCCGGGCCCAGAGTCTCAGGCCCTCCCACCGCTTTCTGCAATGGGTGCTCCGACGGCTGTGGACCCCCAGGGTCTGCACGTGCTTGGCAATGGCACGTCAAATTCCCTTCTTCTGAGGGGGGTTAACCTCCGTAGATGACATAGACAAAAGGAGAAAGTCATGTACACATGCGCCATACCAATAGGAGTGGTCAGTACACATCAGTCACAGCAAGTACGCACATATACCCATCTTCTCTGCACACACGCCTTCACATTATGCCAACTGCATGCATCTACACCTTCACAAGTTCACATGCCTGGTGAAACGTCACAGAACACCTATCACACATAGCTAGCACATTGGACTTACCTGCTCCTCTGGTGCCCCATATAGCTATCCATACAAGGGTATGACCTCCTCCACTAGCCTTTCAATCTCCTCCAGTGTGAAGGAAGGGGCCCTATCACCTGCAGGACGTGGCATGATAGCTCCCAGCGGCAGTACACAGTAGCTCATGTCATGGAGGTCTTGCTGGCAACAGTGTCAGGAGTCAAATGAGCATTAGTGCAGAAGATGGCGGTCTCGGCCGCCATGTTCATGACCGTCACCACCGGCGGACATCGCCATTGGCCCAAGTCCGCCAAAGGCACCGATGTTTTCCAATGGCAAGTTACACAGCGGTTGCGACCGCCTACCGCCATGACGACTTCTGCCGGTGGACTTAGGTCACTTCCACCTGTCCAGTACAGTAGGTCAGGTGCCTTCCATTTTGGGCACATTTAATGGATAAATGTGATTACTAATCTGCGTCATTCACTTACTCCCTTAAAGTGCTGGGTATATTCATGTAATGCCATCAAGTTTGGGTCACGTATTGTGCCTATGTGAAGTAAAAGCTGGGTTGAGTGAGAAAATATGGTGATAGCTATGTACAGCTACTCAGGGGTTCTTAGTCCTTGGAAATATATAGATCAGTTCCAAAATGTATGTGTGATTAGTGCAGGACAGCTAAGTCTTACACATATATACCCTTACAGCAGTATCATATGTACAATCCCATTGTCATAGTTGGCAATGTGCACAACGGAGGGTGTAATCGGATGAATATCAATGGGCTGTACCGTATATGTAAAATGTGCTAGGCGTCCCCTTAGGTGTGAGGAAATAAACAAAGTGTACATGATGTGTGCATACTGCATTACTCATACTATGTTCACTTGTCTTCACATAGTTATCCTGCCATGAAGAGAGTGAGACAACCACCAGTGTACCATCCACTTGTAGACCTGGACACCATGGAGAAAAGGCATGTCATTCAGTCATATCATCTTATTCCTCATACCATCATGGATCTTTGTACTCAGTTGGAGCCAGATCTGATGCCTGCCATTCGCAGTCCCTATAGCATACCTCCCATTGTTCAAGTCTTGTCAGTGCTACACTTCTGGGCCACAGGCTCCTTTCAGAATATAGTGGCTCTAACAGCAGGGTTATCTCAGCCCATGTTCAGTCTGGTTTTGAAGGATGTACTGTGTGCATTGTTGAGACACCTGGACAGCTACATCAGGTTTCCCCACCGAGCAGATTTGGCCTATGTAAAGGCAGACTTTTATGAGCTGGGACACATTCCTTATGTGGTAGGAGCCATTGATGGCACCCATGTAGCCTTGGTCCCTCCCAGTGCCAATGAACAGGTGTATAGGAACAGGAAAAACTACCACTCAATCAATGTTCAGGTGGTGTGTTTGGCAGACCAGTACATCTCACAAGTCACAGCCAAATATCCAGGTTCTGTGCCTGATTCCTCCATCATGCGGAACAGCAATGTCCAACAGCTGATGACACAACTCCACACAGAGAGGGCCTGGCTGGTTAGTAAGTGTCCATTGTAGTGTGTGTTTGTGATTTATGTCTCCTGTCATCACAATTTAGCAAGTCCCATATACATGTTTGTGGTGTTCAACCATTGTGTTCACAGGTGATTCAGGCTATCCAAACCGTCCTTGGCTGTTGACACCAGTGAGATACCCACCCACGCCAGGGGAACTCTGTTACAATGAGGCCCACGTGAGCACAAGGTATGCAATAGAGTGAACATTTGGGCTCCTGAAGGCAAGATTTAGGTGCCTGGACCTATCTGGAGGAGCCCTCCTCTACTCGCCCCACAAGGTATACCAAACAATTGTAGCCTGCTGCATGGTCCACAATCTAGCCCTGAGACGTCAGATACCACTGATAACAGATGAGGGGGAGGCAGCTGGACCTGTGGTTGGAAATGCTGATATGGCAAGTGATAAAGAGCCAGAGGAAGAAGGAGCAGGTGACTCCAGGGCAGATCTCATAAATCAGTACTTCAAGTGACATACGGATATGTGAAGTGGACCTTTTGTTGTGATGAATGTGTATAACCAGAAGTAGATGGCTGCCATTCCATCTCCTTTCTTGCTTCATCCGTGGGGGTGTAATGAGCTCCAATGCGTATGTGTGAGTTGTGAATGCAGACTGATAGATTGTAAAGCGTACAGGACAGATTGCTCGGCTTTCTCATGTATGGTTAAAGCAGATGCTGACATACACTTCTGGCAAAGACTTCTCAGATGTGAGGTGTGTTTCCTGCAATCTCCTATCCTCTTTTCCTTTCACTTGCTGACCTAGCTAGATCCTGTTTGGCTCTGCAACCCAGACTTGAGGTATACTGTGTTACCTGATGGGAATTGCTGACAGACAGATACCTGGTAATATGAGATTAGTTTCAGTGGGGTTGTACCTTGATAGTTTATCCTTCATAAAAGTGGGGTGGTAAATGCTTAGACCTTTTCTTTAAACCTGTGGGGTTGAGGAGGATGTAAAATGCCACATAATGTGTCAGGTGTAGTTTCTGTGAAGGGTGGATCATGGCCTCTCATTTCACAATGGGTGGAGTACTTTGTGATGGCCATGGGACCTATCTGTGTTTGTGTTCTAACTTTGCAGTCCAAGGTGCATGTAACTGTATACTGACATAGGTGAGTGACAGTCCTATAGTATGGGGGGCCAAGGTTAGTGTATGTTTTCAGTATTGGGTTCCTCTGTAATATCTTTGTGTGTTCCATGGGATATGTGACTTAGGGCCAGATGTAGCAAAGGTTTTTACCCATTCTGTGTCTATGGGAAAAAGTGTTTATACATATGGCCCTCAGTAGCTATGGTATGGGTATGTGAAGAGCCTATACGTGGCGATACTGTCACAGTGTCCTTTCCTCAGGATCTGCACGCTTCTGAACAAAAGGGCCACCTCCCGGCATCACCAACTCAGAAAGCTATTAGAGCACAGAGTTATGATGAAGCCAGGTGGGGGGAAGGGAGTTAGGGTAGGGAACTGCAGGGAGAGAGATCTGAAAAGAAACGGTTAGAACAAATATGCATATACTCATTCATAACAGTATAACTTCATCAATAGACTCTTAAATAAAGGCATCTCTGTGATATCAGATTGAGACCCCTTTGTGAAATGGGGCAAAGCCCCTTCTTTGAATCATGGAACAAGAACAAACTACAACCTCTGAACCAAGAGATGGCAAGAGCTTTGGACTATGGTCATAACCTGAATATCAATCATGTAACAACTATGCATTCATAACATAAACGTTTGATCTCAGCCTAGAAATTCTCAAAGACTTAAATATGTACCTCACATATTATGCTTTCCAAGAAACAATGAAACTATAATTTGCTTATCTCTGAAACATTTTCATATTTACTATCTAGGCCTGAAAGTTTTACTCATTGAACTTGAAGCGCTTTGTTCGTTGGGCAGAAGCGCCTTTTTTGTTGTTCATGAAGCGCTTTGTTCATTATGCCAGAAAGCGCTTTTACTTGCTTTGTCTGACGTGCTACGCTCATTATGATAAGGGGGGCGCTTCACTCATGTGGATTGAAGCGTTTTGATCCTCGAGCCAAGACCGCTTTACTCATGTGGCCTGAAACGCTTTGATTGTTGTGCCAAGGGCGTTTTACTCATGTGGACTGAAGCAATTTGATTGCCGTGTCAAGGGTGCTTTACTCATGTGGACTGAAGCGCTTTGATTGCCATGCCAAGGGCGCTTTACTCATGTGGACTGAAGCGCTTTGATTGCCGTGCCAAGGGCGCTTTACTCATGTGGACTGAAGCGCTTTGATTGCCACGCCAAGGGCGCTTTACTCATGTGGACTGAAGCGCTTTGATTGCTGTGCCAAGGGTGTTTTACATGTGTGGCCTGAAGTGCTTTGCTCGTTGTGCTAAGGGGCGCTTTACTCATGTGGTCTGAAGCGATTTGATTGTCGCGCCAAGGCCGCTTTACTCTGTTGACCTGAAGCGCTTTTATCGTCGTGCCAGGAGCGCTTTACTCTTATGGCCTGAAATGCTTTATTTGTCGGGCCAAGGGTGCTTTACACTTGTGGCCTGAGCACTTTGCTCGTTGTGCTAAGGGGCGCTTTACTCCTGTGATCCGAAACGCTTTGATCTTCGCGCCAAGGCCACTTTACTCTTAAAACCGAAAACGCTTTGCTCGTTGTGCTAAGGGGCGCATTACCTTTGGAAGTCACAACTCCCTTCAAGATTGGACTCATCAAGACTTTACTGCTACGAGTACGACCTACTCACATCTGAATTCACCATGGAAACAAGAAAACTCCGATTTGCTGTCAATCTGCCATGCAGGAAATCTGCTCTTCTTCAGAGGAACCCCCACGAGGTCTGACTGCATCGAAGTCTTCAAAATAGTTAGCAATGTGCTTGGGTGTGGCTGGGCTTTAAAGGCCTGTCACACCCCAAGATGGCCGCTGCCTCTAAAAACCTGGGAATTGTAGTCCCTTCATAGAATAACACTGATAAGTGCATCTTGTCCACCAATGTCCTGTCCCTGCAGCTACATGAGCTTTACCACAGGGCAGACGATGCTTATGTCCACTTTTAGAACAGGAGGGGATGACAAGTGGTGCGCATGAAGCGCCGCTAATACGTGCAGCGGAGTTTCGGGCAGGGCCTGGACCGCACACAGCCTTATTCCTGACAGATACAGAGGACCTATCTGTGTGCCCCTGTTTTGTTGAAAGTTTACCATGTCCCTGACTTCTGTAACCTGTGTATGTGATCTTTATTACACCATAGCTTACATCCAGACACTACTCTCAGTCATGCTCTATTTCCTGAATTTAATACTGCCTATACAATAGTGTAAACCTGCATTTCAACCTCTTAGACATCTTTCCTGTAACATTTTTGTTGTAATGTGTCTCCTGCTGAGTGAGCCTCCGTATGATGAGCATTACACTTACCTTCTTTTCTCTACAGTGAAGATGGAGCTGCTCAACTTTGATAACATCTGCAGGGCTGAACTGTAGAAGCTCTACAAGGAAAGGGGTCTGGATGCAGGGAAGAGGGCAACAAAGCTGAACCTTCGGATAGCCAAAAGCATGCAGTCCAACCGGGAGGATCCAGAGGGTGACAAATCAAGGAGGAAGTGCATTTAGATGAAGAGGAGGGTCTGGTGGTAGGCCATAAGCGGCAGCTCCCAGAAGGGGGATACAACTTGTCTACCAGAATGGAGCCCATTGTCAGGGACGAGAGCTGTGTGTCTTTCCATGGCTTGTCCCCACAGCAGCTGGAGGACAGAAAGGCAAAAAACTACAGCTGCCCAAGATGAAACTGGAAGCTGAGGAGAGAAAGGCTGAGAGAGCCTTGACTGAGAGGAAACTAATGCTGGAGCATGAGATGTGCATGAAGGAGCTGGTGTTCAAAACTAGGGAAAACCTTTGAGTCCAGCAGCAGCCATAGCAGCATTACCCTAGTGTCCACTGTAAAAAGGAGTGTTCACATCCCCAAGGATCTGGTGACTAACTTCGTTGTGGGGCATTACAAAGATAAAGGGTTTGATGCCTTTGGTGTTGCGTTGGGGATGCACAAGGTTCCTGAGGTGGATTGGGGACCCAGCCTCGGTCTGCACATTCCCAGTGAAGGGAGAGATGCCCTGTTAACCCTAGGGCAATTGAGGAGAATGAAGTATCCCTTCATGAAAGACACTCTCACCAGTAAATATGGACTCATGAAGGGCACTCTTATCAGAAAGGTATAGGCAAAGGTTTGGGGACAGCCAGACGTTGCTCCAAGGCCACTTTTGCAAGCCACTAGATGACTGAGTGAAGGGCAGTGATGTGAGTGATTACCAAGGGCTGTACAATTTGGTCACAGGGGGTTAGTGTTTGTTTTACAGAGTTGTATCAACACCTAGTGGATAGTAAGCTCTTTGACCCCAGGGAGCTTGTTAAGGAAGCAGACAGCTGAATCAGCACAAGGGTCAACAAGAAGGTACCAAGGAGTGACCCCAAGAAGGGTGGTTAGGGTTGCCTCCAGCAGAGTGATAGGGAGGTCCAGGGAGATGCAGACAAGCTCCAGAATAAGGTGGGGGGACAGGTTCCATGCCCCTTCTGAAAACCAGTTGAGGATGTTCTGGTGGTCTGGGAGCCCAGAAACCCCAATCTGGTGAGAATTCTACAGGAGTAGCTAATGTGGCCTTAGGAGGAAGTAGCCGGTTGCTATGATACTCGTTAGCTGGGTGATTAACTTAGAGGGTGAGCTTCTGAGCACAAACTAGTCAAAAAGTAGCACCTTTTGGAACCTTTTGTAGAGAGTCATCAATCGAGGCCAAAGATATTAGCAACACATAAAACATTTTGCTATGGGACGGCTGACCTAACTATAACTACCCAATGATGCCGCTATTGGGGAATATATATATATATATATATATATATTTATATATGAAACTCCCTTTCTCTCTTTCTCTCTCTCTCTCGCTCCCTCCCTCCTTACCTACTGGTGGACGCCAGTAAGTAGTTATTGTTTGGACCATGTTTCCATCAGAAAAGTAGTTTTTGACTTGCCTTGGCATCTTTTGACAGATCTTCACAAAATTTTCCATAAAAAGTGTGCTGGTGATTCTTGTTGCATGGAAAGTTTAGGGGTGATTGGCCAAGCAGGGGCCGAAAAAAAGGGGAGGTCAAAAAAGTGTGTTTCCCACGTTAATTCCATGACTACAGCCCGAACCGCTCAAATGAATTACACCAAACGTGGCAGAAAGCTATATTCTGGAGTATGTGTCTGCCTGTCTGTCTTGAACTTTGGTATGTTCTCAAATAACACTTGTCACCTAATGTTGTGTCAGCCAATACCTCTGTTTATAGACCGGACATAAAACTAATTCTGTTTTCATTGACCCTTTCTTTCACACATTTTCTCAAAAATGCTCTGGTGAGAAACACTCCAAAGTTAGCCGATGTTTAAACTCTATCCACTTTTGACAAAATGTATTTATTTATTGTGATTTAAAACATATTGCTTGTTGTTTATTTCCCCAAAAACTAGGTGGGGTAGAGAACCCAAACTCAAAAAACTTATCTTCAACCCC
The DNA here is from genome assembly GCF_031143425.1 of Pleurodeles waltl. Lineage (NCBI taxonomy): Eukaryota > Metazoa > Chordata > Amphibia > Caudata > Salamandridae > Pleurodeles > Pleurodeles waltl. The sequence continues at coordinate 860,718,087 of NC_090449.1, forward strand.
ATTAAAGTTTTAACCGGTATAATTTAACCTGCTACCGACTATCTAGCTCACCTTGCCCCTTCCACACTCACGCAAAAGCCACATAGCACTCCCAGTAGGTAACAAGGATGTCATGGGACCTGTTACAAGCAAAGAAAATGCCAGTTTTTACTGCTTTTGGAGTCATAAATACATCAATTATCAGGTTTCAGTTGACCCACTATGGTCCAGGTGCTATTGCACCTGCTGCCCCAATGGTAGCACCTCCCCTGAGTGCTCCTTCAGCACTGCCTGACTGTGAGTTTTAGAGTATATAATTTGGAGGTTTAAGACTTGCATGGCTTACTCAGAGTAACCATGGGTGAGGGGAACGCCACAACGAGACCGCAATCTCCGTGGCAGCAGGTTCAATGTGAGAAGACATTTACATTTTAAATAGACTGCCAGCCTGGCCTGCAGTTTAGTGTGTTAAAGGCCACTATTCTAGAACTGTAGACTATTGCCAGCGGCTCCCCCGTGCTCTAGGGACCACCACCTCCCTGGTGCTTAAATCAGGTAGTATGTGGAGGGGCAATGTAACCCCATGCTCCAGGGAACGCCATCTTCCCTGAGCTAATATTATATTATATGGGGTGGTGCGCAGCCCTGGGTCCCGCCACCTCACCAGTGCTGAAATAAAGTAAGATTGGGGTCTGTAGCAAACCACCGGCCCTGGGAACCCCCACCTACCGGGACTAACTGAAATGTTTTAGTGGCCCCCTCATGGAGCCAATAATGGCCGTGGGGACTACCACCCCCCTGGCTGGTTCCTGCTATGTCCCAGGGTGCCCACCCCTGGGACATAGCTGTTTGCTCTGACTTTAGGGGGGCGTTGACAGCTTCTGCCAAATCAGAGCAAACACTTTGCTAGAGATGTCAGAGTGCTCTCGCCCGCTGGAAGTAGAGATTTCCTCTGTTTCCCTGCAGAGATGTGGGCAGGGAAACAGAGGAAACAATTGCTTGTGCAAACAGGTAACTGTATGTTTAGCAGGTCTCTCTGTGCAAAAGCAATGTTAGCTACCGCAGGGGGTGGAGAGCTGGCTGGGACCATGGGGGCCTTGAGATTCCCTGCACAGTCCCATTGCACACTGGATGCCCTGAGGGGCACCCATCAGAGATGGCTGTGCCCCAGGGGATGGGTCCACAGGGATTGGATCGGCCCAGGAAAGGGGGCTGCATGGCCCCCATCCTCCATTTAGTGAAGGCTGGGCCCTGGGGGATGAAGTCCCCAGGGCCAAGATTGGCCTGGAGAGGGGGGCTTTGCAGCCTCCTTCCTCTATTTAATGAAGGCTGGGCCCCAAGTGATGGGCTTCCTGCACCATAATCTGCCCGGGAGGTGGGCACATGGCCCACAGCCCCACTTTAATAGTGGTAGGCCCCAGGGAATGGGGTTGAAATCAGGCGGGGGACACGCAGCCGCCCCACTCCTGCACACTGGCCATTCACCCAACGAGGTAGCACTTACTAACTAACCAGTAGAAAGTACTCTAGTTGAATAGACATTTTGAGCAAAACTGTGAACTCCACCCACACGACCCTCTCACATCCAGAGACACCCTCTCAGACCTATCCTCATATCCAGAGAGATAGACCCTGCGCCCACCTCCTACCACGCATGGCCAGAGGCCGTGCGCAGCATGGGGTTGAGGGGTTAGGGGGGTTGGCCACAGGGACTGGCTGCAGGCTATGCCCTGCAGCCACAAGGCAGTTGGTTGGATTAACGTATAGTAATGAAAATTACTTTATATTAAAAAAAACATAGAAATTCACTGAGAAAAACAAAAGTTACAGGGACGTTATAGTTAGTGAAAACACCACAAAAAGTATTCATCATCAGTTTAGGGAAATAGATAATATTTATCTGAATAAAATAAGACCAAAAAAGCAAAAATCCAATATGCAGAACTGAAGACATCACTTTTTAAGGGATTAAATTATTCTCAAGCCTCAAGAATCAGTGCTTGAATCCTTTCAACACACAGTACCTGGCTGTGTCAAAAATAAGGATGCAAAGGAGCCACAGAGGAGGAGATGATTTGAAAAATAAGGCAATGCGTCTGATTTTACGGCGTGACAAAGATGATGAGTCATGTCTTTCCATAATGCAAGGCCATGTTTTGAGTTTCAGGAGAGCAGCCTTGGTACCTCACTGCGATAAGGGGATATTTTGACGTTTAGGGACGATGCGTTGAAAAATCCAGGACACGCTGGTAGGAAGGAGCAGGAGCTGCGTTGATCCAGTAGGTGATGTGGCAATTTTCCAGCTGCGAGGCATGCTCTGCATTGAAATCTACAGGCATGGTATGTTGATCTGGTAGGCAATGTAGTGATTTTCCAGCCGCGAGGCGCTGCATCGATTTTTGCAGGCATTGCATCGCATTTTTGAGGCACAGGGATTTTCTTCTCTTTAGTAAAGTCTTGGTTGGCCCTGACACTTCAGAACAGGAGGCAAGCTCAATCCAAGCCCTTGGCGAGCACTTGTGGAGGAAGGTAGAATCCTTCCAGCAGGGTAAGGGGCCAGCAGGCAGCAGGACAACAAGCAAGAGAGCAGTCCTTTCAGCAAAGCAGTCCTGAGGAGTGCTTTAGGCAGCCAGCCAGTCCGTCTGACAGAGTCCTGTTGCAGGTCGAGAAGTGTCTGATTTGGTGGGGTCACAGACTCAGCATATATACCCAAAAGTGCCTTTGAAGTGGAGGAAACTTCAAAGAGTGGTTTTGAAGTGTACAAGTTCCCCTTTCAACCCGGTCCTGTCTGTCAGGAGCCCTGTGGGGCTTATCATTCCTTTGAGTGAGGGTAGACCACTGACTTTTGAAGTGTAAGAAAGAGCCCTGCCACCCTTCCTGCCCAGGGAAACCCATCTGTATGCAGATGAATGCAGATCCGGCTGAGTGTCCTATGGTTATGGCTGTATGGGTGGAATGCACAAGGGAGAGCTGTCAACCAGCACAGATGGGATGTGAATTGGAGACAGGCTATAAGGCCCAGATGGTAGTAAGTGCAGAGAAATGCCTACTTTCTAAAAGGGACATTTCCGAAATAGTAATGTAAAAGTCACTCACCCATAAGCAGGATTTCTTACTACCATTCCAACCATACCAAATATGACAAGTCTATTCCTCTCAGATCAGAAATTACAGTTTAAACGCATATAAGGGAACCTCTAATGCTGGCCTATGAGAGGAGCAGGCTTCACAGTAGTGAAAACCGACTTTGGGAGGTTTTCACTACCAGGACATGTAAAATTTATAAGTATATATAGAACCCTGCCCTATGGGTTACATAGGGCCTAAATTAGGGGTTACATATTGAAGAAAAGGAGAATTTAAGGCTTGGCAAGTGGTTGTAAATGCCAAGTCAAAGTGGCAGTGAAACTGCACACACAGGCCTATTAATGGCAGATCTGAGACATGGTTAGGGGGCTACTTATGTGGGTGGCACAATCAGGTCAGTACTGCAGGCCAATTAGTAGCATTTAATTTACAGGCCCTGGTCACACCTGATGAACTTTACTAGGGACTTATAAATAAATTAAATATGCCATTTGGGTATGAGCCAATGTTACCATGTTTAGGGGAGAAAGAACAAGCACTTTAGCCCTGGTCAGCAGTGGTAAAGTGTGCCGAGTCTTAAAACCGGGAGAATTGAGGTCTGAAAATAGAGGGAGGCAGGTAAAAAGTTGTGGGATGACCACCCTTGGGCTGTCTGGTCTAATGCACTGCTAATCAACCCAGATATTATAGCCCTCATGACAACTTTTATGATATCAATAAAAACATTAGTAGTCAAATTATTAAATTAAAAACTGCATGGTGGGGGCTGGTTATCGGTATCTTACGCTGATAGTCATAGTTACTTGAAATAATTCTAAATCTGCTGAATTTCTCTGTTTTTTTGTGAGTAAATTCAGAACCTTACTATAACATTTCTGTAACCTTTGTTTTTTTTCAAGTAGATAGATAGATTCTGTTATTTTTTAGATATTAAAGGAAAACGATGTAGAGCTATCTGGACAGTTGGTGTTCAGATATGCCCTGATTGGCTAATTTAAAGGAGACAAGTCAATCTTGGTTGGTTGGTGATAGTCTGAACAATATGTTTTGGCAGCCATTACCAGACTCAGGGTCTTGGCCCCTGTATTTTGAACATAAATGAAAAAATAGTAAGTGTGCAGGGTGAGCACACCCAGACCCCAAAGGGCATATATGGAGGTCCCAAAAGGACACCCCCCTTTATTGTCTGTTCAAAACATGGACAACGTGCTGTGATAGCACTTACAGGACTCTGAGGCATGGTCCCCATTGAAATGTCTTGTAGTGAATGGCAAGTTTTGAGGGTCACAAAAAGGAGAACATATAAAGGGTGATAACAGATTTTAGTTACAATATAAATCATTTGTTGATGGTGCTGATATAGCAGAAATTTTATATATACATTTTATGTCACAATAATCATCTAAAAATGACAGAATTTGCATTTTGCTCTAATCATGCTAGCAATTTAGTTGCAAAGTGGTGCACTGATAGTTATATTAATGTACAGATCACTGAATGTATTCCTACTTTGACTAATGTGAATGAACGTAAAATTGCAAATGTAATTATTTGCTTTTACTTTAATAATTTATTTAGGATTTTAATTGATAGAAACAATCCCTCTAATGATTTCCCTTTGTTCTGTTCGATTCATTCACCTGAATTCCAGGTGTTCTGATGACAATTCCCAAATCCCAGTGAGGACTAAAGTGACTGCGATGAACAGTACATTGCACTCTTGCTAGCCCTCAAGGGGAAGGGAGTTTGGGAGGAGAAAAAGAGAAAATATCAGCTTCTGCTTCATGGACTGCCGCATCGGTCAGTTGGACCCTGGATTGAGTGTCATGTTGGGCGTCAGCACTTCTGATTTCTCAAAATACTGGGTTCTTGGTGTTTAGGATTCTGAGCTGTGAAAGAATGACTTCATTAATATATTGAACTTGCATAAACTATTGCAGAACTACACACTGCATAATGTCAGTTATTGTTGATACATTGTGTCTATAAGGCTGAACAAGTCTCTACCTCTTTCTACAATACTTTCACGGAGTCTTGAAGCAATGTCCAAACTCAAAAACAATCAACTCGACTAAAGGGCTTCTTTGTGTTCTGGCATAATCTCTTGCCAATAATAGTTTTTATAAACTAGCTCTATTTCCGATCTCCTAATTCTCAGGGGAGCACTTGTTACAGGAAATAGATCTTTCCTTAATGTCTATTTAGTGGTATCTTGGATTACCAGCTAAACGATAAATCATGCTAGTTCTCATTGTCATAAATTATTTAAACGACAGAGCTTTGTTTTTCTTAATTGATTTTAGTTATTCAGAAGAACCCAAACTGGGTTTTTTCACTTTTCTTATTTTCTCTCTTTTATAGGCAATACGGGATCATCAGGAAGACAGAAGAGGAGAGCCGGGACTCTGCAGGAAGCTGACCAGAGGGTGAGGATCACTTAAACTCGGCTGGAGGCTGTCCAGAGGGCAAGAAATGCTGGAACTCTACTGGAAGCTGGTCGCAGAACAAGGAACACTGGAACTCAATTGGAGGCAGACTGGAAGACAAGAAACTTGACTTGACTGTAGACAGGTGAGCAGAGCAATAGGTACAACGCCAAGCAAGCCCTCAGACTCAATCAAATGTGCACATGTGCATTTTGGCAGTTGATTGCTTGGTAAGGAAATGGGCAATTATCCTCCTGATCTTGGCACATGTTCAATACAGATTACATTGTGAAGAGCACATGTTTTGGCAGTTACAGTTGGCACGAGTTTAGCAGGTGGGATACATTGTGCATAATCAACAAGCATTGGTTATAATAAATGAGACAATTAACAAGCATTGGTTATTGCAAACTTGATATTCAAGAATTTTATGAAAATACCCAAATAAGTCTGAATGTTGCAAGCAACAGCACCTTACTGCAATCGAGCTCTTGGACATGCTAGTATACCTACAACACCCTTTTGATTCTGTCTGACCTATTTGACATTGTTATGAAGAACTGATTCCACTGAACTCTGACAGCTACTAACTTCTCAGTATTTGTACTAATTTGAATGCTGTGTTTAGTGTAGGGTTTTATCCTGATCCACAGAAGAAGACTCCTGATGGAGTTTCTGACATGGTGACGTTTTCTCTTTTTACTTACTTGTTGCCCCGGTTGGCAATCTACATGTTGCCCCAGATTACATTATTCCAAATTCTTTTTGTTCTATATATCCTTTTGGCTTTTTGTTCACAAGTGTTGTAACTCCAATAAAATAAATCAAGTTTCCAATTTAATTAGGAAGTCCCTTTTCCAAAGTCGATTAGATTAGGTGACTCAGACTGCCCCTGATGCAACCATTGTTATACAGACCTCAAATGATATTGCTAACATTTTACATGATTATTATTTAATGCTTGGTCCTGTTGACGTTGACCTGATTAAATCTATTTCATCATTTTGGCCAACCTATGACCATTCTGTACTTTAATGGTTTTGTCTTCAGGCTCATTTATATCACATTGACCATTAGCTTGTAGAAAAACGTTAAACTTCGTAGTAGAAAATGGTTTATCCTGCAAGAGGGAGAGACTAGTTAGGGAGCATGAGGAACGTTTCCCACCAATTTTTGTATGCAATTAGACCAGTCTGGAATTGTTTGTCCCATAGTTCTTTTGTTGGATTGAAGAGCACCAGCATCATTCTTTGCAGCTGATGTGTTAGTAATGGGGATTGTGCTTGCATTGTTTTGGCTTCTGTTGTTGACAGGTCCATTGTAGCCTAAGATCCCATAATAATGCACAAGTGTATAAAACACTTGATTAATGTATTTGTCTGCAGTGGGTATTGGTCATGAGGTGCAATCAATAGTACCAATAGTATTCCTTGTGTGATTGTGGTTGGTTGGTATTAAGTGAATTCTGAGTGCACAAGGAGGATCTATATCAACCAGAGTGAGATTTGCTGGTGCAGTTTCATTCGTTCTATAATTGTGAAGACATAATTGGAAAGTGTAATATTATATTGATTTGAAGTATATGATTCCCTATTCTCTGGTAAGCAGACAGTTTGTGTTGATTTTTGCACCCAATATTTGCAATTTAGGTGTGAGTGCACAATTGAGTCAGGGACAATTGCAACAGTGTATGAGCAATTGGATTAGATACAATTGTGACAGTGAGTGCCCTGGTATTGCTTGACTAGGTTATAGAGTGTCACGCTGCTATTAAACGAAATATCAAACAAGGAAATTGTGGGTGATTTTTAATTCAAAGTTATCACAATTTTGTTTACATATTGAAAAATGAATTTCTTCAAAGCATTGAAAAGTTTATGAAGGGAGATGTTTTATTCCAATTAGAGATGGGTTTGAGACCCCATCCAATGGTACTCCAGGTCGTCATGTAATGTCTGAGAAAGGTCATCATGCATGTTTGTGGATTGAACAATGGCACAAGCTTACAGAGAAAGAAGGTACATTACCATTTCCCAGCTATGGATAATTTAATATAAGAATTCTTGAAAACTTGAGACATATACCTTATAAAAATGAAACCGCCTCCTAGAGCTGCACAGTTTAAAACACTTGACATATGGAAATATATGACATATTTGAATCAGAAAGAGAAATATGAGAGCAGAGTAAAGAAAGTAGTAGAAACAGTTTGTGAGACTAGATGGGATAACGAGCAGCATGGAGAACAGATATTATTGAGGGAACCAGATTATATTCAGCTATAACTACTGAAGAAAGTGAGAGTACTCGACCAAAGATTAAGAAAAAGACAGACAAAAAAGAGTGAACAGCAAGTGCAGATAAAAAGGCTGATTCTTCTGCAAGTGAGTCGGACACTGAATTTTTAAATCAGTTACTGTTAAATCATCCACCTCGACATAATGCAGAACAGATGGGAACAACAGGTGAAACAACAAAAAGTGTGAGCTTTGATATACCATCAGCACCAGTTGTACCAGACCCTACACAGATGGTGTATGACCTGAATCTAAAATCAGTATGACAGACAGCTACTATAATTCAGCCGGTTCAAAACACACCCATGAATCAGCCCATTCAAAATGTTAACCTGATTCCACAAGTACAAAGTTTTAACTCAGATCAGTCAGTACAAAATCTTATTCAGCTGATGGAAAATGTTGTTCCAGGTCAAAAAGGACCTCATGTACAGACTACAATGACAGGAAAGAGTATGCCAGTCCAACATAACCAGATGAATTAATCCTAATGCTTTGACAGTTCCAGTAACAATAGGTCACGTAGTTCTGTTATATGTACCACGTATGCATGGACATAACTCAGACACCCTTAGGGGCATATTTATATCCCATTTGTGCTGAATTTGCATCACTGTTTTACGCAAATTCAGCGCAACGCTAACTCCATATTTATATTTTGACGTTAGACCCGTCTAACGTCAAAATATTGGAGTCTGCACAATTGTTTAAATGCATGAACCTACCTTGAGTTAATTAGATGCAAGGTAGGCATTCCCATCTCAAAAATGGTTCTAGCCCCATATTTATCCCCCGCGCTTAAATGATGCACAGGTGGGAGGAGGGGCTAAATAATGGTGCAAAGCTTACTTTGCACCGTTATTTAACGTCTGGGTCAGACCAGGCGTTAAGGGACCTGTGGACCCATTTCCATGGTTAAACATCATGGGAATGGGTTCACAGGTGCCCTCCTCAAGCCCCAGGAACACCCCCACCCACATCAGAGGGACACCGGAGGATGGGACACCCCATCCCAGGTAAGTAGTATCTATAGTAAGTAAGTAAGTAGTAGTATAGGTAAGTATTTGTTTTTAAATTAAAGTGCAATTGGAGCCCAGCCTGGGGCCCCCTGCATGGCACAGGGAGCAATGTCCATGGCCAGGGGACACTGGTCCACTGTGCTGGCCATTGGTGTGGTGGGCATGACTCCTGTCTTTTCTAAGACAGGAGTCATGTGGTATGGATGGTTTTGCATCAGAAAATTACACGAGGCTGGTTAGTCATCTTTTTTTACTCTAACCAGCCTAACATCATTTTTTGGTGCAAAACCCCCTTTTCCGATACCGCCAGCCTCACCGGGCTAACGTCATTTTTTTTTTACGCTAGCCCACCCTTTGCACCAGCTTGCACCATTCAATAAATATGGCGCCCGGCTGGTGCTCAAGAATGGCGCAAGTCAGTGCTAAACTTTTTGGTGCAAAACTGCGTTAGTGCAGTTTTGCACCAAAAAGCATAAATGTGCCCCTAAATGTCCAGAATTTATAGTGTTCAAAGTGTCCAGAACATTCCAGTAGTACCTCCTGGTTTTGCGTTTTACAGTGCTCAGGGATTTATGAGCCGAAGAGATTCATCAGCAAGACAAATAGGTTATTTTCCAAGACCATTAACCCGAACACAAACTTCAGAACCAACACTAATCACAAACCAAACAGGATTTACTCCAAAGGGCACTATTTCCTCAGCAACCCTCACCCTATTTTGTGCCCCGTTCAGAAGTCCCAACAAGTTACAAGTACCCAGCAGGGAAGGTTATGTTTCAATACACCTGAAGACATGTCCATTGTAAATACCCCAGATCTAGTAATTGCAGTACCACATAGAAAGTAAATATTCCCAAGTGCTCCAGTAAGTTTGAAAGGTTACTGTGTCCAGCACCTAAATGAGTGGATGAACTCTATGAGTTCTGGGAATGCAACGGGAGGAGCATGTGGCAGTACAAGAATATAAATCACTCCAGAAACAGAGAAATCCTTAGCCATAAACATGTTAAAATTAGAATTTAATGACATGAGACTAGGAACTATTGACATAGGTCAACTGGAGATTTACACCGAAAATGTGTAGGATTTGTGCATGACAGGTTTGCTGAGTTGGCTGACCAATATGATTTGGATATAGAAAGATCAAAGCCTTTAAAAAGAAATTACAGATTAGATTTCAGTGATAGAAATACAATGGACATGAGACATCCTGGACTAAGACTGCAGATTAGGGAATTAAACCAGTACGTTAAAAAGGTCAGGGCATTAGACAAGTGGGAAAACAGATGGGCAATGAAAAAAGAACAAATGCAAGTAAAACTCGATTCTTATCAGGGCAAAATAGGTCAATCTGAGGTAAATGTACAGATGCTTCCTATGAGAGAAATCCTCAGTGGAGGTTATGTTCATTTACCTTGGACTAGGAGTTACATTTTGTCATCATTTACAAATAATTTCCTGAAATTAAGAGAAAAGCCTGTAGAATGGTATAGGCAGCCTGACAGATTTGTGAAACTTTCAAAACGACTGTGGGAAGACTTCTTAAATAACCTGTTTGAGATTAGGATCCTGAGCGATTTATGGACTGAATGTAAGGTTAATGTTGATTGGCCTGACAGTGAGCCTTCAAGAGATCCAGTTACAGGTGCGCTGTCTGATGAGGTGATGGGAAAATACCAAAAAGTGATTTGAAAGATAAGGTGTCCCCTAAAGATATTGATTGGGTAATGACTGACAGAACAACTCAGGAGTCTAAAGAATCAATTCATGCCTATTATGAAAGATTGTTGCAGGTGTTCAAGCATTTCAGTGGTAATGAAACAATAAAACTGAAAGACATGGATCATTTTGTGTACAGACTTGTGCAGGGATCGAAATCAGATATCAGCAGCATGATTCAACAGCATTTGATTTGTTGGCAGAGCAAACCAATAGATGAAATCCTACAATATGCAAAAGAGTGCAATGATTAGTTAGAAATGAAGCAGAAAAAACTCAAACAGAAACTAATGGTTATGCAGTTGAAGGCTGCCCAGAAAGTGAGACAGAATGAGTAGTTTGTGGCTAGCACCAAAGGTATGCAAGGAGTGCAGACTCAGCAAAGAGGGAACTTCCAGAAACAAGGTAGGGGACATGGTAGTGTTTTTGACCAGAGTAGTGTTGTGGATGTGAATATGTTGAAAAAGACCAATTCGTGTCACCAATGCAGCCAAATGGGCCTTTGGAGGAAAGGAATGTTCTTTGATTGTGGTAAATAATGAGGCACAAGGTAGTGCTGTTGTGCAAATGCAAGGTAATCAAGTCCAAATGCAGAGAATACAAAGACTGTGAATACAAATCAAAATCTCCCTCAAAGACAGCAGATGCAGCAAATGCAGATTCCACAAGCCCTGATGCCCCAATTTTTCAGTAAAATGTTCCTTGATAGAATTGTAATCAAGTTATCATTGAAGAGCTAAATGGGTTAACATCACAGTTCAGTTCCCTTTAATTGATTTGAGTGAAGAAGATTTTTGTGACATTTTTCAATTGGATTGTCCAAAAGAAACAGATAAATGCATGTTAGGAGTATCCCTGGATGTGGACTAGCGTGGTCCATATATGGATGATGACCGTTAGAGCAGCAGAAGTGCCAAATCTGTCCCTTTGAGGAAAAGGAACTTAGGTGGTAGGAGTAGCTAATAACCTGGTAACAGATTTGGTTCCAGGAAAAATAGGTTCCTTTGAAGATGACCACCAATTTGTGGTGTGTGTCGTCAGCCCTGTGAGTCTGTTTGGATGAGACCTGTTGTGAAAGCTGAATTATTCCATCAGTTGTACTCCAAGTGGTATAGAAATTCACACTAATGATGAGAACAGAGCATTTAAAATTGTAAACCAATCCCTATGTGATATACAATTTCCTATTGCTAATTTGTGGTGATTTACCTGAAGATTTAATAGAAACAGTGCCCCTTGATGTATGGGGTTTTACACGGAAAAGAGATCAGACTCTTTCAAGGAGTGGAACTGATCAAACTAAAAGTGAAGCTCAATGCTGTGTACCCCAAAACACCATCATATTACATTACTCTTGAAACAGTTTTAGGGATTGCTCCAATGATTGATTCTTTGGTGGAACAAGAAAGTCTTAAAGAGATAATGGGAAGTCCATGTAACTCTCCGATTATGGGACTACAGAAGCCCAATGGGAAATACTGAATAGTCCAGAACCTAAGAAAAATAAATTAGATAGTGACTCCTTGTTGATCAGTGGTACCAAATCCAGCAGTAATATTGTTCCAGATTGCAGATGAGGCAGAGTGGTTCACAGTGATTGATTTGTGCCAGGCATTCTTTTCCATACCATTGCATGAAGATAGCCGGGCTCTCTTCGCTTTCCATTTGGCCCCTATATTTTGGCATGGTGCCAATTCCCACAAGGGTATACGGAGAGGCCATCAATTCTCATCCAGATTCTCAAGAAGAATTTGGAGTCCCTAAAATGCCTTTCATTCAGTCTTAATACAGTATATCAATGACCTGTTTGTGGCATCAAACACCCAAGAAGCATGTAAACATGATACAATCGCTCTGTTGAACTACCTGGCTGAGAATGGACATAAAGGGGGTCATTCCGACCCCGGCGGGCGGCGGAAGCCGCCCGCCTGGCGGGAACCGCCAAAAGACCATACCGCGGTCAAATGACCGCGGCGGTCATTCTGACTTTCCCGCTGGGCCGGCGGGCGACCGCCAGAAGGCCGCCCGCCGGCCCAGCGGGAAAGCCCCTTCAACAATGAAGCCGGCTCCGAATGGAGCCGGCGGAGTTGAAGGGGTGCGACGGGTGCAGTGGCACCCGTCGCGATTTTCAGTGTCTGCTTTGCAGACACTGAAAATCATTATGGGGCCCCCAGGGGCCCCTCGACACCCGTTCCCGCCATCCTGTTCCTGGCGGTATTTACCGCCAGGACCAGGATGGCGGGAAGGGGGTCGGAATCCCCATGGCGGTGCTGCAAGCAGCGTCGCCATGGCGGATTCCTTGGGCCAGGGGTAAACCGGCGGGAAACCGCCGGTTGCCCTTTTCTGACCGCGGCTTTACCGCTGCGGTCAGAATGGCCCAGGAAGCACCGCCAGCCTGTTGGCGGTGCTTCTGCGGTCCCCGGCCCTGGCGGTCATGGACCGCCAGGGTCGGAATGACCACCAAAGTCTCCCCAACAAAAATATAGTATTGTAAGAAAGAGGCTTTGTACTTGAGACACCATATAGAGAACGGTGCAAAGTAGGTGTCACAAGAAAGAATTTCTGCAATCTTTAAAATGAAACCCCCAACAACGCAGAAAGAAGTCAGGGTGTTGCTGGGAATGGTTGGCTACTGTCGCCAGTAGATTCCAAACGTTTCCCTCATGGCCAAGTCTCTGCAAAGACTGACACAAGGATGTGTCAGATCCAGTACCATTGAATGATGACTGCAAACTGACACTGCTCTAGGAATGCCTGATTTTAACAAGTGTTTTACTTAGTACTGTTGTGAGAGGGACTGATGCACTCTCTCAGTTTTGACTCAGTCACATGGAGGTACTAATAAGCTGTTGGCATATTTTTCAGCCACCCTTGATCCAGTAGCTTCAGCTTTACCTGGTTGTCTTAAAGCTGTGTTGTGCGGCAGCATTGAATAGTGTAAAGACATTGTTATGGGTACCATTTCAATGTTTTTGTTCCACATTCAGTTAAAAGTTTGTTAACCCGCACCAAAACCCAACATCTGACAAGTGCTTGTCTCACTCAATTATGAGCAGACAATTTTAGCCACCTAGAATGTGTCACTGAAACGTTGTACTACCCTCAATACTGCCACCCAGTCCAAATGAAAAGAATGATGTAAATAATGATGTTGGTGAAATTGAGCATGACTGTCTAGATGTTACCGAACTATGCACCTGATACTTAGGCACCCCATTAAATGAAAATTACTATGTCATGTTTGTTGATGGCTCCTGTTTATGAGATACAGTAGGGGTCCTGAGAACTGGTTACGCAGTATGCACTGTCTCAGGAGTAAATTAATCCTCCTGGCTTCAAGGTGTCCTTAGGCCCAAGTAGCCAAATTGGTGGCGCTTACTAGAGCCTGCTGTGTTTCTGAACATTTAAAAGTTACCATTTTCACTGATAGCTTTGGTGTTGTGCATGCCTTTAAATAGTTGTTGGCTCAAAAGGGGTTAATGACTTTCTCTGGTATACTCATTAGGAAATTAGGAATTGAGATAAAGTGCATAGCCTCTTAAATGCATTACATTTGCCTGCCCAAATAGCAGTTGTGAAATGTTCTGCTCGTCGCAAAGCCACTGATCATGTTACTCTCTGCAATACCTATGCTGATGAAGTAGCTCAGTACTGTCACTGAACAATTCTGCTTTAATGGAGAACAATAATTAATAAAACAATGAGATGACTTACAATCTTTTGTTAATGTCTGCTGATACATGGGAGGAAATGAATAGGTTGCAGGAAGAAGTTTCAGAGGAAGAACAGCAAGGTTGGGTTAGAGCAGGTTGTGTAAAAAGAGAGGAAGATGATGTTTAGATTTCCATTGATGGAAGAGTTTGATGCCCAATTGTTTGCTGTCACCTCTGGTACGGCATTATCATGGACCCGCACATGTGGGACATGAAGCAATGGTCAGAACTTTTAGGCAAACTCAGTTCAACCCTAGGTTTAGACTAATGGCAGAAGACATTTGTCACGGGTGCATTACATGTCAGCAGATAAATGTAGGCAAACAAATTGCAGTTACACTGAATCACGTAGGCCGATCAGGAGGACCCTTCAACAAAATGCAGCTCAATACACCTTGGTCATTGTTTGCATTTTTTCCCAATGGGTTGAGGCATACCCAACATGGAGAAATGTCAATTTTACTGTGGCAAAGCTACTGCTTAAGGTATTGATACCATTTTTGGATTACCAACTTCTTTGGAGTTAGACTGAGGAACTCACTTCAACAGTGTGGTCCTGAAATTGTTATTTGCAGCATTACAAGATGAGCAAAGATTGCATTAAAGTTACAAGCCAGAGGCTTCTGGACTGGTGGAACGGATCCATGGAACGTTAAAGTCCAGATTGGGAAAAGTATGTGATTCGACCTTTTTGAAATGGCCTGATGCTTTAACTCTGGTGTTGATGAGTTTGTGCAGTACACCAGACAGAAGAACCAATCTATCTCCTCATCATTTAATCTTGATGTGCCATGCTATGAGATTATTAGCGGTGCCTACAAATGTACTTGTGAACATCACAGATGATTTGATGCTCAATTATTTCAAAGGACTAACTAAACATTCTGTGTCTCATCAGGTTAGAGAAGCTACTGCTCCCCAGTCGCAGGTTTGCCATGACTTATGTCCAGGCAATCATGTGACGATCAAGAGATGTGCTCACAAGTCCTGCTTAGAGCTGCTGCATAGGAAGGGGCCTTACCAGATCGTACTAGTTACCACTACAACTGTGAAGTGCGCTGGTCTCCCCAGCTGGGTACATGAAAGCAAAACTCATAAGATACCCGCTCCCCTTGATGATAAAGCACCTGTTTCCAAAGGGTTGGTTACTGTGAGTCAAAGAGACCAGGTTAGTCAAGCTGTGGGGAATGCTGAAGCGACCAGTACAGTACAATTGCGGTCTGAGGAGTTTCGGAGCGAGTCAACATTAGCAGTTAGTACAGTAGGGTTGAGAAAAAAGAGGTTGGCTCAAAAAAGCTCAGATGCTAATGAAGGACTCAGTACTGCAGCAAAACAAGTTGTGCCCGGAGATCAATGATCCAGAGAAAAAATAGTTCCGGTTGTAAAAGGACCCCCAACAATTGCAGAAGAAACTGAGGATTCTGAACAAAGCGACAGTGATTTAGATTGACCAGTGGCTTGGAGACCAAAGAGAAAAATAATTTAATCTGAGAAGTATGCAGTACCAGAACGGACTTACCATGTATCAAATGAATGGGAGAAGGAGTTTGCAACATTTTGTATTACCAATGGATATCCAGCTGAGCATTCTTGAATGTGCTTTTGTGGCAGACCTGAACTTTAAAATGACTTTGCCACTTGAAGAACTCAGACATTATACTTTAAATGTAATTATTGCTGATCATGATTTGCGCAACTAACTAAAAGTCTTTGAAAATATTTATTTCTATGAACTTTCTAAAAGCATCAAGAAGCTTTTGCTGCTAACATTTAAACTTTGAATTTTGATTTTTTTGAAATTTTGGTCTTACTTTAGAGAAATTATGGTAACTAACAATGCCAAATCTAGTAAACTTAGACACATTTGTGTAGGAGTAGTATTTGTGACAATCATCATGATCATATTATTACTCATTGGATTGAATTTACCCATACACAACAATGTAGATGAGGTTAAAGTTAGCAATACACAAAGTACCCATAGTCCGTTAGCAAACC
The DNA here is from genome assembly GCF_031143425.1 of Pleurodeles waltl. Lineage (NCBI taxonomy): Eukaryota > Metazoa > Chordata > Amphibia > Caudata > Salamandridae > Pleurodeles > Pleurodeles waltl. The sequence goes on from NC_090449.1 coordinate 860,734,325, forward strand.
ATAAATCCCTGTTCAATTAGAAAGATTTAATGGAGATGTATCGAGAGGAGATCTATCCAGTAATGTACCTTGTAAGCTATTGAAAGTGTATATAAAACTATGGAGGCCAAATACTGTTATGTCTGTACAAAATTACCCTCATCAACCAGTGAAGGAATGAGGTATCATAGTATTCCCCTCACATGTGGAGTTTCCTGTAGACTGCTGTTGACCCTATTTTATCACCAAAAATAATATCAGTACTATAATTCAAATTTTGACCTGGCCTTTTCATTTGCCTCAGTTATGAAACAGATGAGCAGCAGTGCAAAAGAAAAGAACATTGGCACTGTAGGATGTTTCTCTGAACCTACATTAACCTTTGGAACAGCATATGCCCATAAGTGTATTCTGACCTGTATTATTACCCCAGTAGAAAAGGAATTTATTGGGCAAGTGGAGGAAAGAAGAAGGGTGATGAAAGCTAAAGGGTGTGGGGAGGAAGAGCAGGAAAGTCAAATTGGGTTAAAGAAGAAACTCACCTGTTAACCTGAACTGAAACTTTTCCTTGCTTTAGAGTTGCAACATATAGCAAAGCTTAGTATATACAGACCCAAAACAAAGACAGATACTAGATTTGTAGGAACTAGTGAATGTAGATATGTGTTTTTTTTTAATGTATGTAATTTTATGTTAAATGGACAATATCCCCCATACCAGGAGTATGAATGATTATTATAAGCTACCAAATGGCTAGAATGGAACATGTTATCAAGGAGTAGTCTTTGCACAGATTTATCATGTAGATCACTTTAATGATTTTGTGTGGAATGAAAAGTCAAACACTAGAGTTAAACTATGTGCCAGTGCTTTAGAGATTGCAGGAGACATCTTTGGTGAGTTACAGCAACTGTGGGAGTGATCCTGAACAAACATCAGATAAGGAATTTATCAGGTATAGTAGATAAGCTATCTAGTGATACTGCAAGTGCCTTTCTGTTAGTAGACACTGAAATAGTTGCTATAAGCTCAATGGCTTTACAAAATTCTCTTAAGCCAGACATTCTTTGAGCAAAAGAGGGCAGAGTTTGCAAAATGTTGCAGGTTCAACAATGTTATACCTATGTTCTTGATAAAGGTAAGGAGCTGAGAAAATGCATTGTAAACATTACCAGTTTGGAAAAGGACCTGAATAACTTAGAAGTCACATGTGCCTGGAAGTCAATTGGAAATGGTTTTTCAACAGTTGAACAGTGGTTTGGAAGTTTAGGAAGTGATTGGTAGCATTTTGAGACCACTGCTGATGATAGCCTTATGTGCCTTGGTGTCATATGGATTGTTCACATTTTGCAAAACATTGAAAGAGAGTACAGCTCAGAAAGAATAGAAAAATGAAGAGATTGAAATGAAAAAGATGAGTAGAATTTATTATAGCAATATAAAAGAATTATAGGAATCCAGAAGACCTTAGTTAACTGAGCCTTTGAGATCCTAATCTGCCTCATTTAACAGAAACATTGTATATGGTGATGGTTTCATTCACCATCAGAGGAGGGATTGATATAGCAGAAATGTTATATATACATTTTATGGCACAATAATTATCTAAAAGTTTAGTTTAGTTTTATAGTTTTATGGGTTTGTAGAGGGCATAGCTACCCTAGGGCATCCCAGCGCTAACAGTACACAACAACTCTCAGAAAGACCAAAGAGAATAGATTAGCTGCAAAAAAGGATAGTTTTCTGCTTCTTCCTAAAAAGAAGTTCTGAAGGTTCGTGGCGAAGTTCAGAGGGCAGAGCATTCCAGAAACGGGCAGCCCTGATGGTAAAAGAATTACCTCCCCATGATCTCTTGACACGAGGTATATAGATCTGTCGAGAAGATAGTGATCTCAGGTGTCTAGAAGGAGCATAAATGGAGATCCGCCTTCTAAAAAAAAGAGGGCCCCTATTATGTAAAGCTCTATGAATAATACACATAGATTTGAAATGAATACGCTGTTTGATCGGAAACCAGTGAAGTGTTACTAGCGCCGGTTTGGCAGAGAGATGCCTGGGGGAGTTAGTAAGAAGTCTAGCTGCTGCGTTCTGCACAATCTGCAGCCTCCTTATTACGTACTCTGGAGAACTAAGATGCAGGGAGTTCCCATAATCCAGACGAGAAAGAAGCAAAGCTTGGACAAGAATTCTTCTGGCAGTAAAAGGTAGAAGATTAAGAATCTTCCTAAGAGCTCTGATTAAACCAAAACAGACCACGGAGATTCTTTTTACTTGCAGCTCCATCGTCAAACGAGGGTCAAGAAGGAAGCCTAGGCTTTTTACCTGTGCCTTCGGAGGAGGCAGACTATTAAAAGCCTCCGAATGCAGTGCCAAAGGGGAAATAGGGGGACCATTTCCTACAATCAGTACTTCCAATTTACCATCATTAAATTTAAGTTTAGATTGGGTCATCCAATCACCGATATCCTTCATACAGCAAGCCAAATTAGCGGAAGAGGAATCCCCAGTACTAGAAAGGGATACAACTAATTGGGTGTCATCGGCATAGGTGACCATTGAATGATTATAGGGAGTGACTACTTTGGCCAAAGATGATAAATAAATATTAAAAAGAGTTGGGCTCAGAGAAGAACCCAGAGGAACTCCACAAGTCAGAGACACAACGTCAGACAAAAAGGAACGATCCAAAACTTGGAAAGATCTTCCTATAAGGAAAGAGGAAAGCCAAGAAAGGGCCATGCCTCCTAGCCCTGTTTAAGAGAGTCTATCACAAAGAAGGGTGTGATCAACAGTATCAAAGGCTGCACTAAGATCAAGAAGGATAATAGCAGCATGACCTACTTGATCTAAAAGTTTACAAGACGATTCAGTCACCGTAAGAAGCGCCGACTCCATGTTATATTGAGCTTTAGAACCCATTTGAGTAGGATGTAGGAGCTCATGACTCTCAAGATAACTGATCAGTTGCAAATTTACATGTTTCTCCAGAATCTTAGCTAAAATAGGGAGAAGAGCAACAGTGACAGAGTTTGCATTTTGCTCTAAAAATGCTAGCAATTTAGTTGTAAAGTGGTGCACTGATAGTTATATTAGTGTACAGTATACCTACTTTGATGTGATATGAGCTTAAAAATGCAAATGTAATAATTTGTTTTGATTTTAATAACTTTTGTAGGATATTAATTACAAGTTTTTACTAAAACAATAATAGCTTTCTGAAGAGAAATAAACATCAACAATAAACAACAAGAGTTTTAAAACTAACATCCAAAATGAAGGGAAATTCAGTTCTATATCACACTCAATTAAAAAGTATTTATAAAGTTTTCGGGGGCGTGGCTTGACGCCTGACAAGATGGCGGCGTCCTGCTAGAGCTTCGAGGGTCGGCGCATGGAATGGCAGTACCGGGGTGGTTTCCCTTACCGAAAATACCTCTACTTAAACACAGAAGCTTCTGAATGGGGCTAGTTACAGTTTTTATCTCCAGCAAGTCTCGGGAGAACATATGTGCTCGGCTCCACTCCACACTTCTGCTCCTCACATGCAGCCACTATTTCGTAAATAAGAGATGCACAGAAAGCGCAAACTGAAACTGGGGAGAATTTCAGCCACATTAAAACAGTCAAAGCATGCAGCCTCACAGTTGGAGGTAACTTTTATACATATCTTGAGGGCATTCCCTTTCTTCTTTTATTTCAAGTTGTGAGTACTTATTAACTTATTAACTTCTTCTCCCGGTGTTCTCCTTAGTGCCTCAGCCCATCTAATAAAAGCTCTCCTTCCTCTTCTTCCTCTATGCTTTCAAATACTGGCAAGACGTCAATTAAAAGACTTAAGAAAGATCCTCCATCCACCACGAAATCTCCTCCTAACACCTCATTAGACTTGTTACTGGAGGAAATAAGGGCCTTGCATCCTTTTATGGAGAAAACTAGTGCCAACTTGCAGGACCTCTAACAAAGAACAACAAATTTCCAACCTCAACGAATCCTCTTCTAAAATGAATTCTCTTCAGGAGCATGTAGTCACTATGCGTAAACAGATTGGAAACCTAGAAAATCGTAACACAAGGAACAACCTTCACATATATGGTCTTTCTGAAGGCACAGAAGGGTTGAGTCCTCTTTCATTCTTCAAAACTTTTTACCTCAGCCTTTGAAGTTGCCTGAAGGTCCACCACTTAACATTCAGTGGACAGATAGATTAGGTCATCCTTCTAAGGTTCTAACCACTTCTAAGAAGCCTAGAGGAGTAATTCTATATTTTCTGGAGTACACTGATTTAATGCAGGTCATCTCCGCTGGCAGGGAAGTTAAATGCATCACCTGGTCTGGTCAGAACATCTTTTTTTCTCAAGACTATGCCAAAAGCACCGCAGATAGATGAAGAGATTTCTTAAACAAGAGACTGGCTCTCAGCACTCTTGGAGCACGTTTTGGGCTCTTCCACCGTTGTCTCTTTAAAGTCACATATAATAATAACAAGATGACATCTTATGAAGACCCATCTCGACTCCGGGTTTTTCTTGCAACATGTAGAATGGAGAATATGGACTTCACCACGTCATCGCATTCGTCAAAATTATTTCTGTTTTTATTTGTTCTACACAAGAATGATATGTTGTTAACAATGCTTTCTTGTTTGATTTTCTAATGTTGTAATGCTAAAGATTTAACTTAACCTACCTTAATGTTTTTATTGCTTTTCTATGAAGGAGTGCTTTTCTGTACTTCCATGTTTTCATCTCTCGTTTTATGTGAAAAGTACCCTTCATGCACCCCCATCCCCTTTGAGTCTTGAATGTCCCATCTTTTCACGTGATCTCCCTCATCTTACATCAAAACATTTTGTAGGTATGTTTTCATTTTTTTTTATCCTTTTTCTTCTACCTTTTTCTTCTTCAACCTACCACACTTCCCTACCACTATCACTACCCTTTTGCCTCATCTCTTTAACTCTATTTTTTAAATCTCTATTTGTTTCTCCCACTTTTAACATTGGTATCCTGGAATGTCAGGGGTTTGAACTCCCCTATCAAAAGCCAGAGAATCTTAACACAAAAACTTGATACTAGAAACCCATATTGCCTTTTTACAAGACTCTCATCTCACAGAAAATGAATCTAAGACATTACATAAAGGATGGGTGGGTGAAGTGTTCTTCTAGCTGGGCAATGGTAAAAAGAAAGGAGTCATGATCCTCTGCCGTAAATCCTTAAAAGTTCTATTGATATCACAAGAAACAGATGCAGATGGGAGATGGTTATTACTTGAAATCTGTATTTGTATTAATAAGGCACTGATTGTTATTTTCAGTGCTTATGGGTGCAATGCCCCTGATTGACAGTTTTGGACTAATATCTCTCAGAAACTCTTGCAACATCCTGATGATAACCTAGTTTTTGCAGGTGGCTGTAATCATTTTGTTGATCCTTTTCTAGACAGGTGCTTAGCATCTCACTACATCCCAAACAAATCACAAAAAACATTTGTACATGCTGTCCATCAATGTAATTTAACAGATGCCTGGTAACTATATAACCCACCCTAAGGGAATATACTTATTTCTCCCCGGTACACCACACACAATCTCGGATAGAGCATATTTTCATCTAACATACTCTCACTCAATCTTTGCACGCAGCAGATATTGGCAACATCCTTATATCTGATGATGTTCAAGTCTTAGTTCATCTAGCTCTTTTACCTAAATACATCTTTTCCCAAAAGGTGGAGAGTTATTAATTATTTGTTCTTAGATACCACTTTAACTTCCTCATTCACTTGTTTCTCTCACAAATACTTTCTTCTTAACCTTACAGACAATACCCCTTTTCACATTATATGGGATGCTTTCAAGGCTTCTGCTCAAGACTTTATCATTAATTTCATTTTTAAGAAAAGGAAACTCTCCCAGACTCACTCTAAACAAATATTTGAGAAGATCAAGCATCTTGAGCACACATATTTTACCTCACGCACACAACAATCATTGCAACAACTCATCAATGCTAACTTACATTTCAATAAGGTACCCACTGAATCAGAATCATCTTACTTCCTTAAAGAGGTCAAAACAAACCTGGGAAATTATTAGCAAATTACCTATAAATAAAACAAAATAGATTACTCATTGAATCGATCACTGATGATGCTGGAACAACCGATTTTAAAGACTTGGGCATCCTCAACCAATTCAAGAACTTTTATACCAATGTATACACAAATGAGTATATAACATAAGAGCCTGAAATCATAACCTACAAGTCCTCTGTTCAAAAACCAAACTTCTCTCAAATAGATTTTTCATCCAGAGATAGAACTTATCGCACACAGAGCTACATCTGGCAATGCTTTTTCTCAAAAAGGATAAAGCCCCAAGACCGGACGGTTTTCTGACACAATTTTATATACACTTCTCCAAGCTTCTTCTTCCCAAATTATGTGCTCTTATTCACTTGTTTAATGAGTCCACTACCTCTTCTGGCTCTTTTCTAGAAACACTAAGGGCCAGATGTAGGTAGGAAAAAATTAGCGAGTCGGAAATTGCGAGTCGTTGCGACTCGCAATTTCCGACTCGCTAAATGGTATCCAAGATGGAAAAGCGACTTCAATTTGCGACTCGCAAATGAAGTCGCACCGCAGATTGCAAGTCCGCTGTTTGCGAGGTTGCTTTTTGCGACCGCGCTAAAAACGAACACGCAAATTGCGAGTGGGTGTCGCAAATTGCGACTGTGCTGCAAATTGAATGCAGGTGCAGCAGAACACTTCCTGGCTCCTGATGATGACATCACAGCCAGGAAGTTTACTAATACACCTGGGAGGAGGGAGGACCACACCCATTTTAAACTGCTGAACTGCAAACAGGAGGAACAGCAGCTACCATGGCAGACACTCCTAGAAAGCGCAAATTGAAATTTGCAGAAAAAGAACTGGATGTGCTGACTGAGGAATGCTGCCAGCACCATGAACAACTTTTTAGGAGGGCAGCCCTCAGTGTGCCAGAGGTGGAAAAGAAAAGGATTAGGGCCAAAATACAGGACAAGGTCAACTCCATGGGTGTGAGCCACCGGAGTATCGAAGAATTGAAGAAACTGTGGTATGACCTGCGCTCCCGGACCAAGGAGAGGGTGGCAGAGCGGCTCCGGGAGATGAGGGGCACTGGAGAGGGACCATCCACTATACCACCACCCACACCCCTGGAGGAAAGAGTGGAGGAGACCTTGGAGCCAGAGGCAGTGTGTGGGATGGGAGAGCTGGACAGGTCAGAGCCAGGGCCATCAACCGGTGAGTACCATGAGACATGCATGTACACCCATATATGCCATACCCCCACCCACCTTGTACACAGCAGCATGCACAACCAAAGTAGCTCCATTTCAGAGTAGCAACCACCTGCATGGTGCATTATGGGCAATGTAGTCAAGTAGGCAGTTGATAGGCAACAGTTTATTAGGAAGTAGATAACAGATGGTAGATACTGACAGTGTGTTCCCTATGTCCCACAGGTCTCCCACACAACACCACCTCCAGCCACAGTGTCCAGGGGCCACAGGTCAGCCACCACCTGCACAGGACTCAGGACCAGCCACCACAGGGACCTGCACCACCCAAACACAGTCCCCTCCTGATGCACCAGTGGCCATACTGGTGAGTGAGCCAGCACCAGGGCCCAGCAACAGTGCCGGTGTACAGGACACGGAGCCTCCACTGCGTCGCAGGCGACGTCTAAATGTCCCTCCAGTGCCGCAGGCTGAGTCAGGGGATGCCTGCATGTCGGCCGCCGAGGCTGCACTCACATGTGGTCAGCGCCTGCAGAGACGGGAGATAAGGGGCCATGCAACAGAACCAGAACACAGGGCTGCAACTGGTACACACAGAGCTGCAACAACTAAATACCCATGTTGGCGACCTTGCGCTCTCAATGAGACAACTTGTGTCAGAACTCATCACTGAGAGAGAGGGTGCAAGGCGCCGTGACAGGCAGCTCTTCCACCGGCTGGACCGCATGTCTGCCTCCATTGTCAGGCTGGCAGTGAACACCACTGGCCTGTCACGGCACACGGTCAGCCTCCAGGTGGACATGGGCCACTTTGCCAGTGATGTGGCACGTGGGCTGGGACGTCTCAGCCATGCCGTAGATCTCATGGAGGCACGGCAGGTGGCTAGAGGCGCGGCAGACACGCCGCAGGACAGCGAGGAGGGCTCCACCGTTAGCAGTGTCTCAGCCAGTGACACCAGGGTGTTGTGCAGTGGTAGCGCAAGGCAGGGCACTGCTGACACACCAGGAACCAGCCATGCTGGGTGAGGCCGGCGTAGAGTGTGACCTACGCACTGTCCTGGAGTAGAGGCACTTGAGGTTAATGTGTCCTCATGCCAGGTGGACTTTTACAGCCCCTGAACTGTAGTTTATGTATATAGTTTTTTTGGTGAACATTATTAAATTCCTTGTTTGTTCCACTTCACACCTGGACTCTTTGTGTGTGACATTAGTGAGTGTGGTGACAGTTAGCACGTACCTTCCAAAGTATTGGTTTGCAATGTGGTCCCGTCTCTGTCTGCCTTGATTTGCAATGCTTCTATCCCCATGATGGCGATGTGGTAGCTCTTGCTCGTCATCCTCCGAATCTGGGTCTTCTGGGGTGAGAGGTAGCCCACGTCTGGTGGCAATGTTGTGCAGTATAGCGCATGCGCCAACGATCTTGAAAGCTGTTATTGGGGTATACTGGAGGGCACCTCCACTTCTGTGGAGCATCTGAATCTTGCCTTCAGCAGTCCAAAGGTCCTCTCTATGATATTTCGGGTCCTCCTATGTGCACTGTTGTATCGCCTCTCTGTCTCATTGCTGGGTGTTAAGTACGGGGTAAGTATCCATGGTCGTAGTGCATATGCACTGTCACCTGTTTGGCACAAAATGTACAATGTTAGCAGGGCATGGATGTGTTCCACATTCACCTGTGTGTATGTCTTCTAGGTGTATTCAGCTATACCTAGGAGGTATCCGTCTCCAAACTCCCCACGTCCTGTGCCTGAAAATGTAGGAGTCATGTGTGCTCCCAGGAAATTTGGCTACCATATCAGTTATAACATAATGGGGGTCACATACCACCTGGATGTTCAGTGAGTGTGTACACTTCCGGTTGCGGAACAGATATTCCAGATTTGCAGGAGGGCATATTTGTATATGTGTCCCGTCTACACACCCTATGACATGGGGGAAGTTGGCAATCCAGTAGAATTCCAACTTGGTGCTGTTGATTTCTGCCTCATTCCTGGGTAGGTATATGTATCTGGACATGTGTGTGAGTAAGGCATCTAGGAATGCTCTGAAGAACCGTGAGAGTGCACTTTGGGATACCCCACCTGCCATGGCAATGACCCCCTGATAGCTACCCGAGGCCAAGAGGTGCAGTGAGCATAGCACTTGCACATGTGTGGGGATGGCGCAGCCGCGCACAGTCTGGCGTTGAAGCAGCGGATTGAGTAGATCTATTAAATCTAGTATTGCTGCACTGCTAAGTCTGTATTTATCATATATCTCCTCCTCAGTTTGTTGGAAAAATGTCTGCCTGGTTCTGTATATCTTCTACTGTCTCTGGCTCCTCCTCCTCATCTGCTGTGCGGCGTGGGCTCTCCTCCTCCTTGCTATCACATATATCTCCGCCATCTTGAGTAACCCAGGTGCCTTCTGGGTCTCCTTTTATACTTTGGTTCTGGTTACCACCTGCTCTGAGTTAGTGGTAAATTGGAAGTGCAAAATGGGCTTTTTGCGACTAGTCGCAATTTGCGAGTGGCTATTGCATTTGGTTTGCGACTCGCAAATTGCGACTTCCTATTTGCAGGTCGCAAAATGGGGTCGCTATTTTTGCGAGTCGGTAATGGCTCGCGTCGCATTTTGCGATCCGGAAATGGGATTTTTGCATCCCGTTTCCGATTTTGCGGTGTCGCAAATTGCGATTCGGGCCATTTGCGACTCGCAAAAGTTTGCTACATCTGGCCCTAAATTGCCTTATCCCGAAAGATGGGAAAGACCCACATCATTGCAAAAACTATAGACCTATTTCTTTGGTTAACCTAGACCATGAGATTTTTTCTAAGACACTAACCTCCACATTGGAATGCATTCCTCTGGACCTTCTAGTGAAGGAACAATCTGGCTTAGTGACAGACGGGTATCTTTCAGATAATAGTAGCTAGTTGTTTGACATTATATCTAAGTCCATTGGTTTGTCTAAATTCTTGGCAGCCATTGCCTTAGATGCCGAAAAGGCTTTTGATCGGATTAATTGTTCATTTTTATTTCACACCCTCAATTGGTTTGGCTCCGGCCCTAAAATCATCAATTTAATTTCTCTTTTATATTCTTACCACCAAGCTGCTATTTGTGCTAATGGGTTGACCCCCTCATATTTTACCCTTGGAAGGGGAGTACGTCAAGGTTGTCCCCTTTCTCAATTTCTTTTCAACCTAGCTCCTTAACCATTCCTATCTAGTATCAGACAAAATACACACATACATGGCTTCTCGCATAACACCCAACATGTAAAATTAGCTGCTTATGCAGATGATATTTTGTTATTCATATCAAAACCTCATTCTTCACTCCTTGCTTGTTCATTAGAAGTGGTTTCTTATTATCTTATTATGGTTTCTGGTTACAAGTTGAACCATGAAAAATGTGAAATGTTACCCATGAATAAGTTCACTTTTAAACAGGACTTTTCCTCTTCTAATTTCAACTGGCAATTGAAACAACTTAAATATCTTGGACTTCAATTCATTCAGTCCCTCAATACTTCTATTTCTATCAATATTGATACATGCGTTTATAAAATTACCTCATTAAGTAATAGATGACTCCCTCTACACTTGTCCTGGTGGGGCCATCTAGAGACTATCAAAATGATGTTGGTTCCCATTATTCTTTTCACTACATGCAGTATCCCTCTGAATAGTCCCCTTAAATCTTACAAGAAAAATGACTAAATATTATCCTCTTTTCTCTGGAATATCTAAAAGCCCCACGTCTTTACCTAAACTAAGGCATCCTACAGATGAAGGTGGAGTAAGTGTTCCTGACTTTGCTAATTACCGCAAAGCTTTCCTATTAAAACAAACTGCGTACTGTACTACACTCTCATTATCGTATACTCCACTTTAGGTAGATCTGGAGAGCGTGCTATTATCAACTTTTTCATTTTGTGAATTCTTAGCATTTATGCACAAGCTTCTAAAACTCTCCACTCCAGTTATTAGGAATATATGTAAATTATTGGTTTCTGTTAACTCATCTTCTCCCACAGACTTACAAACCTTTCTAGAGTCTACTATCTGGCATAACCACTATATACACATACAAAATAGACCTATTTACTGGTCAGCATAGAGGACCAAAGGATTAATTTGGGTAAATCAATTGTACAACAAAGATTCCTTTATATTTTTCTCACAGGTCCATATACTCCTTGGTTTAATGTCCACTTTCTGCAACAGATTTTCGATCCTAGAGAACATAATTTCTCAAACATGGGCACACTTTCAAACTCTTTCTCCACCTAGTTCAGTATCACATGTAGTCTTATTAACCTATTACATACCAATTCAAAGTCCTCTTTCATTTATTTAGCCTTACAATGCACCTCTGAAGACCTACATCCAGTATCGCACTTGCATGGAAAATTATCTCTCTATTACCTTACCTATTATTTCCTGGAAACAGATTTGTATCAAAATCAGGAAATCCTCCTGGGTAGCAAATACAACACAAACAATATTTTTTCATATACAATCAACTTTTTCTAACACCCACATCTTCCTAGACAAGATTAACTCGGATATTCCGGATACTCATTGGATATGTTCTGCACAGCAGGCTGACTTGAAACACTTGATTTACATGCCTTTATGTTTCTGCTTTTTGGATACAAGTTTGGGGTCAAATTAATTGCATATTTTGTTCCCACATACCTTATTCTGTTTCCAATGTGTTTCTCGGGAGTATATCTGATGCATGGTCGAATGCTTCATTGAATTTGAAAATGCAGGACCTCTTGTTAGCAATTGCTTTTCAACAAATAACTCAACACTGGAAAGGCTTTACACAATTTTCATCTAAAGCATGATGGTATGCAGTCTGTTACATTTATTGATTGGATACTGCTATGTGAATCTTTTGTCGCTTGTTTTAAAATGGCAAGACCTTTGGACACCAAATACACAGTCTCGATAAATCTGCCAAATTGTCATTCGCCTATGCTCCTAATGCTCGAGAAGTACTTAATCCTCCCTAGCTTCCTGTTTTGATTATATTATTTTTCCTATAAATTATGTACCATGTAATCTATATTTTACTGTTTATCTTTTGCTTACAATCAGACATCTGTTTGTTTTACATGATTCATGTACATGCTTTCCCTTTCCTTCCCCCATTACTTAATCAAATGTTACACTTTATCAGTTTCTTATGATTCTACCATTTTGTTCCACAATAAACTTATTCTTTAAGACTTAAAAAAAAAGTTTTCCATTTTATAACGTCTATAATAATACGAAATGAAAGTAACAATGTTGACTTCTAAAATTAATGTTTTATGCATTTTTAGGAAATATTGAGCCTCATTAATTCTTATGATTAGCTTAACTGAGGCCTGCAAGGCCCTGTTTCCGGAAATGTTTAAAAATGCGTGTTCATCTTTGTTATCGTGACCCTTTCCCCTTCTAGGTTGAGTTTTCATGAGACGTACATTTGCCAACAGAGGGCCTTAATGTCTTACACCAAGTTTAGCTTGAATTAATTATCTTGACTGCAGTACACTCAGGAATTGTGGAAGAGAACATTTATAAAATGTTTAAATTGATGTTGATGATTTCATGAACATTTCTTTCCCATGCTGAGCCTGAGAACTTTATCTAATGTTGCAAATCTCAATCATATGATGAATGCTTATTGGACAGTCCCAACTTTCAAACTTTGTGGTGTGATGGACTTACAAATCACAGTACACCATTTACACCATGGACTATAATATGTTGTTCCCCCCTATAGGAGGGGACAGCAGCTACAACACCTTTCCCATCTTCATTTGGAGTCTTCATTGTTTTTGCAGCAGTTTCCTGGAGCAACACTCCTGCTTTCTTGATTTTTCTCCCATCTGCTTCCCTTTGTGAGATGAGCTTTTGCCTTTGAATCTTCTCAGAGATGGTCCAGTTCCTGTTTTGTTTTCCCTCAACTGCCCACATGAACTCTTTTATGGAACTCTTTTGAATTTCCCTTTGGACAGTCCTGCTTTACTTCCCCCTGAAGCAGTCCCTCTGATGATTTCCCTTTTGACTCTGTCTGACCTATTTGCAGTTGTTATGAAAAACGGATTCTATTGGATTCTGAGAGGTACTAATTCAAATGTTGTGTTTAGCTTAGGGTTTTATCCTGAACGACAGAAGAAGACTCTTGATCAAGCTTCTGACATGTTGATGCTTTCTCTTTTTACCCACCCATTGCCCCTGTTGGCAATCTACACTTTGTCCCAGATGACAATATTCCTCATTATGTTTGTCATTTATATGCCTTTTTTATGCTTTTTGTTCACAAGTGTCGCAACTCCAACACAAGAAATCCTGTTTCCAATTTAATAAGTAAGTCCCTTACCCAAACTTGTTTAGATTGGGTGATTTGGAGTAGCCCTGATGCAACCATTCAAACCTCAAATTATATTGCTAACATTTTACATGATTATTATTGAATGTTTGGTCCTGTTACTATTGACTTGTTTAAACATATTCACCGCTTTGGCAAACCAATGCCCATTCTGTACCTTTATAATTTTGTCTTGAGGCTCATTTATATCACATTGACCATTAGCTTGTAATAAAACTTTAAACTTTTTCCTTGCCTGGAGTCTCTTTGTATGGCCACACAGGTCATACTGTATCTTTGATTTGTTGCTGAGCTTGATAACCTAATTAGCTGTACTTTGCAAAGACTCATTGAGCCTATCAAAAAGCATTGCTAAAAAGAAAATGCTTTATCAGTATCATACCAATTGTAGGAATTCTGGTGTGTGCTAACGTGATTTTACCCTGTATAAAAGTCTTCTGCTTGAATTTCATAAACCATGTTTGAGAGAAAACTGTTTTCGCATGCTTAGAAGTTATGGAAGACACTCCAGAAGCTAAAATGAGAGCATATTTTCTGTAAATTCACACTATCATTCGCAGCCAGATGAGAATGAAGACTGACATTCTCAGTCAAACGTACTTCCAATAGGAGCAGCCTGTTAGTTGATTCCCTCGTGTTCTACTTCAGCCTCCCAGAGTGTTTTAAAGAACAACTAGAGTGCTAACAGTCTTACTTATGACAAAAGTGTGATACACCTGAAGCCATCTTGATTGAATCAAACTAGTAAAACTTAAAATATTTAATTTAGAAAGGTACAAAATAATGGCGTTCATTTTGTCATAGAAATTATGGTTACTGCTGTAGGAAGAAAACTTAGGACATATTTTAAGAGAGTTCTCAAATATCGTCCTCTACCATTTCATTAAAACATTCTTACATGCAGAATGACAGACTGAAAAATGCACTTTCAACACCAACAACAACTGCCAGTGAACTCCCGGGTAATCAGCAGCTTTACTAGTGTTCTAATGAGCAACTAGATTGCTAACAGTCAGAATTTATGCCCAAAAGTGTAGCACATCTGAATGCCATCTTGATGGAATGGAAGTGGAAAACTGAAGGTACTTTCTACTGCGGATACAACAGTGAATGAAGAAATTAGAGAGCTTCATAACAAATAAGTCTCCCAAGATGACCACCAGAGAAAAAAGAGCCCAAATGTAGCACAACTATCACCCAACTGTAGCCCAAGTATAGCTCAATGACAGAAGTGTGCCAAACACTTAATTTTTGTGTTTTTGGACTGTTTTATGTAGCGCATATTTGAGCCAAAGGTATTGGAGTGCTTTACATGAGCATCAGTTACATTATGCAAGGACATCTTCATTTCAGTTTAGGCATGGGGTGATTAAGTGATTTGCCTAGAATCACTGGATGTCGAGCTGACGCCGAACTCGATCCTGGTTCCCCAGATGAAAAGTCTGCAGCTTTTGCCATAATGCCAAATCCTCTCCCCTAAGTGCAACATTTAATCAAGTGGACAACAGGTTAAAAAAAAGCATAAAGATAGCAAATAATTCAAAAACGTTGTCACTTTTTGAAAACTCAAAAAATATCTCCTCATTTTAGTTTTTTATAACACTAATGAAAAATTTCTTTGGGGATAAGACCCTCCCATTTTTATAATTTCTAAAGTAAATGCTTTGGGTATTACATTTTTTAATACATTAAGATGATGTCAGGTGCGCTACACTTTTGTGATGAATATATAAAGTTAGCAATTTAGTTGTTCATTAAACTACTGTGGGGAGGCAGATGTCGGGGGCACGAACTCAGATAATTGAGGGAAGGGAGGAGGGTGCAAAGGGTACACGTTCACCACTCTGGGCAGGCAGGAGGAGCAGTGGTAGCACAATGGACTAGTAAGAGAGGTTGTGGCAATATAACAGACCATTGAGGGCAGAAGGAAGAGGCAGTGGCAGTAAAACCATATATGCCAATAGACCCGATTCAGGCAGGAGATTCCCAATGTTTTTAAGCCCAAAAGGGCTTTACTTTATATGTCTCCTGACTAAAATCTCCTCTTTTTCAACGTAAGTCAAAGGGGAAAATCAATTCCCCGGGCTTTGTTTTCAAAATCTCCCTCTTACCAAGTTCAAAATGTTGGCTAAATATGGTACATTGGATCACGAAGGGCAGGAGGAATGGGGTAGGTGCATGGGCTTGGATAACAAAGGGCAGGAGGAAGAGGGGCAGGAGCTCCAAACTGACCTTACAGAGAAGGCATCAGGGGTTGCAGCAGCACCATACACTACACAGGGCTAGCAGGACACCAGTGCAGCACAACGGACCATGGAAAACAAAAGAGAGAGGACAGGGCCATGCTGTGGACATCATAGAGCAGAGGGTAAAGAGGCAAGGGCAGCAAGCTGACTGGACAGACAAGAGGGACAGTTGGAGCATGAGAGTACTGCAAATTCAAAGGTGACACTTTATGTCCCAACTTTCTAAAATGATTCAACAGGTCAATCGAGTCATACTTACACTCATCCCTCGTCCTGGATGCAATTAGTAAATCATCCATGTACTTTACTACAGTCAATTGGTACTGTAGTGTAGCCATTTTTAATATAGCCTTTGCGCGTTTGCATAAAGCAGTAGGCCTCTGTGCACTTTGTCCTAGATGCATTTTATTCAGTCTTGCACTGTTATTTTTCAATAACCAGTTTCACTGTCGTTTTATTTTCTTCTATCACACTGTTTAGTTTAGCTCAGCACCGGAGTTCTCAAACAATACATTCTTGCTCGCTCTGTGCTTCAGTCAAGGATACAGTCTGGTACATTGCCGAATAGACGTGGTACGAGTTTAGTCTTTAGGATTCGTAGAAAGTACACATTCTTACGTAGGGACGTTTCTTAGAACACCGGCGTGTTAGTTATAAAAACACTTCCTAGTCCTGGTACACGTAAGAGGGAGATTCGGACCAGGGAACCACAACTAGACGCTGACTGCCCTGTTGCAGATGCTGATACAGATCACAGGCCTTTGCTCAGGTATGAGGGTTGATGTCCTCCCGGGGAACCTGAAAGGCAAGCTTAGAGCTTAACATGCTGTGCTCAAAATAGAACTTAGAAGAGAGAACGTAATCTGGTAACACTATGATAGCGTTATTTCTATGTTTCACTCTCCTCGTTACTATTTCAATCCTACTGTGTTGTATGGTTCTGGTTATTGCGGCTCACGACTTGTTATCTAAAATGTAGTCATTTTATTAAATCAATCTGTAAAACTTAAACTGCCTCTGTCATTTATTTATGAGACCACACTTGGTATGAGAGAACTGGTTGGGATCTGAGTGACCACAACTTCCCTGAGAAGCTCCAAGATGTCATGCGCTCGGCTGCCTAATCATCCCTTTCCTTTGGGGGAGATGAGGCACTGCTAGTTAGCCGGAGAAAAACCAGATTGAGGATGACAAGGGTCCTTCTCCGTGGGTCAGACTTAGTCCCCCACACTGAGAACGACCCTGCTACCCAAAAATCCAGTAGTCTCATTAGGATAATGAGAGCCTACGCGACAGTACGGTAGTTCCAATGACTCCAAATTATTTTTCAAGATCTGATTGAACAGAGACAGTGGCTCTGTATACTCTTGTGGAAGTCTGCACCAGCTGTAGACTCTGTCTAAGAATTTGAAACTAAAAAGAAACTGACCATCCTCAGGAAGAGGCACAGAAAAGAAAGCTTGTGACAAATCAATCACTGAGAACCACTCAGCATCACAATGAATCTGAAACAGTATCACTGCTGGGTTCGACACTACAGGACAACACTTGATCACCAAGTCATTCACTTTTCGCAAGTCCTGCGCAATGCGTACTTTCCCACATGGCTTCTTCAAGCCCATTATCAGTGTGTTACATGGACTGCTCAATACTTCTTTCAAAACTCCTTGTTTCAGAAAATCTCCAATTATCTGTGCCACTTTTATCAGAACATCTTGTGCCATGTTATACTGTGGAAGCTGCGGAAACACTACATTCGGCTTCAAAGTGATCTTAATTGGCTCCACTCCTTTGATCAAACCCACTTCTTTACCTGTCAGGACCCACACATTTTCCTGTACTGTTCCCTGTAAATCCGCACGCAATTCGTTCACAGTAAACATAGGGAAAAACTCCATCAACGGGTACTCCTCATTAACATTTTCAGTCTCAGTTTCAGATGTCTGTTCTTCCTCATCATCACTATTAGTCTGAAACTCTATTCCCGAATTTTAACAACTAATGGAACATTTGGTCTTGCACAAAAAAGTCCCTTCCCACTAGAGATACTGGACTTGAGTTGCAAACTACAAACGTATGCAGTCCCTGGAAGTTGTCAATCTCAACGTGCACTGGATCTGTGATTGGATTTGTCAACTGTCTGTTTGCTACTCCCACAACTTGAACTGTTCTGCCTGAAAGAGGTAAGTTCAGAACTTCCGCACTTCTCACTGTAGAGTGTGTAGCTCCCGTGACCACTAGAAATGAGACTCTGTGTCCCATCACCGTTCCCTTCACAGAAGGACCTCTCTGATCTACCTCTAAGGATGCTGCAAGCATACATGGCTCTTCATCAGAACTAATACTCATCCATTCATCGTTTATTTCATTCTCGCTATGTAATGGGAATTGGTGCACTGTGTCACTACTTCTGTTTTGTCTCTGACCTGTGACCTGCTGAGTAAGCATCATCTGTTGCTGTTCTATCGGGGCTTGAGGTATCTGCATTTGCTGTCTAGGTACCATGGGAACCTGCTGCTGCATTGGTTGTAACTGTGTCACTTGTGCACATGGCACTTGCACCTGCTGCATGGGTTGAAAATTCTGCACTTGATTCTGAACGTTCAGATTAAGTACTCTCATTCTAGGGACTTTCACAGTTTGAAATGTATTGACATCACCACCTTGCTGAACAACACCATCCTGCACAATCAACGGACACTCCCGCTTCCAGTGTCCCACGTTTCCGCACAGATGACATGGTAACATCTTTTTCATCCCCTGCATATCATTCTGAACCACCACAGTACTCAAATCCAGACCACGAGTCATATTGACTCCACGACCCCTACCTCTCATTTGAGGTTGGAACATTACATTTCCCTGCTGCTGCTGCATCTGTTGCACTAAAGCTCCTTGCACTCCTGTCTGAGCTGCCTTAATCTGCATCACCATCGCTTTCTCCTTCAACTTCTTCTGCTTCAACTCAATCTCATCACTACAGTATTTTGCATACTGCAACACCTCATCAATTGGCTTCTCTTACCAGCAAATCAAATGACTCTTAATCATCTGTCCTATTTCAGGTCTCAGCCCTTCAACGAACCTGAACACAAAGTGCAACATGTTTTTCGGCTCAATTGCTTCCTTACCATTATACTCCTTGAACACTTTCAGCAATCTCTGATAATAAGTTTGTTTCAACTCTTTCCCCTCCTGCACTGACCTATCAATCCCCTGCCAGTCAATATTTTGAGGCGAGATTCTCGTCTTCAGAAACTCAATCACCTTATAATAATGTTTCATCACTTCAGGTGATGGTGCACCTGTATCTCTATCCCCTTCTGGTTCACTCCTCGACCAATCCACTGCTCTCTTGCACTCAACCCATAAATCAGCTGGAACCACTATTTCCAACAATGTATTCAAGTCTTCCCACAGACATTTAGAAAGCTTCACAAATCTATCTGTCTGCTGGTACCACTCAACCGGTTTCTCTCTCAGTTTTGGGTAATCATTTTGAATGACAGTATATCACTCCTGTTCCATGGGACATGAACAAACTGCCCCCCTGGAATTTCCCTCATCAGTAAAATATTTACTGGATCCTTTTCTTTCTGAACACTTTCAGACCTTTCTTGTGAATCTCGTTTTCGTTCATCCTTCTTTGCCCGTCTGCCTTCCCACTTCTCTAATGCTCCCCAAATCTGAGCACTCTGCAATAACTCTTTTAGATGCGCCTTCATTCCTGCTGACCACATGTGCTCAAAAACGTTTGCCTCAAAATCTAACCTGTAACTTCTTTTTAAATGCTTAGTTCTCTCAATCTCTATGTCATGTTTGTCTGCCAGATCTGCCAATTTCTGATGGATCTTGCTCACTTCCCTTGTAATCCTTGGACACAAGTACCTCAGCTCTTCTTCTGTGTAGGATTCTAACCTATTCACTTCCATTGTTCCCTCAACTAGCTCAGTTATTTCTGTAGCTAATCTTACATGATTTATCTGCTCTTCACCCTTGGATGCATTTTGAGGAGTATTCAAACTATCCAACCACTCACTCAATTGATGTGCTGTCAATCCCTGTAACAAGATGCTATTTGCATTCAGCAATGGCACCTGTTGTACCACAGCACCTGGAGTTTGCGGTGTCAATAGCTTCAAGCTCTGACTTGCACTCGGGCCATTTACCGCATCTTGAAGTGCAACAAGTGGTCTAAGATCCATTAATGGTCTACATCCATCAAAGGTCCCACCCATAGACGATACCACCTGCACATGATCACTCACTGCTACTCACAAGGCTCTGTGACATTTCACCCTGTTCGCCTGCATTTTATTTCTTTTGCAAAAACAATGGTACCGCTGGACCAACAGGAATCGGCAGCGATATTCCATCTGGTGCTGTTCTGACACCTGTATTTTGTGGAAGGGCTACTCCTATAGTCTGATTCATCACTGGTGTCACATCTGACTGTGTCCCTGTCATTGGTGTAAACTTCGGCAAACCCTGTGGCTGTGCCTGACGCAACAACAGTTGAGTCGGCTCAGTCTGAACTAGCATTGACCTCGGGAGCAGTGGCTCTGATGACACCACTAAGTTCAAAGTTGTCTCAAGAATTGGTACGTCTGGATAAACTCAGTAAATCAATGGTGGGTGTATCTGCGCTTGGACCACCAAAGTAGTCACTGCATTAGGAGTACTCTTCACTACCCCTTGTACCTGTCCATTATCTGTCTGCACTGGTCCCACTGTTTCCGTCACTTGAGATGTAGCAGTTGGAGCAGAACTAGTACTTGGACCCCTTTCATGCACTGCATATGGCGGAGGTCGGTCCCTCAATATCTGTGTAATAAGATCCTCAACATCTGAATCTTCTTCATCTACCTAAGTCTTTTTCTTCTTTTTATTCCCTGAACTCTTGTCACTTTTGTCAGTATCATCGTTCTCTTCTGACTCATCTTCCTCTGCGATAGCAGGAAACAATCTAACGCCCTGTAAAGTTGTCATCCGCACTTCTGTTCCCAATCCCGTCTTGCCTCTGCCAAAGACTTCCCTACCTTCCTTATTCTCCTCTGGAATTTCATCTCTTGCTGCTGCCTGGCTACAAGCTCCCAAACCGCTAAATCCCCCAACTGTGCTGGTATTGGAAGTGGCTTCGTCTCATATAGTGTCATTCGCAACTGATCCAAAATTCTCAAATTAAACGTTCCATGCTCTGGAAACGCCAAAGCTCCCTGTTTCTCTGTCAATTTGCACCACTGCTTTAACCAAAAACATGGCGTGACAGCTCGCTCCTCCATCACAATATATGCCGGAGAATTTTCCGGATAGGTCGGCTCCCCAACTGTCGGCTTAATGTAAGAATCACCCTTCAGGGCACTTCTGAATGCTTTGAAAAACTTAATTTTCACTGTATTTTGTGAATTTGATTCAATAAGGAAATGACTTTTACTCTCAAGATTCTTTTCACCTGCTTGCTCAACCAATTGCCTCTTACGGACGGATGCCAATCCGCTTGTGACTCTTCTTACTAACCAACCTATCCCAGCGCGGCTCACTCTGACGTCACACTCACACACTGCGGCTGACAAAGTCTTGCGGTTTGTCCTCCTAATCTTCGACTCTCACGAAACTAATGCAAAATTATTGCGAGCACTAACCAAAAACCAATAACCAAAAACAAACCTGCTGGTTTACTACAGGAAGGTACACAACCGCTTTAGAGATCTTACGGATTTTCACTGATGGCACTTTCGCTCATGCAGCTATTCCTCTTTCTTAGTCTCCCACATTCGCAAGAACAATTCGACACGCAAATTTCACTCTCAACTGATCAATGGGTCTGTCCTGGTGCACATAGGACTAGCCAAATCTCAGTCGCAAAATTTCTGTTACTCGCTTAACTCACACACCTACTTGTTGACCACGCCCGATCAACCTACTAAACCAGACAGATTACAACATATAACCAAGTGTCTCCTACACTTGTCAATATACTCCGGAGTCTTAGACCACGCAGGGTCCGTACATCACCAGTAACCACGTGGACAATTTTTTAGCACAAAGCGCCACACACATATGAAGTTCAACGACTTCCCTACTCTCATACTGCGGAGTCTCACACTCCTACTAAACCTCACCTGGAGTACGCAAACTCCTTACTTTACCTCTCATATGTCACAATTCATCTGCGATTTGCTTAAGCCTTTGCAAGCGCAACCTACCACATTCATACTGTCACAAGAACGTCAAGAACATACCCATCTTTACTAGCGGGATCCAGGATCTGGGAAAGTCATTTCTGGGCTTAAGGGGACATCATCTTTGCTAAAAGTACCATTTCAGAAAAACAAAAAAATTCAAACCTCATAAAATTACCAACTAACCCTAACTTAAACTACCACCATAACCACTAATCACCACATAACCAGTTCTCCAAGGAAACTAACCATCAAGCTGATACCAAAACTGCAAACGCGCCTAGTCCTTAATAAGTGAACTTACAAGGGGATGCGTATAGGCCGATGAACCTTTTGGATCGCATGGAGTATACCAGTCATGTAATGACCAATGACATCAATAATCAATGTAATCAATCAATAGCCACTAAGAGAATCATTAGTCAATAGACAAATATAACAACATTTCATGAATAACCACAACTCAATAAAGCGTTTAACAATTTTTTTATTTCCCTATTAATTACAATGCTAATGCATTCGGTTAACTCAAACTTTATTTAATTAGCTCAGAATTAGTTTATTAGCGACCACCAATAACACAATCTAATCAGAACTTGAGAAAACATGTGATCAAAAGCTTCAGCGTAAGACAACAAAGATGAATATATCAACATTAATAGCAGAGTTCAGCAGTTTGTCAATCATTTGTCACTGTCAACGTCACCCAGAAGAAACCTACCTAACCCAGATTAGCATCAGCATGTGGGACTTCATGCGCAACAATTTAGAAAAACATGAATCTGGAAAACATCAAGCTAGAAGAAAACTATAAAACAGCGCAGTTGGTACCTAGAAGGAAAGGCACAAAGTTAATCAGTCACATTGTCATAGCTACCTATCCACGAAATGGATCAGCAACAAAGTCAGTCTTTGTCTTCAGATCATCAAAAGATCAGCAACGCATCAGGCTCTCAAGAGCATGAGCCCAATGACAGAATCTCGAACCGCGTCTCCTGACGTCATCAATTCTCCCCTCGCATCTGAAGTTTTAGCCCCTTGTCATGACTTTTTATTAGAGTTTTTCAGTCCATCCCCCTAACTCCCAATTGGTCAATCAGTTCTCCATGTGTGACGTTACCCAATACTTTTTATTCTACATATCTATGAGTTCTAACATTTCGTCTTTCTCAGTTCATTGCTTCAGTCAGTGTCTCTATTGTTCAAGTCCTGGGAAAGTACATTCAGCCTACTCTACACATAATTGTATCAAATTGACTTCATCATCTCCTGTCCGTCAGTACATTGCAGAAAATTCTAGCTAAGCACACAGTTCACTGTCAGTTCATAGGCACCAGCAACTTCTACATCGTGCATTTATTAATTCTGCTTCTGCATGAGGCCTGGCAAGTAGGCCACGACTTCGGCTAAGTTAACTTCTACAATGTAATGCAAAACATAGGTTATACATCTCATTATGGCACATTACTACATCATTATTACACATTTCCATTATTTCATGCATTTTTTATCATTTTAGTATAAATTTGTAGAAGTGGCTACCACTCCCCGTGGGCACATTTTCAAACGTGCACATTATTTTCTCTACAATTAATTTCTCTATGAACTTTTTGTTAATCAAAACACATAATCATTCATTAATAATTTCTAATTAGCATATCTGCTTCAACAGCGGCAGCACAAAAGCCATGGCAGGCAACAGGCTGGAGGCAGGGCTAATGCACAAAGGACCATGGAGGACAGATAGGTAGGGATAGGGGCTGTACACAGACAAAAGAGGGCAGGGGAAGTGGCTTCACAATAGACCACACAGACAGGCAGGTGGAGCTGTTGTAGAACAACAGAGTGCCGTGGGCAGAAGGAAGTGGCAGGAAAATAGACCATTGATTGCAGAAGGGAGGGGATAGTGGCATGGAACACACGGACAGGAGGGGTAGAGGTGGCAGGGACAGGCAGTAGCCATCTGACAGTGCTAGGCAGGTAGGATGAGCAGTGACAGTTCAATAGAACACTGAGAGTAGATAGGATGGGCAGTGGCAAGTCCATGGAACATTGTGCAAAAAGGAGAAAGCAGGGGCATGCACACAGACATCTGAGGGCCGTGGGAAGGGGGGTAGAGGTAGCAAGCTAAGCACAGAGGCTAAACAAGAAGGCAATGGTGGGGCATAGAATTGGGCAATGGAGGGCAGGGACATCAAGCTAAATGGAGGGTAGTGGCAGCACATCAAGCTAAATGGAGGGTATTGGCAGCACATTGGACCTTGTAGGGCAAATGGGAGGGGCTGGTGCGTGGACTCAGACAACAGATGGTAAGGAGGAAGTGGATGGGGCAGCAAGCCAACTGTTCAGGTCAGGTGGTAATGGCAGTGACAGAACAATGGCCACACAGGGCTCTAGTAAGGCAGCATGGGCATGGACTTGGACAATGGTTAGCAAGGAGAAGGGGGCAGGAGCAGAAAGCTTGCACAATGCCAGGGCAGGCCCTGTGTACAACCCCATCACCCCCACCCACCCACCACACACTGTGCATTGTGATGGCCATCCTACTTAACATTAAAAAAAACTAGAATTTCAATGAAAAAAGCAAAGGTTACAGGGTCGTTACAGTTAGGAAATAGAATTTTTTTTAAACCTCACCAATTCACTAAGGCCCATATTTATACTTTTTTAGCACTGCATTTGCGTCATTTTGTGACGCAAAAACGGCGCAAACTTGCAAAATACACTTGTATTTTGTAGGTTTGCGCCGTTTTTGCGTCAAAAAGCAGCGCAAATGCGGCACTAAAAATGTATAAATATGGGTCTAATTGCCTGAGATATTACATCTTCTATCACATCATTGATAATATCACTGTAACTTTTGCATAAACAAATATTGATGAGAAAACTGTGCATAGCGAAGGCATGAGTTTTAGTTACCTTAGGGCACGAGTTACAGCTTTGAAATAACAAGCTGAATTTCCATGGTTTTGTGTGTGTAAAATCTGAACCTAACTAAGCATCCCTGTAACCTTTGGTTTTTTTAGTCAATGTATATATATATATATATATATATATATATATATATATATATACATATATATATATATAATATAATGAAGTTTGTATTTACAACCTTTTTGCATGAACACTTTGCCATGGTAATATGCACATTTATTCACTAAAGAATGCAATGACGTATTTATCTGTGTATGATGCATTATTAATGTTTTGAATCGAAGTGTAATTCTATGTTTACCGTCTCTGCTGTCTCCCACCTGAAATTGTATTTAAACATGCAAGAATGACACAAATGCATCTCTTGGTGTTGTTCAGTTATAACGCCGCTTGAGATATTTCTCTCTTGTGTGTATATATTAGCCTGGCTCCAACTCCTCCCTGGCCTTAGAGGGGCACAGCCCCACTCTGCATCATGTAATATAGCTATCTCTTCACTGAGTACCGCAAATACCATCTTTGGATGAGAATAGTAAAGACAAAACTTGACAGCTCACACGTCCACTGGAAAGCATCCATTCTTAGATCCTTTGACCATGTACTCTACATTCAGTGATACCTGAAGGACCCATGGTCCTTTAGATCAGCATCATTAGCACATCTGGCATGTGTGAGGAGAACCACTGGCACAATGGACGTCCGAGGCTTAATTTAGTATCAGAGATATTAAAGTAGAAATCTGGAATTTGTAGCAGCAACTCAAGTAATCTAGAGCATTACAGATCATATGACTAGCTGCAACATGTAATATGTGAGCAGCACTGTAGTGATTGACAGCACCTTGAAACAACTAAGCATTTATATATGAAAGAACATTGGAAAATTATGGTGGCATTATTGCAGGTATTAGCATCCTGGTTTATAATGAATGATCTACAATCCAACCTTATGAATATCGTAGATCAAGAACTTTTATGCAGCTGTAGTACACTAAACCGTAATCCAATTCAATATTCATTGTCCAACATTACTATATTTGTATTACACACGATATCCACTTAAATATACCCACTGCTGTTAGCTTTGAAGTATTTTTTTCCACTGCTATTTGCATTTGTAGCTCGTCTTTTCCTTCTGTCGTATTTGAATACAGGATTTACTTAGTACTGTAAATCTGCAAGCATCATTCATTCTGGAAGCATATCACACCAACTTTCTATTGCTTTCAAAATTGCATTTAAGTGACAGTGGTGAAATTATACCTGTCTATGTTGAATTAATAACATATGTGTCTGGAGTCAGTTTGAATTTCGGAGTCATGTTGTAAAACAACAAGTTGTTTGTCAAGTAGTGAGGCTTGCCAGGTGAGACTGCATTTATCTTGGTTTATCTTCTTCAGAACAGTGTTATTTTTAGGTGCGGTGTGTGTATGAATTCACAGGCAGGAAATATTTCACAATCAGGGGATATTTACATTTTAATGGCATCCGCTGCAACAATTCACGCTGGAACCATTCCAAGAAACACAAAATTGTTCCAAATATAGAGCTGTGATTCGAAAAAGAATTATGACTCCTGCATATGAAACGCTTAGGTCTGCTGGGGTTATGTAAGATCATATTATAAACAGGTTTTGCTTAAAATATGGAACATTTAGCTTGCTTTACAACTTTCTCAGCCTTTCTTAGGCAGCCTTTTAATACTGACAAAGCCTTTTTATCAAATGACTTCCTAAAAACTTAATAGAATGTATATTCTGTTTTTCATCATAATACATAGGGAGTGGCTTTAGAGTTTGGTGGATAGGGGACATCCAAATGGGACATCGGGCAAAAAGTGCTCTGTTTACCGTCTGTGCTATTTGGAGTGTCAGGAAATCAATAAACTGTAAATAGGTAGGGTGACCAGATTTTGAAAACCAAAATGAACAACCACAGAAGCAGGACTGTAATTTTGCATTGTCTTAGAGGCCCAAATTT
This sequence comes from Pleurodeles waltl, assembly GCF_031143425.1. Classification (NCBI taxonomy): domain Eukaryota; kingdom Metazoa; phylum Chordata; class Amphibia; order Caudata; family Salamandridae; genus Pleurodeles; species Pleurodeles waltl. The sequence continues at coordinate 860,761,302 of NC_090449.1, forward strand.
AAGAAAAGTGGTGCTGCATTATATGTAGTGCCACTGTTCTTGCACCCCTTAGTGCCCCCCTAACGCCACAATGTGTGCGCCGTATTTAACACACAGTGCACCATGGCGCAGGTTAGGGACAATAGTGTCATCATTTTGCATGCTATTGTAGTACATTGCAGGATTAGCGGCAAAAACGTTAGCGCTAATCTTGCAAATTACACAGGGGCCCATTAAGAATAATGGTGTGCTCCCTTTCAACGCCTACTCTGTGCAGGAGTTAAAAATAGTCACTAAAAATGCCGCAGTGGAATCTCATAGATCCCACTGCGCCATTTTTGCTGAACACCCCCTTTTATACATTATGCCTGGCATAGGCGTAATGTGGCGCAAGGGGTTAAAAGTGGTGTAATCCATCCGTTGCGTCACTTTATAAATCTGGCGCAGTGAATTTGGCCTTGTTGAGCCACATTAGTTCATTAAAAAAATGACACTAATGTGGCGCAAGGAGGCGCTAGGCTTTCTTAAATCTGGGCCAGAATGTCTTATTTGGCAACAAACACCAACATAGAAAACACACACAATGAGACACTAAGGGGAATTAAGTGCAACCTTCACAGTTTATGCTAAATTGATTTCTAGTGAGGACTGCTAAGTATGTCTGTACTTGAACACAACAACTTGCCTCCCACTGTGTTCACTCGATCCTCTCTGAAAACTAGGACGTTACAGAAAGTTGCTGGGACAGATGGTGAAAAAGCAGGACTTTCCTCAAAAATCGAGGACAGTTCAGGACAGCAGCAATGAGCACTGAAGTACGATCTTGGAAGAGGGTCCTACTGGTAACTGCTTGAAATAAAACAACGTGTCCAGATGAGGCCAACAAGAACTGCCTGAGGGGATCGGGGTCAGTCCCAGCTTAACTTTCCTATAAAGTAGTCCCAGCAGGGCCAGAATAGACATGAGACAAACAATACATGCCAGAGCCCTAGACAGGAACTTAATACGCAAAGTCCATATCACTGCCCGTTTCTTTACACTGATGAGTTAGGGATAGGGCGTTCTTACATAGAGTTGCTGTGTTTTATGAATAAATGAATAGTTTTTATATAGCGCACGGCTACTCCCAGAGTGTCCCACCGCGTTGGCAATCACAGACGGTCACAGTGACATGGTTCGTCGGGAATACTATAGTTTGTACGAGATAGATCGTAAATACCCACGCATTTGATTCCACATATTAGCAGCGCTGACTGTGAAGGAACCTCCCCCTTATCGCTGTTTTTTAAAACGGGGAACTGTCAGTAAACCAGTGTTACTGGGGCACAGTAACCTACACGGATTATGTTCTTTGATCCTTCAATACAAGTACGCAGGCCTTTCATGATGGAAGGCTGTATGCGCCAGTGTCAGCGCCTCATACATAATGCAGATGCGTACCGGTAACTAATAAAGCTTTTCATGCAGCCGAGATATTGACGGGTGTAGGCGGACTGCCATGTTCTGTACTACTTTTAGACCCTTGTAGATGTTGAACCAGATATTCAGGAAGACATAGTACAGAGCATTGGCATAGTCCAACCTGGAGAGAATCAAAGCCCTGGCCACTGTAGTTTGCGCACCATGAGGCGGGAAGTTGATCAATTTCCTAAGCATGTGACTGATCCAGAAGCATGACTTAACTGCTGGTGACACCTTGGCACTGAAAGATAATTGAGAGTCGAACATAACGCCCAGATTTCTGGCCACCGCCATTGGAGGGGCTGGGGAGGCATCTCTGTTAGGCCATGCTCCTGCCCACCCAGGGAGGGGAGGCGACCTTAACAATAAGATTTAAGTTTTGTCTGGGTTATGTTACACCGTAATATATTACCACTGAGCACTTCAAACAAAGCATTCATACAAAGTGTAAATGCCAGACCTACAGTTCACAAACTGTGCTATCAGGTCCTCCATAGAGGGGGCCTGAAAAGACGACCGCGCACAATCAGCTGTTCGCCCCACTATGTCTCCAGGCCCTGGTGCGAGAGTCAAATGATTCAAACACCCCCAAATTCATCTGAATTTTAAGAACTTTATCTTCAAAAAAAGTCACTTAGCCTCCAGCATAGCACTTGACTAATTTCTGATGAAGGGGACATAATCTTAAGGTCTGTGAAACTTGCAACAATTTTAAAAATCTCGTTCCCATTATTATCTGCCCTTTTAATACACTGGGAATAGAAGGAACTCCGAGCTCCTGTAATGTTCTTCCGATATGCCTTAGGGGACAGTTTGTAGCAGATTTTAGCTCTTTCATGATTTTTGCAATTTTTTGCATGCTGTTCTTTCCCTGACTAGGTCCTGTGAAAACCATTGCGATGAACGGGCTGAAGCCCCTGTTCTAGCAGTCATCATAGAAGCTGAGGAATTGGCCATCTTTATAAGCCAGGACCTAATAGCCAAATCGCCCTTTATGACTGAGTCCTATTAACTGGTTTGGATTCAACCAGAATCCTCCTAGGGTAAAAAATGGAAACCTTTTTCCAACATCTATACCCACTCTTCTGTTGGGGGAGGGGCCTGCTTTCCTTCTGGCTCTCCAAATGTCAGGAAACTGGGAGCAACACGTGATCCGACCAGATCACTTGGTGCAGGTTCTCCCAGTGTATTATTGTATTAGATAGGATGCCATCTATAGCATGCCTTGCCTTGTGCATCGCGCCAGTATAGGCTTGTGATAAATTGAATAGAGCCAGAGTTTCCAAAAAACAGATGGACAATGCATCATCGGCCCTCTACAGGTGTGAGTTAAAATTACCTGGTATTTTAAAAATTGTATAGCAGATACATGTAGGACCTAAGGCTTCATCCTGTGATGCTATGAAATCACCTGTGTATCCAGGGGTTAGGTAGACCAGCACCCCAGAGAGAGAGGGCTTTGCTCCGGTTGAGATACTAAAACCCAAGGTTTCTTCTCCTTTTAAATTGTATTTGTAATAGTATTTATATAGCGCTTACTACCCCTGACGAGGCACCAAAGCGCTTTTCGGCGAGTAGCACACTACTCCGGAACCCAAGAGGAATTAGTGGTGGATTAGTATAGGGAAATATGAGTACAGTATTAGTATTATTATGAGTTAATTTGAGCAGAGGATATGTGAGTTTGTTAGTTGCATTGACTAGAGTAATGGAGGGATAGAGGAGGGAAGAATCCAGAAGTGTTAATTCGGAGTTTATAGTAATAGGATGAGGCTTGGGATGAGTGAAGGAGAGATAGAGGAGGGGTTTTGGATGAGTCAAAGGTGAGATAAAAGAGGGAGAATTTAGTAGGGTTGTTTGGGAGATCATGATAGTAAACTGAGGTTTGGGGTGAGCTAGATGTGGAAGAGGAGGGAAGAGCTTAGGCAGGGTTATTTTGGAGATTAAAGTAGTAGAATGGGTTTGGGATGAGTCAGAGTGGGGATGGAGGATAGATTGATAGAGACATGACATAGGGTGATTGGTAGACAAAATAAAGCTTACAAGAGAGTAAATTTATATCATTTTTTCTATTTATACATTTTTCAATTGTTACAGTTGTCACGATTTAGCCCAACTGTTTCTTGCACAAAAAAGCCTTTCAAGTTACCAGCTTACATCACTGTGCATTAGCCCAGTGCCGGCCACATGCCCAAATCCTAACTATAAACACACATCTATGTTGTGGAAGAGTCCCATTTGAATTTGCTGGTTCTGCCTCAAGACCAAACGGTTGACCAAATAAAATCTCGTTGGCATTATAACACTTAAAGGCAGAGTGATTGTAATCTGAAAGAGAACTGACATGCAGCCCAAAGAGCCAATAGCCTTGAGAGAAAGTAGGAAAACTTGCTTAAACGTCTTGCACTTATAGGCCTTGTACATGGTGGCAACCCCTATTTAGGAACTCACGCATAGTTATCAGGTATGGTAAATTGCAATCTGGACATTAGTCCTCACTCATCCAGGTTTCATTCATAAACAGTCATAAAGAGAGCATCCAGCCGGCTCTCCTCTAATAGATTGTATATATCCAGAGCATGTTTATGCAGGGAACGTATGTTGATCAAAGCAGCCTTAAATTCCACTAAATTCTTAATTGGGCCTGACGTGCCATAGGGGTTCAGATTCAGGGGGTATAAACTCTGTTTGCATTGAACACAAAACGAATACCAACACAATCTGAAAGAAAAAGACTACACAGGTTTGGTCGTCCCTTCTTCCACACTTCTCTGCTCAGATGCTGTGTAACTGTGTCTCAAATGGCCATTTGATGCCAAACCAGCATAATGGCTGGATGTCGCCGGGATGCGGATAGTTGCAGATAGGCTTGACTTAGACACCCCTTCAGTGCATCAGCGGTGCACCCGCTGCGCATCCATGCTGCAGCCATTAAGATATAGTAGGCCAAGACTCCTTCGGCAGATCGTTTTGGAGCATTAGAGCGCATCTTGCCCCCAAAATGGCACTGCTCCGTGTCCCACTAATTCCCTCCTTCTGTGCCCTTCGTCCATTTCCAGTTATGTTCCCGCCCACTTTATAATTTTTATTAAAATAACAGCCCAATAAAAGAGACAATACTTACAAAAAAATTCAAGTGCAGATTAAAAAGGAGAAGTTTAAAAAGATAAATTCAGTGCAATTTCCACCAAGAACATTTCATGCAAATCAGTTTTAAAAGTCACTTCATTTGGCAGTTTCCAAATTAGCAGCAAAATTACATTACTTCAGAATTATTACATAAACAATCAATTGCAATATACATGTGGCAACCTAAGGATGAGCGAGTCGTAAACCGACCGAGCCCGCCTCAGCTGAACTCCAAAATACCTATATATTTTTTCTGGTTGCATTCTGGATGCTGTCTTGGGAGGTCAGGGCAGTAAGTAACTGCTGGGATGAGGTACACGGTGAGAAAGTTAGAAGGGTTACCACCTTCATCTCACGTCTTAACAGTAGGAGCCAAGCTATAAAAACCTTCCCCCTAGAAAAGTTAGTAATTGAAAGAAGAGTTGCACAGTACAGACAACATGACTAATGTCATTATTGAGTGGCTGCATGTGCTGTAGATAGAGCAATTTCTTCAGAAGAGTTGTGGTGAAATTAATGTAGTGTTTAAATATCATATGTACATGTCATGTCTGTATATGATATCTATGTAGCGCAAACTTAGCTGAAGGGCAGCACAGCGTGCTGTATAAGGTAAAAGGCAGAGAGAGTCAATGAGTGAATGAAAATGAAGCTGGGTTCTTGAAGCAACACTGTTCTGTAACTTCATCATGAAATATTGTATTCTTTAAAGAGGTGCATCCTCACCTCTTTTCTAAATTGGACTGGGGTTGAAGCATTCTGAAAAATACAGGATGTTGTTCTAGATCCTGGGTGCATATAAACACACAGGGGGTCATTCCAACCCTGGCGGTCAGTGTTAAAGCGGCGGCAAAACCGCCAACAGGCTGGCGGTAAAAAAAATGCAATTCCGACCCTGGCGGGAACCACCAACAGAGACTGCCACTTTAACACACCGTCCGCCACGGCGGGACAAACAAACAGTGCGGCGGTCACCGCCAACAGACAGGCGGGAGACAATGTACCGCCCACCCTATCACAACCCACCAATCTGCCACCTTTTCCGGGGCGGTAGCTCCGCCGATAAAAACACGGCGGAAACAGCCATTTCAAACGGAAAACGCTCACCTCCATACACCCCACGAGGAATCTGGACAGCATGGAACCCGAACTCCACATCCTACCAGCCATTGTCTTCCTGCTCCTCTACCAGGAGCACGAACGCCGGCGCAGAAGACAACGGTGAGTACTGCACCTACGACACAGGGGAGGGGGGAGGAGAAAATATTACGGGGACACACATACGCGGCACACCCACCCCCACCCTCACCCACTACAACACACACATCAATGCATAGCAACACATCACAGTTACCCCCCCCCCCAAACCCCCTGGAAGAATGCAAAGGCAAAAGGAAATGATTATAAATTTAGAATTATATTGTAAGACTGAGTATAAAATATATCACACAGCAATAATTTTATATACATAAATTGTCCAGCTCGATATGTCTATCAGCCATTGTTCATGGGCCACTGGGCCAAAACACATGGGCAAAGCCCACACAGGATACCTGCCTCCAACAGAGAGAACACTGCAGGGGCATCTGATAGGAAAACTACAGGCACCTCATGGGGAAGGGAAGGGGGGGCACCTCAGCCAGATGAGTCCACGACGCCAGATCCACAAGGGGCCTCCATGGCCACTGTGCCATCCTGGGGAGTGCAAAGCCACAGTCTCTCAAGTCTCTACAGTGGATGGGTTGCCCACTGTGCCATCCTGGGGAGTGCAAAGCCACAGTCTATCAAGTCTCTACAGTGGGTGGGTTGCCCACTGTGCCATCCTGGGGAGTGCAAAGCCACAGTCTCTCAAGTCTCTACAGTGGGTGGCTTGCCCACTGTGCCATCCTGGGGAGTGCAAAGCCACAGTCTCTCAAGTGGATAACAGTCTCCACTGGTACTGGAGGGGGACTAGTGCCCAGAGTGCTTCGTGCAGCCCTGCCCGACACAGATGTGGGCCTGCCCCTTCCGCCAATGGGCCAGCGGTTCTTGAGATGAAGGGCCCAGTTCAGCGGTGCTTGAGACGGCGGTGCCCAGCGGAGCAGTGCTTGAGATGAAGGGCCCAGTTCAGCGGTTCTTGAGATGGCGGTGCCCAGCGGAGCAGTGCTTGAGATGAAGGGCCCAGTTCAGCGGTGCTTGAGATGAAGGCCCAGTTCAGCGGTGCTTGAGACGGCGGTGCCGAGCGGAGCAGTGCTTGAGATGAAGGGCCCAGTTCAGCGGTTCTTGAGACGGCGGTGCCCAGCGGAGCAGTGCTTGAGATGAAGGGCCCAGTTCAGCAGTGCTTGAGACGGCGGTGCCCAGCGGAGCAGTGCTTGAGATGAAGGGCCCAGTTCAGCGGTGCTTGTGATGAAGGGCCCAGTTCAGCGGTGCTTGAGATGAAGGGCCCAGTTCAGCGGTGCTTGAGACGGCGGTGCCCAGCGGAGCAGTGCTTGAGATGAAGGGCCCAGGTCAGCAGTGCTTGAGATGAAGGGCCCAGTTCAGCAGTGCTTGAGACGGCGGTGCCCTGTTCAGCGGTGCTTGAGACGGCGGTGCCCTGTTCAGCGGTGCTTGAGATGAAGGGCCCAGTTCAGCGGTGCTTGAGATGAAGGGCCCAGTTCAGCGGTGCTTGAGATGGCGGTGCCCTGTTCAGCGGTGCTTGAGACGGCGGTGCCCTGTTCAGCGGTGCTTGAGATGAAGGGCCCAGTTCAGCGGTGCTTGAGACGGCGGTGCCCAGCGGAGCAGTGCTTGAGACGGCGGTGCTCTGTTCAGCGGTGCTTGAGATGAAGGGCCCAGTTCAGCGGTGCTTGAGACGGCGGTGCCCAGCAGAGCAGTGCTTGAGATGAAGGGTCCAGTTCAGCGGTTCTTGAGACGGCGGTGCCCAGCGGCGCAGTGCTTGAGACGGCGGTGCCGTGTTCAGCGGTGCTTGAGATGAAGGGCCCAGTTCAGCGGTGCTTGAGACGGCGGCGCCCTGTTCAGCGGTGCTTGAGATGGCGGTGCCCTGTTCAGCGGTGCTTGAGACGGCGGTGCGCTGCTCAGCGGTGCTTGAGACGGCAGTGCCCTGTTCAGCTGTGCTTGAGATGAAGGGCCAAGTTCAGCGGTGCTTGAGATGAAGGGCCCAGTTCAGCGGTGCTTGAGATGAAGGGCCCAGTTCAGCGGTGCTTGAGACGGCGGTGCCCTGTTCAGCGGTGCTTGAGACGGCGGTGCCCTGTTCAGCGGTGCTTTAGATGAAGGGTCCTGTTCAGCGGTGCTTGAGACGGCGGTGCCCTGTTCAGGGGTGCTTGAGATGAAGGGCCCAGTTCAGCGGTGCTTGAGATGAAGGGCCCAGTTCAGTGGTGCTTGAGATGAAGGGCCCAGTTCAGCTGTGCTTGAGACGGCGGTGCACTGTTCAGCGGTGCTTGAGACGGCGGTGCCCTGTTCAGCGGTGCTTGAGACGGCGGTGCCCAGTTCAGCGGTGCTTGAGATGAAGGGCCCAGCGGAGCGGTGATTGAGATGAGTGTCCTGGTCAGCGGATCCGGCCCAGGCATGGATGTCACTCGCCACCTGACATGTGGCTGGCGGGGCCTTCCTGCACATCTGTCTGGTGGCTTGCGGGGCCCTCCTGGGCTGCAGTACCCGGCCTGTGAGTGTCCTCCTGCCCACCTGGGACGTGGCTTGCGGGGCCCTCCTGGGCTGCAGTACCGGGCCTGTGGGTGTCCTCCTGCACACCTGGGATGGGGCTGGTGGGGCCCTCCTGGCCAGCTGGCCTGCTGCCGGACTTGTCGGGCGTGCTGCCCTTCCCACCCTTCCCTGTACGCCTGTGGCCCTTCCCCACCTTTGGCGGTGTGCCAGGTGGCACCCGACTTCCTGCCGGAGCCAATGTAGGGATTTTTGTCCCTGGGGTCTTTGGTCGCTCGCGCCGGGCACTGGCAATCTTCGGATGCTTTTCCGAGGGTGGGCTGGCCGTGCCTTGTCTCCTAGCTGAACTGGAAGCCCTTGAGGGTGGGGGACTCCACAGTCCATGGCAAACAGTCTTTACCGGTCCCGGTTTTGTGGTGGCTGAGGTGCTGATTGGAGTCTTATGAGATGGACGGGGTGGGGGAGTTGTTGGAAAGAGGTCAAGTTTGGAAAAGAAAAGCAATTTGGAAAGAGAGGGACGGGTAGCTGTAGTGGGTATGGGAGTGGAGGAAGAGGATGTGGTTGTAGGAGTGTGAAGTCTGGTGTCTTTAGGTGCAGGTGCTTGGGCTGGAGGCTGTCGTGAGGTGGATGGCTGTTGGGTGGGTGGCTGCCTGCGTTTGTGTAGTTTGGAAGAGGGGGTGACAGACACACTGGGAGAGGACACAGGGGACGTGTAAATGGTAGTGGGGGTGGTGACTGCACGTGTGCGGAGTGTTCTGGTGGGTGTGCTGGTGATGGACGTAGTGGCTGAAGATGTTGTGCATGCAAGTGTGAGTGGAGACGTCACAGGGAGGGAGGAGGGAGACGAGGAGGAGGGGGACACAGTGGAGGCAGTGGCTGTTGGTATGTCTGCATGTGGATGTTGCTTGTGTGAATTCTTGTGTGATGTGTGGTGCTTATGTCTGGATGAGCTTCCCTTGGGTGTTGAGGTGTGTGCAGGCTGGTCTGATGGTGTGTCTGGGATAGGCAGAGGTACAGGGGATTGGGTCTGGTTGGAGGAAGTTGGAGGGGGGAGGCTAGAGACAGGGACAATGGCTGCCGTCAGTGGTGAGGCCAGAGCGTTGAACGATCGCTGATGGGCAGCCTGACCCGAATGAATGCCCTCCAGGTATGCATTACTCTGGTGCACCTCCCTTTGTACACCCTGGATGGCATTCAAAAGGGTAGACTGCCCAACAATGATGGTCCTCAGGAGGTCAATGACCTCCTCACTGAGGGCAGCAGGGGTGACAGGGGCAGGGCCTGAGGTGCCTGGGGCGAAGGAGATGCCCACCTTCCTGGGTGAGCGGGCACGGGGCAAACGCTGAGGGGCTGCTGGGAGGGCGGTGCTGGTGCGCTGGGTGGCGGCTGTACCTGTTGTTGCGGGGGCACGGATGTTGCCGCCACCACAAGGGAGCTCCCTTCAGAGGACGAGTCGCTGTCACTGACATCAGCACGAGTCCCC